>NW_023270447.1:85175080-85365710 GCF_011800145.1 Mirounga leonina | reverse complement strand
GTTTTCCTTACACACACACACACACACACACACACACACACACACACACACCCCTCGTAGACCTCATTTTCCTGTCGTTGGAAAGGAGTAGTTAGACCCAATAGCTGATTGGTGATTTTATGGGGTAAATGGAATCTTATTGTTTGAGAATCTAATGAACACTATGACTCCTTTCTTGGGAAGGTGCAGAAGCATCCACACCCTTTTGTCTGTGGCTTCTGGGAGTGCATGGACCTACATTAAGAAGCCTGGTCCAGAACACTTTTGGGGAAGCCAGGAACTTGCGTGGAGGGCCCCCCTCGCATGACCACCCACACAGAAGGCCTCCCTCCCCAGTGTCTTCCAGGCCTCTGATGAAAGGCCCCTCTGCATTTATAACTGTTGGACAGGCAGTTTCCTCCTGCTGTCTAATGGGGTCAGAGCAAGAGGGTTAGGGTCCTGCGGGAGGAACTCTCTCCACCAGGACAGGATCTGTCCCCCACCGTGCCCAGGACTTCCCCTTGGGCTGGCGTATTCTCAGTACTCTCTGCATGCCTGTCAGAGTGGCTACCGCCAGGCTCTGTCCCAGGGCTTCTCTGAGCTGGAGCTGGAGCTGGGGCTGGGGCTGGGATGTTTCAGGTCTTTGCTTTGTCCCCTTCCCTGCTTCTGGCTCCAAGAAGTTATCACAGTAAATACTAGGGGTTGCTGTGGATTCCGTGTGCTGGGCATGGTGCTAAGTGCTTGCCCAACATGGACTCCTCCCACTCTTACCCCCATTTCACAGACGAGGAAATTCGAGGCTCAAAGAGGTGGTGTTAGTAGCCTGGAACATGCCCTGGGTGGGAGCTAGGATTTGAGCTTGGCCTCTGGGCCTGATGCTGGATGTGTCTGTGCTTTCTGACCCCCAGATGAGGTCGTGCTCAAGTTTGAGATGGGCCACGTGAGAGCGAGGAACCTTGCCTACGACACCCTCCCGGTCCTGATTCATGGCAATGGGCCTACCAAGGTAGGGAGAGGCCCCAGCCCATGGGGAAAGAGCGAGAGAGGGGCCAGACGCCTGAGTCTGCTCTCACCATGACCCCACAGCTTCTCCTTGGGGTCAGGGCCCCCTGGACCCATTGCCACCTTGCTGCCTCTGTCCTCGCGTCTGAGTTCAGCGTGGCGCCTTGTCTCCTTGCTGTGGTGGTCAGTGATGTTCATCCCTGCTCAGCCGCCGGACACAGAGGAGGTCACTGTCCCCATCAGGGTCTCAGCTGGGCCACCTGAGTCATCTGTACCCCGCCATCCCAGGGCAGACTTGTTTCTTTGTGCAACAAACATTTACTGAGTGTTTGCACTGGGATATAAGGCAGAGAGACAGACTGGTTCCTGTGCTCCCGGGCTCAGAAGGAGCTGGGGTGTAGGCCAGACCTCATGGGCCCTGGGGAGCCAGCCCTGGCTCACAGCACACTGCGTCAAGTGTGGTCCTCGACCCCCTCCGTGCCCCCCCCGCTGCACCCCACCCCGTACCGTGTCGGAGTCACGTGGCCAGGAGAGAACAGGGCGAGTGTGAGAGCAGATTTCCTCACCCCGCTCCAGAGCTGCTCAGTGGGACTCTCTGGGGTGGGGAGCTGGGCAGCAAGCTGCATTTTACAAGTTCCTGGCAGATCCAGAGGTGAAGGTACGGCAGAATGCCAAGCCCTCCCTCTGCCCTCAGAGCAGCTTTGGTGATCTCCAGGGGGACAGAACATTCTCTCCAAAACCTGCCCCAAGTAAAGTCACATTCCTGCCTCGTTAGAGGGCTGGGGTGTGGGTACCCCAGGGGCCGATGGAGATGTGACTCAGTGGTTACAGATGGGTGGGCCTGGCCCGGACCCCAATCTCAGACCCCACGTCTCAGACCGCACGTTTCCCTACAGCTGCAGCTGAACTACCTGGGCAACTACATCCCGCGCTTCTGGACCTTCGAGACGGGCTGCGCTGTGTGTGACGAGGGCCTGCGTAGCCTCCAGGGCATTGGGGTACGGCTGCCGGGTGTGAGGGGCTCGGTCTCCTTGGATGGGGAGGAAGAGACTATTGTCTTTGGTGGAAGGTAAAGGGATCACCTTCCTGTCTGGGGTTCCATCTTCCTCTTCACCCAGGCACCTCTTCCTGGAAGCCTTCTCAGATTACACATTGCTCCAGCTCACACCCCACCCCCAGCCATGCCAAAGTTCTGGTTCCTTCAGCCTGAGTCCTCTCCTACAGCCCCCTCTCTTCTCACGGACCTTACTCCTCATTTATAGCTCACTTCAAACACATGCCAGCCAGGCTCTCTGACAGCAGGCCATCAGCCGGTCCTGGCTCCAAGTCTAGGCTCACTCTGCCCAGCTGGGACCTCCTCCTCCTGCTTCCTTCTGGTTCCGCGCCAGTCCCTGCTTTCTGCCTGCCTGCACAGGCTGCTTGGAGCTGCCTGGCCCAGGCCCCTTTCCTGCTAAGTCTGCACACCTCTGCCTCCGGCTCTGGGTCCCTCAGGTCACCCTGGGGGCTCAGCAGTGGCCCAGTGGCTGGACATTGCCAGCCCCTCACGCTGCCCCCCTCCCGGTGCAGGATGAAGCTCTGCCCACAGTCCTGGTTGGCGTGTTCATCGAACAACCCACGCCGTTCCTATCGCTGTTCTTCCAGCGGCTTCTTCGTCTCCGCTACCCCCGGAAGCAGATGCGGCTTTTCATTCACAACCACGTGAGTAGCAGGCCCTTGGTGGGGTCACCGCGTGGCTGGGGTAAAGGCGGACCGGCTGGGTACAGGTGTGACCTTGGGTACATTCCTCAACCTTTCTTTTTTTTTTTTTTAAGATTTTATTCATTTATTTGAGACAGAGAGAATGAGAAACAGAGAGCATGAGAGGGAGGAGGGTCAGAGGGAGAAGCAGACTCCCTGCCGAGCAGGGAGCCCGATGCGGGACTCAATCCCGGGACTCCAGGATCATGACCTGAGCCAAAGGCAGTCGCTTAACCAACTGAGCCACCCAGGCGCCCATTCCTCAACCTTTCTGTGCTTCAGTTTTCTCCTCTCCTAAATCGGGAGAGAAGAGTGCTGACCACGGGGATTTGCTACAAGGGTTCAACAAGTGGGCACATGGGATGCAGGGGCGCCTGCCATGGGGGAGGCACATGATAGGCGCTCCTAGCTGTCCCTGCCTCATTCAGGCCCTCCTGATTTGATTCGGTGACAAATGGGTTTTCATGCTCTGCATACCTTCTGGGGAATCGGGGAGAACCCTGAGGCCTGCTGCTTTGTGGGGAGCAGGCCCAGGCTCAGGATTCCCAGCTCCCTCCCTCTCCTCTCCTTCTTAGCTGGATAAAGTCTCAGCTCTGCTTTTGCTTATCCCAGTTTCCATAACTGGGATGCCAGGTAGACTCTCCAGTCCTACCTGTTGTCCAGGCTTTCTCTGTTGTCTTCCTTCACGTCCTCTTAACTGCCCCATCTAGTATCACCCCTTTCTGAGACGTCTCAGCCCCGACAGTCTGCACCCCATGCCCGGGGCCCCACGCCTAGCTCTGCCTGGGCCACAGACATTCGTTCAGCTGTGCCACATGGAAACAGGAGAAGGGTGTGGGCCCGGCCCTTGGGAGGCTCCTAGCTTCCCTGGAGACATGAAATAGCACAACCAGGGGTGCCTGGGTGGCTCAGTCGTTAGGCGTCTGCCTTCGGCTCAGGTCATGGTCCCAGGGTCCTGGGATCGAGCCCCGCGTCGGGCTCCCTGCTCGGCGGGAAGCCTGCTTCTCCCTCTCCGACTCCCCCTGCTTGTGTTCCTTCTCTCACTGTGTCTCTTTCTGTCAGATAAATAAAATCTTTAAAAAAAAAAAAAAAAAGAAATAGCACAACCATGAATTCCGAGTCTGTGACTGGGTGTGGAAGAAGAGAGCTGTCACAGGCCTTCTTTGGGGTCCTTCTGTGTGCTCCGTCTGTCTTGTCGGCTCCTGACAGTGACCCCACGAGGGAGGCACAATCGCCTTCCCATTTTACAAGGGAGGACACCAGAGCTGAGACAGGGGAAGTGGCTGGTCCAAGGTCACGCAGCTGACTGTAGCAGAGCGGGGCTTCGCTCTAAATCCTGGGTTTGGTTCTAGGGTTCCCGCTCTTTCCACTTCCCCAGGCAAGGGGCCCGGGTATGGACTGTTGTTTTTCCAAGTGTGGCCCAAGGATCACCTGGAGCGTTTTGCAACGAAGCAGATCCCTGGGCCACACTCCAGACCAGAATAAATGACTCTGGATATGGGACCTGTGGGGTTGGGGGTGCTGTCCTAGTGACAGAGGCTCTTAAGAGGCCCGTGGGCCTGGCCTGGTCCAGGGAGGATGCTCAAGGATGGCTGGGGAAGGGCACTCCAGGCAGGAGGCCTGGCATGGGCAGAGGTCTGGAGGTAGGAGAGCCAATGGCCAACAGTGTGCGGGGAACGAAGGGGAGTGGCCTGCAGTCGCAGAGGGTGCTCCAGTCCTGGGGGGTGGAAGCCTGTGTCCCCATCCTCACCCTCCCGTCCCCCACCCCTAGGAGCAACACCATAAGGCTCAGGTGGAGCAGTTCCTGGCAGAGCACGGTGGCGAGTACCAGTCCGTGAAACTGGTGGGCCCCGAGGTTCGGGTGGCCAATGCTGACGCCAGGAACATGGGCGCGTGAGTTGGGGGCCAGTGCACCATGGTGTCTCTCTGACGGTGGTGGGCGTGGCAGGGGCGGGGGCTGGTCCCAGGGTGTCAGGAGCATGGAGCCAGATGCTATGTGTGTTCTCCAGCAAGTTCCTGCCCCTTTCTGGGCCTCAGTGTCCCCATCTGTCAAATGGGGAAATGCTCTCTGCCCTGCCCACCTGGGGGCTCCTGGGTGGGGCTGAGCAGTGTCATTTGGGTGCAGGAAGGAAATCAGAGAAAGAGGAAGAACTGGAGGGCCAGAAGTAGATAAATGCTAACAGAGACCATCTCTGATTTTTCCCTTATTATTCAAACAAACAAACAAGTCATCTGTGTTGACCGTGGAAGAATTAGTCCAGATCCAAGGCTGGTGAACTTTTCTGTAAAGGCCTAGGTAGTAAATCCGTGTGCATCGGCCCTGTGGTGTAGCATGATGGACGTGACTATGCTCCAACAGAATTTTATTTATGGACCCTGAAATTTAAATTTCATATGGTTTTTATGTCACTTTAAGAAAAATTTTCCCCCCAACCATTTAAAACTGCAGACAGTCTTTAGCTCATGAGCTGTGCGATACCAGGCAGGGGGCTGGATTTGGACCGTGGACTCCACAGTTTGCTGAGCCCTGGGCCAGATAAACAAAAAGAGCATACATCTGTAAGGCTTTCAGGCCAGGTCACCAAACTGCGCTTCGGAAGGGCAGAGCCAGTTTACCCCCTAGCCCTGGGCAGTGTAGGACTACCTGTCCGGGGGCCGTGCTCTCCCCAGTACAGGGGTTTGCAGGGCAACCTGACACCAGCTGCTGAGTGAGCTCTGGGTGTTCACCTTGAGAGCCTAGTATAGTAGCCCACGGTCTGGGTCCCAACCTGCACTGGGGCTGGCCTGGCCCCTCTAAACACCCTTGGCTGGTTCCCTGTGGTCATGGATGGGGACAGGCCCGGAGAGCACAGCTGCAGGGCGCTCCGGGACCCTGGGTGAGGAGAGGATGGCGCCAGAGCCCCAGCCCCGCTAACCCCAGGTCCCCAACCTGCAGGGAACTGTGCCGGCAGGACCGTAGCTGTACCTACTACTTCAGCGTGGACGCCGACGTGGCCCTGACTGAGCCGAAAACCCTGCGCCTACTGATCGAGCAGAACAAGTGAGGCTTGTGGGTGGGTGGCAGCAGTCGGCCGGCAGGCCTTCCGAGCCCCGGCTCCCACTCCGGGCCCACCCTGCCATGCCTTCCTCGCCCGCCTTCACCTCGGCCTCCCCTCCTACCCTACCCTGCGCCTGCCCCAGCCTGGCAACCTCATCTTGGTCCAGGATGTTCCCTCCTCCCTGCTACCAGCCACGCTGGCCCTCCCACCCTCTGCCCCTGGCTGCCCCATTGGGAGGGGGCGGGGACCCTAGCTGGGCCAGCCCCCCGCTCCAGGCCCTGCCCCAGGGGGTGCTTGCAGGTTGAAAGGCCCTCATCCTCTCCTTCCCCACACCCAGTTAGATCTGCCCCAGACTCCCCGTGGGCCGAGGGACTCCCACTGAGGTGCTCCCTTCCTCAGGAACATCATCGCCCCCTTGATGACCCGCCATGGGAGGCTGTGGTCAAACTTCTGGGGCGCGCTGAGTGCAGATGGCTACTACGCCCGCTCCGAGGACTATGTGGACATTGTGCAGGGCCGGCGTGTGTGAGTACCTGCGGGATGGGAACCCCCGCCTCTGCTTCCCCCCAGTAGTCCTGTCCTTGAAGCCCTTGAATTCCTGCTGGACCCAAAGCGAGGAACACTGCAGTCAAACACCTGGAAGGACTTCCTGACAATTATCCTGCGCCCGTGTGCCCAAATCAGCACTGTTGTGCCCTCCCAGCCGGTGACTTCCCCTCCCCCGGGGCCTCGGCCCGCAGCCTGTGACCAGCCTGCGGCCCCCTCCATCCTCTTCTCTCACCCTTAGGGGCGTCTGGAACGTGCCCTACATCTCGAACGTCTACCTGATCAAGGGCAGTGCCCTGCGGGCCGAGCTGCAGCAGACAGACCTTTTCCACCACAGCAAGCTGGACCCCGACATGGCCTTCTGTGCCAATATCCGGCAGCAGGTCGGCCTGGGCTGGGCAGTCAGAGGAGGCCCTATTGATGGAGAAGGTGGTCTCTATCTGCCACCTTACGCCCGGGAGCTTCTGAGATGCCAGGGCCTGGTGGGGGGCACTTGGGGCACCAGGCATGATGGCCGGCCCTTGGGGTCCGTGGGGATCATGTTAGTGGACCCAGTTTCTGCACCCCTCTATTTGATGTACATTTCCAATAGAGCCAAAACCCCCAAACTTTCCATCTAAATATACTCCAAGTAACGTGCCCGAGAGACACCCTTACCATGCCCCTGCACCCCACCCAGTATGTTTTTGTGGTTATTTTTTTAAAAGTGACAGCATGATGACGTTTTCCCCATGCCCAAAACTTCAGGACCGGACGCCATCCTTTGCTTTTACACATTTGTTCTTTCATTGCCATTCGGTCCTCCAGGAAGCCCTCCTTGATTGTATCCCATGTCAGGCCTGGGCTGGGTGCTGGGGAGATGAGATGGGGTGACCCGCACTTGGTTCCCTGATCTCCAACTTAATGGGCAGAGGAGGCTGCAGCCGTGCCTCTCCTGGGCCGTGCATGGGACTATGGGGGTGGGGGTGGGGGTGGGGGTCTCTTCCATCGGCCTGTTCTCCCTAGGATGTGTTCATGTTCCTGACCAACCGGCACACCTTTGGCCGCCTGCTCTCCCTGGACAGCTACCAGACCAGCCACCTCCACAATGACCTCTGGGAGGTGTTCAGCAACCCTGAGGTGAGGCCCTGGCTGGATGGGCAGGGGAGGGAGAATAAGGGACTCCAGTGAACCTGTGGGTTGAGCCTGAGAAGGGGTGGGGCCCCGTAGGCCACTGGCATTCCTCCGCCCCAGGGACCCAGTTGGGCAGGGGAGGGCTCTTGGGAGGCAGCGCCATCTAGTGGAGGAGGAGGGACCAGGAGTCAGGCCTCCGTTGGTGGACCATCAGTTGAGCCTCTCAGTCTTTGGGGCCTCGGTTCTCTTAGCTCTAAAATGGGTATACTATCCCAGCCTCACTCACTTCTGAGGGTGTCGTGAAGGTCAGAGGAGGAGCAAGTGCTGAAATGTTCCTAGACGTTGTGAGCTTGTGGCTGACGTGGGTCCACACACACACCTGCACCCACATGCACGTACACACGCAGACACCAGCCCCTGCAGGCGCACATTCACCCATATTGCACGGGGGAGGAACTGGGGGAGGAACCCTCTCTTGGAGCTTCCTGTGGAGTTGGGCAAGGGGTGAGCCCAGCTGGCCCAGGCCAGGCCTGAGGACCCCACCTGCATGCCCCCCCACCCCCACCCCCCAGGACTGGAAGGAGAAGTACATCCACGAGAACTACACCAAGGCCTTGGCAGGGAAGCTGGTAGAGATGGTAAGGACTGGGCACCTCTGGGGACAAAGGACTGGACAGCACTTGCTGTCGGGGATGAAGGACAGAGGGAGGAAACTAGCTGCCCCAGGGGAGGCGGGGAGGCACCTTTCTGGGCCCCGGCAGGCTTGGGCGAGGGAGTAGGTGGTAGGATGGCCCCTCCTCCTTTTGTCACTTCCCAGCTGGAGTCTGCAGGGGCCTTGGGACCTTGGGTTTCTCCTCGGCCCAGGCCCAGGTGAGAAAGAGGAAGAACATCCCCGAATGTGGTCTCAGCTGGGGACCAGGGGTCAGTAGCGAGAAACTATGCACATTCCTGTCCTGGCCTTGCACTGGGAGCCCTTGGCTGAGAAGGGCCAGCACTGAGCTCTGCTTCCTTCCCCCTTTAGCGACTCGCAGACCAGGGCCTGGGGAAGGGCCTGGGCTGCATGAGGGGCCTTGCCCGTGGCGGCTGCCGCAGAGGGCTGTGGGGGCGGGGGAGGTGCTGCGGGGCCCCTCTGGACCCCTGTGACTGAGTCCCCCCCCCTCCCCAGCCTTGCCCAGACGTCTACTGGTTCCCCATCTTCACGGAGGCGGCCTGTGACGAACTGGTGGAGGAGATGGAGCACTATGGCCAGTGGTCTCTGGGAGATAACAAGGTGGGCACAGTGCCTGGACTGGGGATGCAGGGAGGCCGCCCCTCCGCCCACGCCTGCCCTCCGGGCTCTTTCCTTGGGAAGCCAGCCAGCCTCTCTGGGACTCTTCAGATGGGTGCTCTGGCACTTAGGAGTGGGGGAGATTGAGAAATGGGATGGAGTGTGGGTCCCCAAGCTGCCGGGACCATGAGATGACTGGGAGCCTCCTTAATCTTGAACTGCTAGATTTCCAGTTCCTGGTTTGTTATTAGAATGATTTAGCTTCCTTTACGAGATTGGGTGTGTCATGGGGGAGGAACGAGCAAGTGTGGGATGAGGCAGAATTAGGAACATCAGTGCCATGTTGACCAGACAGCAGAAGCAGGGGGCATGTCGGGCTGAGGAGGACATGCGTTCCCCGGAGGAGGAATCCTATACCTGCATTCATCTTGGAAAGTTCAGGGAACATTTTTTTTTTTTTAAGAGGGGAAGGGGGTGCAGAGGGAGAGAGAGAATCTTAAGTAGGCTCCACTCCATGCTCAGCGTGGAGCCTGACGCACGGTTCGATCCCACAACCCTGAGATCATGACCTGAGCCGAAATCAAGTCGGACACTCAACCGACTGAGCCACCCAGGCGCCCCAAGTTCGGGGAGCACTTTTAAAGGCACGTGAGCCCACGGGCCTGTGTGCCTCAGAGCCTGACTAACGTTTGACCTGGCAGCTGGACCTAATCCACGGGCTTTGGTGGCTGAGATAATCTCCAGAAGCCAGTAACTGGGATAGTCCAGGCTTTCTGGGGTCTGGCTGGCCCTCGTCCTCCAGGGCCCAGGTCAGCGCTGGGACTCTAGGCCCGACCTAACCCATGGCCCTCTGCACTGGTTTTCTCTGCAGTGTCACAAATTCCCACACAGCTTCACAACTTCAAACCACACCCACATATCCTCTGCGTGTTTCTGTGGGTCGGGAGTCCTCGTGTGGTTTAGCCGTATCCTCCGCTCAGGGTCTCACGAGGCTGCAGTCGAGATGTCAGCCAGGACTGGGGTCTCCTCTGAGGCTCGGGGCCCTACTCTGAGCTTCTGGGGCAGAATTGACGTCCCTGCTTCCTCCAGCTGGCAGGAGAGTCTCTCTCTTCAAGATCCTCGTTTAAGTGCCCACCTGGGACAGCCTCCCTTGTGATGAACCCAAAGTCAACGAACTAGTCACCTTACTTCTCTCTGCAGAGGCCCCTCACTTGGCCCCCTACCAGGGGGCCTTTTCCCATCACATTCACTGGCCAGGGGGTGGGGGTCAGACAGCCCACACCCCAGGTGGCCGTCTTCGAACTCCGCTTACCACGCTTCCCTCGGTCATGGTCATTTCCAGGACAGCCGCATCCAGGGTGGCTACGAAAACGTGCCCACCATCGACATCCACATGAACCAGATCAGCTTTGAGCGGGAGTGGCACAAGTTCCTGGTGGAGTACATCGCCCCCATGACGGAGAAGCTCTACCCCGGCTACTATACCAGGGTGGGCGCGCCTGGGAGGCCACCGGGGTGGGGGCAGGGCTGGAGTGGCTCGGGAGGGGAGGGGGGAAAGGGAAGAGGGCAGCCCCAGCTTGCAGGTGAGGCCTGGACGTTTGGTCTCCAGGTGGGTGTGCAGTCTCCTCCCATGGTTGGGGGAGTGGGGGGGCTCTGGAAGGAGTCCAAGATAGGGGCAGCCCACCTTGCCTCTGGCCTCTGACCGCACCCCTTTGACTCCTTCCTCCATGTCCTTAAATCCCTCCTCGGTAATGCCTTTGCAGGCCCCCCAAACGAGCCAGTGCACCCATCCCTCTCTCAGCTCTCCACTGAGAACCTGTTGACGGCCCCCTTTGGCTTTTGCCCTCCTTCCCTCCCTCACTGCCTCGTGCGCAAGCTTTTCTCCAGACCCCTGCTTCCACTGCCTGGGCCCTGCCCTCAAGCAATTGGCAGCCTGCCTAGTTGCCATGAAGGGTTGTAAGGATTTGGTTCACTCCTTCTGCCCTGCTTCCCTCCCCTCCTCTTCTCCCTCTCTCCTCTCCCTTTCCTTCCCTTCCTTCTGTCCTTTCCTCCCTCCGCACATTTTTACCGAGAACCTCCCCTAGGCCGGGCTCTGGGGAGCACCACGTGAAACCCTGCCCTCCGAGAGCCAACATTCCCGGAGACCGGATGAGGGGCCCCTTCTGTGCACCCCAGCCTCTCCCGCTCTTCAGCGGCCCTGGTTCTCTTTCTCGCTCCCTTGACACAGGCCCAATTCGACCTGGCCTTTGTTGTCCGCTACAAGCCGGACGAGCAGCCCTCGCTCATGCCGCACCATGATGCCTCCACCTTCACCATCAACATCGCCCTGAACCGGGTTGGCGTGGATTACGAGGTGAGCAGCTTACAGGGTGGTTGAGGAGGCGGCGGGGCCCAAGGGGCCCGGTGCCGGAGAACCAGAGAGAAAGGGAAGGCCTCCGTGCTCGCGGAGCAGGGGCACAGGAGGTCAGAGGTCAGACTGCGTGGACCTGGGGCCTGCCTGCCGACTCTCGCCAGCTCTGTGGCCTCGGACATGTTTCTTAGGCTCTCGGTTTCCTCGTATCTTAGATGGGAAAATGTAGGGCGCCCTTCATAGAAACGCTATGAGAATTCCATGAGCTCATCCAGGTGAGTGCTTACGTGGACGCCCAGTAAGCACTCAAGGCCTGAGAGCTGTTTGTGATGATGAGTTTAGGGCTTCCGTCATTCTTGGAAGTAAGGGCTGCTTTCGGGATGGCGGGACGGGGTCAGTCCAGGTGTGGGCCTCAGGCTTGTGGCTGGACGGGAGAGCTGGGGAAACCAAGAGGATGGGGGGTGGAGAGGGGACAGTTCTGGGGGCCTCAAGGCCCCACGGAAGGCCTCTGGGTGTGATCACCTGGGGGGGCCATTCATTCATTCCTTTACTCATGCTACTATTTCTTTTTTTTTTTTTTTGAAGATTTTATTTATTTATTTTGACAGAGAGAGATATAGCGAGAGAGGGAACACAAGCAGGGGGAGTGGGAGAGGGAGAAGCAGGCTTTCTGAGGAGCAGGGAGCCCGATGCGGGGCTCGATCCCAGGACCCTGGGATCACAACCTGAGCCCAAGGCAGACGCTTAACGACTGAGCCACCCAGGCGCCCCTTAAGCTATTTCTAAGTGTTTCGGGAACTCAGTCCTGGCCTGGCCACAGTGAAAGACACCCATACAAACACCTCTCATTTTTTTGGAGAGTTTACCATGTACCAGGGGTTCTCCTAGGGGACAATCCCCCCCCCCCCGCCCCGTGCCAGCCCCTGGGGACATTGGCAATATCTGAAGATATTTTTGGTTGTCACAACTGTGGTGGTGCTGCTGAGAGCTAGCGAGTAGAGGCTGGGCGCCCAGGATAGCCCCCCACCAAAGGAGAATTCCCTGGCCCCTGGCAATGATGGCTGAAAAACAGTACACATGTACTTAGTACCATTGAACCGCACACTTCAAAGTGTTTACGATGGTAAAGTTTATGTCACGTGTCTTTTTCGCCCAATTAAAAAAAAGAATTTTCTGGCCACAAATGTCCACAGTGCTGAGGCTGAGAAAGCCGTCCGTAAGCTCTTACTCATCTCACTGAATTCTCATGACCCTGTGAGGTTAATGCCCATTTCCCAGAAGGGAAAACTGAGGCCTGGGTTGGTGACAAAGTTGGTAAAGCACGTAGCCGGCATTTGCCCAGGGCTGCCTGACTCCCAGGCCGGGCGTCCCCGGTGGGCTGTGCCGAGGGCCGCGGGGCACCCTCCCCCGCCCCTGGGGGCGCTTAGAAGAATCCCGGCGGTGGTGGGGGAAGGGACCTGCTTCCCCTTGGAGAACTGATACTTCCCGTCTTCCAGGGCGGGGGCTGTCGGTTCCTGCGCTATAACTGTTCCATCCGAGCCCCACGGAAGGGCTGGACCCTCATGCACCCTGGGCGACTGACGCACTACCATGAGGGGCTCCCCACCACCAGGGGCACCCGCTACATTGCCGTGTCCTTCGTCGATCCCTAATGGGCCAGGCCAGGCCACCTCGGACCTCTTCCTCTTTGCCAACAACCACTGCCCAGCAGCACTCTGGGGCCTCGGGGTCCCAGCCTCCAGGCGCCCCCATCGGAGAGACTCGGCCACAAGCCAGAGGCAGAGCCCACCTCCTCGGCTGGGGCTTTCATGGTGCTCTGGACCCTGCCCAGGGAGACACTGTTCCTGTTCATTGCTTTGTAGCAACTTGTCCTTTTCCCACCCGGCTTCCTGAAAAAACCCAGGCCTCTGCCTCTGCTTCTTCTGTGGGGGTGGGGGTGGGGGGGTCCTTGAGCAGAACAGGTGCTTAGCCAGCTGCCCAGAGAGGCTCTAGGGGCGACAGGGCACCCCCGGAGCTCCTCCCAGGCAGAACCGCAGCCCCAGGACTTCTGCTTCGGGCCTCGGGGCAAACACAGAGACCTGGATCAGATTCAGCGCTCTCCCTGCCCCTGGGGACTGCTGAAGCCCCTTCCTCCATGGCTCCTGTCGTGGGAGCAGAACCTTGTGCCCTGGAGAGAATGACTCGGAAAATCTCCTGGGAGACGGGAAAGGTATCAATGCCACAGCTTTGTCCTCGGCGTGCGGGGAAGGAGTGAGACGCCCACACACTGCAGTGCGTCACCCTGTCCTGGATCCCTCCGGAGAGAGGGACAGATGGTCAGAAACAGGAGAGTTTCTATTAAAGGTCATTCAAACCACGGAGTGGGAGATGCTTGGGTGGGCGAGTGTGTACAGGGAGAGTGCAGGGAGACGTTTAAGAGCCCAGGGCTGCCCAGAAGGGCTATGTCGGCAGACGTGGTGACGTGTGTTTCCCAGATGCAGTCATGTGTGATCCCTGTGTCGTCTGTGGATTCCGGAAAGCCTTACCCATGAGCCAGGCACAGGCCGCTGGGGCATAGTTCATCCTCTCTCAAGATCTGCATCGAGTGTTCCCTCCTCCCTGAAGCCTTTGCTGAGCACCCTTCCCGCAAACAGGAATATTGGAGAACATAGAGCCCTGGTGGCCCCCAGCATGCCCTCGGCACACTCTGTGTCTAGCACTGATAACACTTTGGGGCGTTTGTTAATCATGAGGGCCAACGTCTATCCATCCCTTGCTGTGGGCTGGGCATTGTGCATGTCCAGCACCCAGCCCTCTGGGCTAGGGGCTGTCAATGCTTTTTTTTAAAGATTCTACTTATTTATTTGAAAGAGAGAGAACACGTACAAGCAGGAAGGAGAGGGAGAAGCAGGCTCCCTGCTGAGCAGAGAGCCCAACGCAGGGCTCAATCCCAGGACCCCGGGATCATGACCTGAGCAGAAGGCAGACGCTTAACCCACCCAGGCGCCCCTGTCATTTCCTTTTTATAGATGAGGAACTGTAGGCTTGGGGGAGCCCAGGAAGGTCACAGGAGTAAGTGGTAAGGGAGAGGGCTCTTCGCTAGACATCTGGTCCCTTCCCCCCCAGGCAGCCCTACAGTCAGCAGTGGGGCCAGAAATCCGAACTGCAACTTCAGTCCACAGTGACCCAGTGTGGTTAAGTGCCTCAGTGGCCGGAAGAACCAGTAAGAGTAGCGGGAAGCGTCTGGGTCTTCTGTGATGTTATGCTTAGTGAGGGTGATTTCCTTCCCCAGGAGATATTTGGCAACGTCTGAAGTCATTTTTGGTTGTGACACCTGGGAAAGGGGTGAGGGGTGCTGCTGTCACCCATTTGTAGAGGCCAGGATGGCCTTAAATACCCTGCAGGGCACAGGACGGCCCCTCCCCCAAGGAATTAAGCTGAGACAGAAGCCTGGTTACCAGATGCCATTTATGCAGGGTCCTGGAGGTGGGGGAGGCTCCCAGGAGCAGACTCTGTGTCAGGTGGCTGGGGCCAGCAAGGCACAGATGGGATCAGAGAATGCAGGTTGGCTGGGTGTGGGCGGTGGTGGGGGTCAGCTTGTACAAGCCCATTTCCCCAGGCTCGGGAGGGCTGGACTTCATCGCTTCAAAAGACGTTCCAAGGTTTTGTGTGTGTGTTCTAAAGATAATTTTAAGTGTTTCATCTTTTTTAAGTGACCCAGGGCGAATTCATGTAGTGCAAATCTTAGTCCCTTTCCTGTCTCACCCCTGGCTACAGCGTTCTCCCCAGAAGCGACCTTGCCTAATCTGTCCCTTAGGTGTCCTTTTTGAGCTGATTTGTGCTTATGCGCATGCATGTGCGCACACATGTGTGTGTATGTGTCAGGGTTGGTGGTTGTTTTTTTTTTTTAAAGATTTTATTTATTTATTTGATAGAGAGACAGCGAGAGAGGGAACACAAGCAGGGGGAGTGGGAGAGGGAGAAGCAGGCTTCCTGCCAAGCAGGGAGCCCGATGCGGGGCTCGATCCCAGGACTGTGGGATCATGACCCGAGCCGAAGGCAGACGCTTAACGACTGAGCCACCCAGGCGCCCCAATGTCAGGGTTGTTTTTAACTGCTGCCTTTTTCTGATTACAAATCAATTCCTGTCCACCAAGAAAAAGTCAGTGAAAACAGAAGTAGGTCACGTAAGAAAGGAAGATCTGCAATTGCATACGAACCCTGCCCTGCACCCTTCCCCAATAACACCACCAGCCGATTCAAGGGAGTCTTGTCATCGAGGGCCTCGTGGCTTGGAACTGTTTCAGAGAGAAAGCCCGGGTGCTGGCTGGAGCACCAGACCAGAGGGCGGAGGATAGATTTCAAGCCTCCTGCAGCGGGTCGGGCACATGACCAGGACCCAGGAGGAAATGGACAGGACAGATGTTAAACAGGGAGAACCTCCAGGCCTCCATCTGACTTGGGCAAGGTTCTGCCAAATAAGGGAAAGGAAATGGAATTCGCTTCCTGTCCTCGGAGAACGACAGTCCCCTCCGGGAGGCCAGGGAGCTGGAAGGAAGAAACAGCGGCACGACAAGGCAGCGGGTCACAGGCCCCAGTGTGCACCCCATCCCAGAGGCCTGGCCACACCCAGAGGCAGCATGTGGGGAAGGCCCCACGGTGTAGAGTGAGACTCTGGACACGAGGCTGCTAGTTCACTCAGGGCACGACGGTTCCCTTGGACCAATTTCACTGGGAACAGCTAAGTTGGTCAGTCTCCCCGTACTGGTTTGCCTTGAAATATTTGTGGCAAGATTCTACCGTGGTTCTAAAGCAGTGCTGTCTAGTAGAAATACAATGTGAACCACAAATCCACTTGTAGGGAAAAACTCTTACTGCTTTCCTTTACGTTCCACACAATACCCCACTTCTGATTGCCAAATGCGGGTGGTTTTCCCACACCAAGCAATGCTCCAATTCTCAGTAGACGCCAAAAAGATGTCCTATAAATTGAACTCAATTCTACACGATCTACCTGGAGATCATGTCGGATCCCACAGGCTAGGGGCTGCATGTTGTAAGGCTGTCCCCTGCCCACCTCCACGTAAACACCAATCACCAATGTACATTGTGACCCAGGCTGCTGACCAACGATGAGTTACAGATGGGAAATTCCATCATCCCGAGTGTTCAATTAACGTGCTAGAGTGGCTCACGAATTTTGGGAAAACACTTTACCTACTGGATAACTGGTTAATTATAAAAGTTTAGGGACGCCTGGGTGGCTCAGTTGGTTAAATGGCTGCCTTCAGCTCAGGTCATGATCACAGGGTCCTGGGATCGAGTCCCGAATTGGGCTCCTTGCTCAGCGAGGAGCCTTTTCTCCCTCTGCCTGCCGCTCCCCCTATTGTGCTCTCTCTCTCTAACAAATAAATAAATAAAATCTAAAAAAAAAAAAAAAAAAAAGATTACAGTTTAGAGATAGCCAGATACAAGAGAAGTGTAGGGCAAGGTACATAGGAAGGGACAAGGAGCTTTCACACTCCCTTTGGGCCCTCTCCTCCCCTCAACCTGTTCACCAAGCCAGAAGCTTTGCTGCCCTCGTGCATGGTTCAGGGATTTTTTTATGGAGGCTTCATTACATAGGTTATGATTGATTAAACCATTGGCCATTTATGATCAAGTCAGTCTCCAGCCCCCTCCCCTCGCAGGAGGTTGAGGCAATGTGCTACTCAAAACTGGCTTTGTCTCTTTGTGGGTGTCAAGCTAAAAGACACCACCAGCCAAAGAATAGGAAAAGGAAGGGGTTTCTGTGCAACAAGGAGAACACTGGGGATATTTCCCAAAGCAGTGTCTCCCCAACAACAAACTTAGGGAAGTTTAAGGTAAGGTTGCATACATATTCACGAAGGGACTGGTGCAATGGGGAATATTACATGGGATTGGGCTGGTTAGGGTCAGCATTTTCAATTCTCTGCTCTGGTATCTGAGTGTTCAAAGGGGTTTAGATCCTGCAGAGTGAACTCTAGAAAGTGCATCAGGTCAGTGCTTGGAATCAGCCCTGGGAGTTTTACCACTACTTATTTTTTTAGTATAGGTGCTGCCAAAGTGAGCACTTTACCGCTATTTATTGTCCCTGATAGGATTAGGCTATCTCCTGGCCTGCTTATAAACCACGCCCCTTGGGATATTTCATTCCTCATGCTTGAGGGGTCTTGGGTGCAGGTCAGTCTTCCATAACTGCTTCCTGAAAGAGCATTGTGGTCTCCCTAGTTAGATGAGTGAAACTCTCTCTGTTTTTTAAGATTTATTTATTTCAGTCAGGGGAGGGGTAGAGGAGAGAGAATCTTAAGCAGACTCCACGCTGAGTGGGGATCCTGATGCGAGGCTCGATTTCAAGATCCTGAGATCATGACCTGAGCCGAAACCAAGAGTCAGATGCTTAACCAACTGTGCCACCCAGGTGATCCAAGGAGTGAAACTGTTTTGCTGCTGCATTTAGATAAGTTTGGGGATCAGAGGATTTGGGCTGCAATTTTTCATATCCCCACTGGAGCATGAGACTTAAGTGGACTGTTGCAACTAGCAAGTTAAATGTGCATGGACCAAATACACTGGTCCCTGGGAGATAGAGAAAGGTTAGGATTATAGCTGTTAGCGATGAATCCCAGGAGCTGTATCTTGTAGCTTCCTAGAAGAGTGAGTGGTTAATAGCCCCAAGTCGGGTCCTGTCGAGATAGGGCTGAACTGATCCTGAGCTGACCCTGACTTCCAGCAAACCCAGTCACTTGGTTCATAGGAATACAGTTTATTCCGTTTGATAAAGGGAGGATCATATTTGCATAATTTGTTCAGGGCAGACAAAACAGTCCCAAGGTGAATTATACGCTTTATTGCTTACTCAGTTTCAGCATCAAGGTGAGTTAAGGTTGCAAGATGCCTGGAAAAGATCTTCCACGTGTACATGTAAAGTTCTGTTGTTATTTTTCAACCTTCCTGGGGATGTCTAGGCTCTCAATCCCCCAGAACATTCCCCAAAGGGGCCTTTTTCTTTTCTTTTTTGTCAGAGAGAGCACAAGCGGGGGACCAGCAGGCAGAGGGAGAAGCAGGCTCCCTGCTGAGCAAGGAACCCAATGGGGGACTTGATCCCAGGATCCTGGGATCAGGACCTGAACTGAAGGCAGCCACTTCACCGACTAAGTCACCCAGGTGTCCCAAAGGGGTCTTTTTCTTAAAACCTCTAGATGATTGGGGCCTCCAGGCAAGCAGGTAGCTTCCATTTTTATCCCTAGAGCATGGGCCACACCCATGATTACTTTAAAACAAGCTCCGGCAAGACCGGAGCTAGGAATCATGTCCCCAGGCAACTTCTTCATTACCTCATCTGCCCCTTTAGTTCCACAAGGAAAAGCCTCCATCCATCCCGCAAAAGTATCCACGAAAACCAGAAGGTATTTAAATCCCCCAGGGGGTTAAGGGTGGCTCAGTTCTTTAAGTATCCAACTCATCCAACTCTTGATTTCTGCTTGGATCATCATCTCAGGGGCCTGGGATGGAGCACAGCGTCAGGCTCCGAGCTCAGCTCAGAGTTGGTTTGGGATTTTCTCTCTCCTTCTGCCCCTCCCCCCACTGGTGCTCTCTATCTATCTCTAAAACTAAAAAAATAAAAAAATCCCCCAGGGGCCAGGGTCGATGGGTATAACTGTAGAACCCATTGGCCAATCCTCCCCAGGCAGTTTCTCTTTTTGCATAGCCTTGGCTAGAGGGAGAGCCAGAGTTTATTCTGCTCATTTTTAACACAGTACATACAATTCTATATAGCCTCTCCCATGAGGTCTCTAGTGATTTTTTGAATGACCCATACAGCAACAGGCACAAAGACTGTGTAAACATGGGCCATTGTGGAAATTTCTCTGAAGTTTACCTGCAGGCGTCTAGCCTCAGTTTTCGGGGCTTCTGGGAAAAGAGCAGGTTTGGTCCAAGTCAAAGAATGGGAGAACATTGAAAACCTTAGTTTGTTGAATTATAGCCAGATATTCGAGATCGGGAGAGTTCAGGATTCAGCCCAGCTTCCCAGGCGAAACAGCAAGCACTCAAAGACAATCAGAACTAGAATCTAGAAACATCCATAAATATGTCTAACTGAAATATTTTCTTTGTAAAATCACCCTAATTTTCACCAAAGATAGCCAAATTAAGACTAATTTGTTTGTAAAACAAGTCCAGTTTTTTTTTTAAAGATTTTATTTTTAAGTAATCTCTACACCCAACATGGGGCTTGAATTTACAATCCTGAGAACGAGAGTCACATGCTTTTCCAACTGAGCCAGCCAGACACCCCAAGACAAGTCCAGTTTTAACAAACTTGGCTTAATTATTTAATGTAACAAGAATAGTGCCAAATAAGTTCTTTTAAATCTGCTTTGCTGGAGCTTTTCATAAGGAATTTCAGATTGAGCTTTAACAGCCTCTCGAGGCTAGGAAGTCAACCAAACACTTGCACCAGATTCATCTGCAATACCTGCAGATTGGGGTTACTTCCTCTCTTTTCAAGGTCCCCCAAATATCCTGAGGTTCCTGACCCTGCCAGGAAGTAACCTTCCTATCTCACCCGATAAGGTTTCTGGGAATCCTGTAAGCAAGGTACCAGGCTGATTTTTCCAAGGGGCTTCATTGGTTCCATAAAGTCAACCTTAGTTCCTTAAAGGTATCTGGTTAAGGGTGACTGGTTGGCTCAGATAGTAGAGCATGTGACTCTTGATCTCTGGGTTGTGAGTTTGAACTCCATGTTGAGCATAGAGATTACTTAAGAAAAAAAAAAAAATCTTGGGACGCCCGGTTGGCTCAGTCGGTTAAGTGTCTGCCTTAGCTCAGGTCATGATCCCAGGGTCCTGGGATAGAGCCCCTCGTTGTGCTCCCTGCTCAGCAGGGGAGTTGGCTTCTCCCTGCCCACCCCCCCCAGTCCCTCCCCCAGCTCATGCTCTCTCTCTACCTCAAATAAGTAATAAAGAATTTATTTATTTATTTGAGGTAGAGATCGAGCACAGGCGAGGGAAGGGGCAGAGGGAGAGGGAGAAGCAGGCTCCCTGCTGAGCAGGGAGTCCGACACAGGGCTCCATCCAGGACTCTGGGATCATGACCTGAGCCAAAGGCAGATGCTTAATTGACTGAGCCAACCAGGCGCCCCAACAAAATCTTAAAAAAAAAAAAAAAGGCTGTCTGGTCATATCTGAGTCTATGCATGTCTCTCTCAAATATGACCTTTCATTCAAAGCCTTGGTAATATAACCATGTTTCCAATGGTGTCCTTTTACAAGTAGAACAGATTCGGGCGCCTGGGTGGCTCAGTTGGTTAAGCAACTGCCTTCGGCTCAGGTCATGATCCTGGAGTCCCGGGATCGAGTCCCGCATCGGGCTCCCTGCTCGGCGGGGAGTCTGCTTCTCCCTCTGACCCTCTTCCCTCTCGTGCTGTCTCTCATTCTCTCTCTCAAATAAATAAATAAAATCTTTAAAACAAACAAACAAACAAAAAAACCCAAGTAGAACAGATTCTTACTGCACTTACGCAAGTAACTATAGTTGCCATCAGAGTAAGAATACTCAATGAGTTTCCAAATAGAGGGATCGGGTAGGGGGGGAAAGATAAATGTTTCAGTTTGTTCGCAAAGGAATATTATACCAAGCTTCTGTAAGTCATAGGTATGCTAAGAGAAAAATGTTTCCTTAAATCTGGAAGAGACAAACATTAGAGAACCAGCAATGTTTCAAACAAGAGTCATAAAAACTATAATCATTTTCCTCAATTCTTTTAGTCCCACATTATTCCTGTTTGAATGCAGTTTTTCCATTAGTTCCGAAAATTCTTACTCCATTTAGTTTTATGATCTGAATGGTATCAGAAACCTGTATTCATCAAAAGTCCCTTCCATGAATCTCCTTGAAAATGAAATACATTTATGAGAGCATCAGAACCATAACTAAGTGACAAAAGACTCAAAAATGGCCATGGTGGGGCACCTGGGTGGCTCATTTGGTTAAGTGATTGCCTTCAGCTCAGGTCATGATCCTGGAGTCCCAGGATCGAGTCCCGCATCAGGCTCCCTGAACAGTGGGGAGTCTGCTTCTCCCTCTGACCCCACCCCCTCTTGTGCACTCTCTCTCTCTCTCAAATAAATAAAATCTTAAAAAAAAAAAAAAAATGGCCATGGTTAGAGATCTGATGGCAGTACATCTTAATGAACCTGACAAGGAAATTTGGTTATTTCTGTGACACACACATTTCAATAACTAGAATTACAAGTGATGACATTATGCCAGGACATTTTATTTTATTTTATTTTTTAAAGTTTTATTTATTTGACAGAGACAGAGAGAGAGGGAACACAAGCAGGGGGAATGGGAGAGGGAGAAGCAGGAGAGGGAGAAGCAGGCTTCCCGCCGAGCAGGGAGCCCGATGAGGGGCTCGATTCCAGGACGCTGAGATCATGACCCGAGCCGAAGGCAGACGCTCAACGACTGGGCCACCCAGGCGCCCCTATGCCAGGTCATTTTAAAACTTCAGGAATTTCATATAATTTCTAGAACAACTATAGCATTTACCCATACAATGTAACCTGAGGAGGCTTATAATCACTTATTTGACAATGCTTCCCATGGAATTGAACAAACCGAAAAAACAAGCCGTTTTAGTCAAAAAGACTTCATTTAGAATTTGAATTTGGGGGATGCTTGTTAAAAAAACAAACGAAAAACAACCTCTAAAGTTTTTAAAGTACATGCAAAATAGGATTACAGATCACTACAAAACTTACCTCTTAATTATCTATTTAACCAAGATGGCAATAAGAGATTTTACGGGTTACATAGTTGTGAGCAAAACTTAGTTCTTTTATTTATTTATTTTTATTTAAATTCTAGTTAGTTAACATATATGGTAAAATTGGTTTCGGGTGTAGAATTTAGTGATTCATTACTTAGATATAACACCCAGTGCTCATCACAAGTGCCCTCCTTAATACCCATCACCCAGTTACCCCATCCCTCACCTGCCTCCCCTCCAGCAACCCTCAGTTTGTCTCTTATAGTTAAGAGTGTCTTATAGTTTGTTTCCCTCTCTTTTCCCCCCTCATATGTTCATCTGTTTTCTTTCTTAAATTCCACATGAGTGAGATCATATGGTATTTATCTTTCTCTGACTGATTTATTTTGCTTAGCATACACTCAAACTCCATCCACATCATCGCAAAAGGCAAGATTTCATTTTTTTGATGGCTGAGTAATATTCCATCGTATATATGCACCACATCTTCTTTATCCATTTGTTAGTCGATGGACATCTGGGCTCTTTCCATAATTTGGCTATTGTTGATAATGCTGCTATAAACATTGGGGTGCATGTATCCCTTTGAATCAGTATTTTTTGTATCCTTTGGGTAAATAACCAGTAGTACAATTGCTGGGTTGTAGGGTAGTTCTATTTTTAACTTTTTGAGAAAACTTAGCTCTTTTAATATTGAGAAGATTCAGTTTTCTAAAGTAATCAAAGACCCAGTAAAGACAAAACATAGAGGGGCGCCTGGGTGGCTCAGTCGTTAAGTGTCTGCTTTCGGCTCAGGTCCTGATCCCAGGGTCCTGGGATCGAGCCCCACATCGGGCTCCCTGCTCAGCGGGAAGCCTGCTTCTCCCTCTCCCACTCCCCTGCTTGTGTTCCCCTCTCACTATGTATCTCTCTGTCAAATAAATAAAAATCTTTAAAAAAAAAAAAAAAAGACAAAACATAGAAACTGTTCTGTTTTGTTTCTGGGCAGATAAAGAAAAAAAACTTTGTTTACAATTTCTAATCAAAAGTAAACCAAGGGGCACCTGGGTGCACGCAGTTGGTTAAGCACCTGATGACTCTTAGTTTCAGCTCAGGTCTTGATCCCAGGGTCCTGAGATTGAGTCCCACATTGGGCTCCACACAGAGTGTGGAGTCTGCTTGGGACTCTCTGTCCACCCCCACTTGTCCCTCTCCCTGCTTGTGTTCTTTCTCTCTCTCACAAATAAATAAATCTTAAAAAAAAAAAAAAAAGAGTAAACCAAGGGGCTGCCTGGCTGGCTCAGCTGGTGAAGGATGTAACTCTTGATCTCAGGGTGAAGAATTCGAGCCCCATGTTGGGGGTAGAGATTACTTAATAAATAGAAGTTTTTAAAAAAGTGTTGAAAAAAGAATAAACAACCAGTCTCATTTTAGGACAAAATTATTTTCTTTTCCCTTAAAAAATGTATTCCCATTCCTCATTCTTTTCTTACCAAAAACATGTATCTTTCTTTGCATAGTTGTTTCCCTCACTATTTCCAGTAGTCTTAATTGTATCCTTAAAGCTTAAAAACCTTAATTTCTAGCGGAAACTAAGTGGTCAGCAGTTTTGAGCTGTTATACCAGAATCTTATTTGGAAAAGACTTAGATATCCAATGAATTGAACCTAATTTCTTATTTAAGCTAGCAAAACTTCAAAGTTTTAATTTACCAAAGATTTTGGAAGCTCTTTAAAAGTTTACTTACAGGGGCACTTGGCTGGCTCAGTTGGTGCAGTGTGCGACTCTTGATCTCAGGGTTGTGAGTTCGAGCCCTGCATTGGGTGTAGAGATTACTTAATAAAATCTTAAAAAAAAAAAAAAAGTTTACCTACAAATCTTTTTATCTATTCAACCTACTTCTTCCCAACAATTACACATGGAAACTTCATGAGACAGACAAAATCAACCATCATTTTAAGTCTTTTTTTTGCTGACAAATTGCAACAGGTACATGAATTTAGTAAACTCAGGTAGAATAAAAGCTGATCATTGGTATTATATTCGATGTTGATAACTCCAAAAGAAATGCCTATTTTTTAAAAATTTTAAACTTATTTTTAAAGATTTTTTTTTAAGTGATCTCTACACCCAACGTGGGGCCCGAACTTACAACCCAGAGATCAAGAGTCACGTGCTTACCAACTGAGCCAACTAGGTGCCCCTAAAATGACTTTTCTTATGTCAAGAAAATTATGTCTATCTTTTTCTGGGGACCCCTAACTCTCTCTGCTTGCAGGTAGTGAGGTTGAAAGTTCCAACCCTCTAATCACTTTGTTGGTTTCCTGGGGCAAACAACCCTAATACTTAAGGGGTTTCCAAAAGTTACCCCATTCACATAAACTCAGGTGTGGTTGAAAGGGGCTCGTTATGCATAACAAGAGACACTCATTTCACAGGAACGGTGGATGAAAACCAAATACATATTTACTATAAACCACAGTATCACAGTGAGCCACTTTTATGCAGTTTTAGATGTTTTAGTAGCCACATTTTATTTTATTTTATTTTTTTATTTTATTTTTTTTTTAAAGATTTTATTTATTCATTTATTTGAGAGAGAGAGCACATGAGAGGCGGGAAGGTCAGAGGGAGAAGCAGACTCCCCGCCGAGCAGGGAGCCCGATGCAGGACTCGATCCCGGGACTCCAGGATCACGACCTGAGCCGAAGGCAGTCGCTTAACCAACTGAGCCACCCAGGCACCCAGTAGCCACATTTTAAACAGTAAAAAGAAACAGGTGAACTTAATTTTAGTAATAGATTTTAACTCAATGTATCCAAAATATTTCCACTTTAACATATAATCAGTATATAAATATTAATGAAATTGTTTACATTTTTTAAGCTTACTTATTTTATTTTAGTGATCTTTATACCCAATGTGGGGCTCAAACTCATGACCCCCGAGATCAAGGGTTGCATGCTCTTCCAACTGAGCCAGCCAGGTGCCCCCCCCCCCCCTTTTTGGTACTAAGTCTGCATCACATCTCAATTGGCACTGGTCACCTTTCAGGGGCTCCATTGCCATCCGTGGCTGGTAGCTGTCTTACGGGCAGGCACAGGCTTCAAGCCTTCCCTCCTCGTGCTGAGGCCACCAGGCGACCTCTTTACTGCTGTGTCCTAGTGCCTGGCACATAATGAGGCCCAGTGATCTGCCATATGTGAGCTGGGGTAATCTGTCCTCTGCGCCTCCAGGGACTGTGGTGAAGGTTAAATAAAATGACGTTAGGTACCCTGCCTGTTCAATGACGGTTGCTGTTCTTGCTGCCTCAAAGTCAACTGAAGGGCAGCAGGCCCAAGTTTGCTTCCTGTCTTCCTCTTAAGAGCTCTTCTCTAAAATTACAAAGCGCAGGCTGGGATCACAGAGCTGGCAGGGGCCTTGGGGTCAGGCTCTGGGGCAATAAACGAGAAAGCGGGAACCTCTAATCCGCGCCCTTGTTTTCTTGGTCTGCTCGACAGCCCGAGGCCCCGCCCACCCCGCCCTGACGGGCGCCCGGCGGAACTACAGCCCCCATGATGCAGCGGGAGGCCCGAGGCTTGAGTCACGGGCTTGGGACGCCCAGGCGGTGAACGAGCCCGCTTGAGACGCCTCTCCGGGCGCTGAGCCGGCAGACCCACGCCCGTAAGGAGTGATAGGTCTAACCGCCTGAGCTCGGAGTCCAGCGACTGACCAGGGCCAGGGCGGTGAACGTGCGGCGGCTGGTGACGTGAGCGTCCTCCCTCCTCCTCCCGCCCCTCGCGGGGTGGCGCCGTCTGGTGACGTTGGCGGTATGATGGCCGCCGCGAGGCCGGGAAGGTGAAGGTGAGAGGGCGAGTGCGCCAGAGGGGTGGGGACCGGCCCGGCCCAGCCCTGCGAATCCTGAGTAGCCCGGCGGGGACCGGTGGGACGCTGGAACCCCGGGGGCTCTGGATCCGGGCAGGCGGGGGTCCCACGCCCCGGCCTCGCTGCGGGGCCCTCCGCGGCCCTGCGAGCAGGGGGCGGGACGCGGGTGTCGGGACTGGGGGTGGGGTTCCCTGAGGTTTCTCGTCTCCCCCGCCTTCCCATCCTTCGCTGCCACTTTCCGCCCCAGGCCTTTCTCTATTTCGTATCCAGTCTTCTGTATATGCCAGCATTTACTCAGCATGTAAGTGCCCAAGTTCACCACTATAGCCCCCAGCCTTCTCCCACTTTGGGCACTTAACTGCACTCCCGTGTCACCTGTTTCTTGTTTGACTTCTCACCTGAAGGTGAGCCCCTTGAGGGCAGGTACTGTTTTACCGATCCCTAACTTCAGCGCCTAGCAACACGCAGGAGGCACACAGAAGGTGCCGGATAATTAGCTGTTTGGATACATGAAGCCAAAACTGCCCATCCTCTGTTTGTGATCCTTCATTGCCCTGTTCATTTCTTTTTCTTTTCTCCTCCCAGAAAGGCCTCTGATTATCACTCTTTCCACCGGCAAGGGTGGAGTAAGGCAGCTCCGCGAAGTTAAAAACAAGTGGGCTTTGGAGTCAAAGGGAGGTGGTATCTCAGTTTCTAGCTTGGCCACTTAACTAGCAGTCCGTAAATCTTTTAAGTGTTCCAAGCTTCTGTTTGCTCCATAGAACTGAAAATTAAGTGAGATATTTTGCAGCATCTAGCACACATAGCCTTTCAGTAAGTTCTACTTCTCTTCCTCACGCCTACCCTCTCATCTCTAGTCCTGAGTTCCACAGTCCTCAAGCCCAGTCTTTGTCCTGTTCTGTTACCTCCTCTCCTCTCACCTCTCTGGACGTGCCTTTAGCAAGCTCCTGCGCCTCACCAGCACGTGGCTGACCACATGTTTGTGCATACCCAGGATTGTCCCCACCGGTGTTTTTCTCCAGGGCACTTCCCTCATATACCATCGCCTAGTGCGGGCAATGACTAAGCTTCCCTCAGGGATGAGTTTGTTTGGCTTTAAACCCATTAAACGTGTTTTGTGCACCCTTTTTTTTTTTTAATTTGCTGCTTGTTGACATGTTCCTTTTCCTTTCCAAAAAGTTGGAATTGGTGGCGTCAACACAGTCAGTAGCCAACCTCAATCTGAGGAACAGGACAGAGGAGAACTCAGATTCTTTTCGTCTTTTTGACTCCAGCCATGCCCATGATGCCCAACCTGTGAAGGTCTCTCACCATCCAAAAAGTAAGTGGTGGCTGTGACAGCTGGCACCCTGGATCTGGGTTGAATGAAAAGGGGTGTACTCTGCTGGCCATCCAGTGGCACATGTCTTGGATGGGGTCGTCATTGCACAGAGCTGGAGTTTTCCAATCTGTGTTGAAAAAAAACCTGTATGTCCTTTCTACTTCCATGGAGGATTTCACTGGTGGTGGAGAGAGCCTGTTTAAAGGTTGACCGTTCAGAAAGTGGCTGGAATCTTTGGGCTCCCTGAAGAATTAGTCTCTGTCTCCCTTGTTCTTTGCTATGCTGGCTCCTCCCTACCCCTCTCTGCTCAGCAGAGACTGGCTCCTTATCACAGCTCTTCTGAGAGTCTCCTCTGCTCCCTTTATCCTGTATACTCTTTTGTTTCAATTTCTCAGCTTCTCCTCTGTTCCAGTTGTGCCAGCAGACGATCCGTGGACCTATTTTATTTTCCCTGCTAGGAGTTGCTGTGCATAAAACTGGGTAAGGAGGTGGTGTGGATTCAGGGACTGTGCTTGGGATCCAAACACACCATGCAGTGAATTTTGCTACTGCTGTTCCCACATGGAAGACGCCTCATACTCCTCAACAAATAGCCTAGGTTGAGGCCAAGCTTTTTTTTTTCAGTTTAGAATTGGGTTTGGTTCTGGTCTTAGGTTAATACCTGTTAATACTGTGCCCCTAGTACTTTCTTGGGGTGGGAGAGAGGGAGAGTACCAGGATGAATGAGGCTTTCCCCAAAGTATGTTCCTCAGGATTTTAAAAACTGTTACATGGAAGAAGAGTTTCTTTAGATACATTTGTGAAATGCTGCATTAAATACAGTTAAGCTAGTAACTTTCCAAAGTCTTTGCTTTGGTTATGTGCTCTGATGGAGGCAGAGCATGGTATATAGTGTTTTATAAATTTTTTCTACTCTGGAACCCTTTTTACCTGGAGCATTGGGTGTACTACATTTTTGTGGACCGCACTTTGGGAAACGCTTCCATAAACTATCTGAAAGCCTGACTTGAAGAGCACTTTGTGGCTGTCACAACAGCTTGAAGCATGCCACATAATGTCCAGCTGAGATTAGAACTACTGTAACCCAGCTGTGCCTGGGGGGACTGGCCCCACATGCTTGTGGGGAGCCCTGCAGTGAAGTAGGGATTATCAGGGTTTCCCAGAGGAGGCACAGGAACCCAGCTGATTCCTACCACCCGGTGAGGGTAGGAAGCCAGTAGGCAAAGCCCCAAGATAGTGGGGGGCCCTGTCTTGGCTTGTGTGTGTGTATTCTGCAACTTTGGTCCATTGGTGCACATATGTATGTCCAGCTTGCTCTTTGAAGGATCAAATCCTGCAATATGAAAGGTTTGTTCAACTGTCCTGGTTCCCTGAGCTCCAAACACTAAGAAACAGATGATTTGCCAGAAGCTGCTTTTTAAGAAAAAAATAGATTTGGGTATTCCAGGGATGGAAGGGTAAGAAGACACTCCCATTAAGGGGCCTTCACTAACTCATCCATGTTTCTTAAGTCATGGAGGAGAAAAGTAGAAAATGGAAATAGGTCACGACTCTTACCAGACTGTCTTTCTGCAAGCTCATTGACTAGATGAAGAGACAGTGTGATTAAAAAACCAAAAGTCTGGTAAGGTTGCATGTCCTCCTTGGAGATGCCAAGGAAGGCTTCACGGGGGGAGGGGTGACACTAGAGTTGGGTCTAGAAGGACAATAGGAATGTGCCAAATGGGTGAAGCCGCAACACAAACACAGAACCTCAGCTTGGTAGTTCACCGAGCCAGAGAAATCAGACGGTTTGGATGGGTTGGAGGTAGGATCCCTGAGAAAGGGTTGGGGCATGCTGCTGCAGGCCGGGGAATCCCGGTAAGAGCAGGTCAGCTCCTGGACTGGCTCAACTCTGAGCAGATCTTACAACCTTGAACCACTAAGCTTTGAGTAACAAGCCTGCCTTTGAATCTTACACTTACTGAACACTAACACTTTTGGTTTCATATCCTTTGGGCTTGCATACAATGAACCAGAACTCAAAAGCACATGCTTCTAGACGCCCCCTGATCTCAGGGAACTTTCTCCTGCAAGCAAGTCACTTCTGGGGCTGGGCACCGCTGATCCTCAGCCCCGAATAGACCTGTTCACTGGATTCCACATGGCAGTGGTGGGAGAGCCCTGGGTGTGTTGGTGGAGTTGTCTCCGCCCTTCCCCGAAGGCTGGGTGTTCACCTCACCGGAATGTAGGAAAGGGGTGTGCTGGGCAAGAACGCTCTAGTCATCTCCCCGGTGGTGACAGTTATCAGGGGGACTGAAGGGTGGGGCTTTGCGTGCAATCTTGTTGGTGGAGTTTATTTTGTCATTGCTGTATAACACATGAAGCTACCTTTTAAGTTTGTACCGTGTCCTCTTGGGTCTTCTCAGTCTGTGTGGCATCACACTTGTCATACACATGAAGAATTCAAAGCTGTGGGGTAAAGTAACCTGCCCAAGTTTATGTGGCCCAGAAAGGGTACGATTTGAACCCAGCTCTGCCTGATTCCAGAATCTCATCTACGGCTGTATCATGCCCCATCCTGGACCCCTTCTCTTCTCCTTTCGATGCTTTCCTCTTTTTGCACTCATCGCGTTTCTCTGAGAGTCTTACCTGCTGGGCCATGCCAAGCCTGATTTCGGCGCACTCTAATGCTCTGGAGGAGCCAGTGGTGTTTCCTTCCCAGTTTGCCTTCTCAGAGTTCTTTTGCCTCAGAAGGTCCTGACGCTCAACCTCTGCGCTAAGAAAATCTCACAGTTGTGGCGGTTTACTGAGGAGGGAGGTAGAAATGGACATACAGTTACTTGTCTCTCCTGTCTCCCTAGAAATAGGTAACAGAGTAATTTGTAGGTTTAGGTGAAACGTGTGGTTCGATACTTCCCTGTGTGTTTGTCTGTCTGACCACTCTTTGGGATGATTAGATCTTAAGGGCCAGTTTTCAGTTGTTGTGCACGTTCTCTAGATGGTCTTTCTGCTTCTCAGGGACTTGTTCAGTACCCTTTTGGCACCCTTGGGAAGTTTCTCATGTGTGTTCAACCATGAGCCTCCTCATTTCCTAGAGGCAGTGAGTGCTGGGTGCCATCTCGGGCAGAGAGCTGATGGTGCTGCGATGGGGGAGGGGGTGGCCCACAAGAATTTGCTGGGTGTTGGAGCCGTAGAACCAGGCACACTCAGCCGTGCACACTCTTCCTTATCCTTGGAGGGGCCTTTGTCCTTTGACATCGAGGCTCCGAGGGCTCTGCTGGGTATGTAGCTCCGTTCATGGTGGGAACTCAGGAGCAGTGTGACCAGAGATTCCCAGCCACATCCACCTTCTCTAGTCTGTCTGCCTCTTTGGGCTTTGACCAACGATCTCGAGGACTTTGGAGTTAAGCTTCACAGCCCCTAACATATTATTGCTACTTGAACAAATATAGGCTATAAAAATGTGTGTATGATCGAGAGCGAGAGAGCTACCTACCCAAAAATAGACTGCTGCGAAACAGGTGTTCATAGTGCTTATCACAGAATGGTGGGGTTATGGATTTTTCCTTCGGTTTCTGCATTTTTTTTTTTTTTTTAAGATTTTATTCATTTGAGACACAGAGATACAGAGAGAGAGAGAGAGAGAGAAAGCATGAGCAGGGAGAGAGGCAGAGGGAGAGGGAGAAGCAGGCTCCTCGCTGAGCCAGGAGCCCGACGTGGGGCTCGATCCCAGGACCCTGGGATCATGACCTGAGCCGAAGGCAGATGGTTAACCATCTGAGCCACCCAGGCGCCCCCGGTTTCCGCACTTTCTATAGTGCACACATTTATGATGAAAGAGATCATTAAATGTTTCTAAGTAAACAGAAGTAAACCTGTCATTTGAACATCATCCCTTTCCACTCCCGACCACCACCAAAAATAAAAACAAAAAAAATCTGTTAAGAGTTAGGGCATTGTGACCTGGACAGCAGGGTGGCCAGGGAGGCCTGGTAGGGGTCATGGACCTTGAGCATCACTTTGCTTTCACTGCTTTGAATTCAGTGCTTTTTCTCAGGTGGGTGATGTGTAGGAAAGAAGTGAGATTTCTGTCACACTTTTCTGCCTAAGGCTGAGAGGATGGCTTCTCGTGTGTCCCTTCATGATTCCTGCCTGACTGTCTGAGGTGGGGCGGGCAGAGCCTGCCACTGGTCAGTAGGTGAGGATCAGCCAGCCCAAGGCTTCAGCTCAGGATCCTGGCTCCAGCTGAGTGCCCACACCATGTCACAGGGAAACTGCTCACATGTCCTCAGCGGTCCCTTCATCCTCTTGAGGACACTGGCTCTTATGTTGCCATCCCTGATCTAGTCCTGGAGGGCCTGTGTTCTTGATGGCCCCCAGAGCTAGCCCCAGACCACCCAGTGTGCCCTGCCATGGCCTTAGCAGAATGTCTGAGCTGGGCGTTCCTAGGTTACTCACCTTGTCTTCTCTTGCAGCGCGATGTCCCTGCTTTTCTCTCGGTGCAACTCCATCATCACAGTCAAGAAGGACAAGAGACACATGGCTGAGGTGAATGCTTCCCCGCTCAAGCACTTTGTCACTGCCAAGAAGAAGATCAATGGCATTTTTGAGCAACTGGGGGCCTACATCCAGGAGAGTGCTACCTTCCTTGAAGGTAAGACGGGCAGCCTGCTCAGCTGGGCCTACTCCTCTATCAGCTTCCACATTTAGGTGGGAGGATTTGAGGGTGGGAACGTAAAGCCTGGCTTTTGGGGAGCTCATGCCCAGAGAGATTGTCACCTTCAGCAGTGTTCTGCGCTTGGAATCATGTGGAATTGGGCTCCAGGGAGATGGGGCCAGGAAAACAAGGGACCTATCATTTAGGAATTCTGTGTATTCTGTGTCGTTGAATCATGAGGGGTCAGTGAATCCTACCCGTGTGTAGAAGACAAGCAGATTGAGGTTTTGCGAATTGCTCAATACCTTTCAGTGACAACAGCAGGGCTTTACTAGGTGTCTTTGACTCCTGAGCCCAGGTGCTTTCTTTGGCCTGGTTCTGGTTGCCATTTATACCAGGCCCTGTGTGGGTTTTGGTTGTCCCTGACCAGGGTGTTCTTTCTCTGATATTTATAGTCAGTGGGTTATGGATAGGAAACTTGCGTCACTGGCACCTTTTCACTAGTGACTAATTTGAGCCCAGCCTCTCGTCCCTGCTCGATCAGCAGAGGTGGAAGGGTTCCCAGGGCCCCACTCAGTCAATGGCCAACCCCAGCCTCTGGCTTTCTCAGACTCCCCCTCTAGAAGGCACACATTGGCTCCTGTGTCTGGGATTGTCAGCAAACACCAAGGAGCTGAGTCTTCCCTGCCCTTGGTTTCCTTGTTTGTGAAAGAGGTGCTCAAGCGAGACCAGGGCTTTTTAAATTCTGGTCTGCAAAACTCTTCAATGTTCAGTGGAAATGCCCCAGGGACATACTTCACCTTCTGCTTTCCACTAGAGAGGCTTGGCTTCTGGTTGGTTGGTTTACTGACAGGCTGCTTCTTAAGGCTCCCTTTATAAAAAGGGACTGTTTCCAGTACTGCGGTCTGAATGTGTGTGTGTCCCCCCAAAAATCACATGTTGGAATCCTAAGACTCAGTGTGATGGGGTTGGGAGGTGGGGCCTTCGGGAGGTGATTAGGTCGTGAGGGGGGAGCGCTCATGAATGAGATTGGTGCCCTTATAAAAGAGACCCCACAGAACGCCCTAGCCCCCTTTTGCCACATGAGGATACAGTGAAAAGTCTGTGACCTGGGAGCCGAGCGCCACCCCACTAGGCTGGCACCCTGGTCTGAGACTTGCAGCTGCAGAACTGGGAGCAGTACATTTCTGTTTGTGTGAGCTGCCCAGTGTGTGGTGTTTCATCAGGGCAGGCTGAGCAAACAGAGGCTGAGAACGGACTCACTATGCCTACCCCTAGCACGGTGCTTGATGCAGAAGGCATTCCCTGCGTATTTGTTCATTTAAAAATCTGAATTCTAAAGTTACAAGCTTGGCAGTTGAAATTAGTCCAGTTCATTACCCATTTATTTGGCAGTAGCTCAGGTGTGCCTGGCACTGACCGGCCACTCCTCCCAGAGCCCAGGCTAACCGTGGTGGTGCTGTGGATGGACACGTGCTTAGTGACGGTGTTTATGTGCTGGCATTAGGAATGGGTGTTTTGAGGCCTCTCCTGTTGGTGGGCTGGAGGGGAAAGAGCTGGAGTGCTCCTGAGACGTGTTTGGGGCCGCCCTGGCCATAGGGGAGGGTGTGCTGACCGCCTTGGGACTGGACTCTAAAGACTCGTCAGTCCACTGGCTGTTTCTTTTATCTTTTATTTACTTATTTACTTCTATAAAATATTTTATTGATCTATTTGAGATAGAACATAAGACGGGGGAAGGGGCAGAGGGAGAGGGAGAAGCAGGCTCCCTGCTCAGCAGGGAGCCCGATGCGGGGCTCGATCCCAGGACCCCGGGATCATGACCTGAGCCGAAGGCAGACGCTTAACCGACTGAGCCACCCAGGCGTCCCTGGCTGTTTTCTCTTAAATGTGGCCACACGCCTGAGAGCCCAGCTTCCAGGTACGTTCCAGAGGCAACACCCATGTGCCCTTATGAGGGAGGAATGATGATGGGTCTGAGGCTGGGGTGACCAGTGGACCTGGGAGGCCGTGTTGGTTTGGTCACTTCCCTTCATGGCATCATGTTGTCAGCCCAGTGGTTCACAAGTATCCCAGTCTGCCTGGGCTGCCATGACAAATATCACACACTAGGTAGCTTATAAACAACAGAAACTGATTTGTCGCAGTTCTGGAGGCTGGAAAGTCCAAAATCAGGGCACCAGTGGATTCAGTGTCCAGCGAGGGCGAGCTTCCTGGACTACTGTCTTTTCTCTGGAACATCCCTGGTAGCCGCATGGCAGAAGGAGTTAGCTAGCTGGCTGGGTCTCTGATATCGACGCTTAGCCCAGTCATGAGGGCTGCAAATGAGTCATGACCGTCACACGGCGAGGGCATAAACATTCAGTCCGTTGTAGCCAGCCTGTGTCGAGGGGCCAGTCACCCGTGTACTCGGGCTGGCCTTCCTGGCGCAAGTACTAGATGGGATGGGGCAGGATGTTGCTCCGTTGCTCCCATCATTTGTTGTCTGTCTGCCTGTCAAGGCCACTGGGAAAAAAGCAGTGAGGTGATCCCAGTACCTGCTGGCTTAGCAAACACTGTGCGCCTGCCGAGTGCTGGGACCAGACAGTTTGGCTCTCACATGGGAGATGATGCGGGTGAGCTAGACAGTTACACCATGGTGAGGTGAGTGCTAAGGTTGGAGAAGTAAGGGTGCTTTGTGAGCACAAACAAGTGACCCAACTCCAGTTGGGGGGGAGTCGGGGAAGGCTTCTGGGGGCTGTGCAGTCCATGCTAGGCTCAAGGCTAAGTGGGAGGGAGCCAGAGTCCCCCAAGGCAGTGTATCCGTGCACGGAGGGGCTGGGGTGCACAGAGCAAAGCCCAGAGAAATGAGGAGGCAGCGAGGCAAGGGTGGGGACGTGGTGAGGTGCCTTGTGAGGTGGGGCTGGCAAGAGGCTCGGCCGGAGCAGTAGCGGGGCGGATCAGGAAGGGCCTTGTGAAGGTCCGTGGGGTCCCAGTCCTGGTTCTGCCATTTACTAAGTGTGTGGCAGGGAAATGACAAGGACTGAGCGAGACCGTGTATGGAAGGCGATCAGAACAGTGCCTGGTAGGTAGTGAAAACTGTGTTTGTTAAGTGAAACACATAGAGGTGATGGCAGTGACATTCGAGTGTTTGGTTTCTGTAGTTTGTTCTTTTTTATTAGAAAGAGAGTGCAAGAATGAGCAGGGAAGTGGCAGAGGGAGAGAGGCCTGAGCAAGCTCCCTGCTGAGCAAGGAGCCCGATGCTGGGCTCAATCCCAGGACCGTGGGATCACGACCCAAGCCGAAGGCAGACGCTTAACTGATGGAGCCACCCAGGCGCCCCTGTATTTTGTTCATTTAATCCTTGCAACAGTCGTAGGAGGTAGGCACTGCTGTTCTCTTTGTTTTAAGAGTCAGGGGACTGACACTCTGGAAGGTTCATTTGCCTGAGGTCACAAAGCTGGGAAGAAGGGAGAAGCAGCACTTCCCTTGCACTGGAACCCAGGCAGCCTTGCTTCCAAGCCTTGTTCTGAACTGCTAGGCTGCAGGGCCACAGTGGGATCCAGCCTCTGGCAGGCGATGACACAAAACCACGGCGGTGGACTCTGTCCCCCACAGACTTGTGACTGTGGACCTGCCTTGACCATGCGGTGACTTGCTTTCAATCTCCACCTCCAGACACTCACAGGAACGCAGAACTGGACCCGGTTACAACAGAAGAACAGGTTCTGGACGTCAAAGGCTACCTGTCCAAAGTGAGGGGCATCAGCGAGGTGCTGGCCCGGCGGCACATGAAAGTGGCTTTCTTTGGCCGGTGAGTCTGTGAAGCCCTCACACCTTCTTTCTGGCCAGGAGGGAGGGGGGCACTCATGTGGTCTTCCCATCTGAGCACCCTAGGTGGGAAGCAGCCGGCATGCTTCAGAGCGCATGGCTCTCCTCCTTTTTCAGTTCTTAACTGTGGTAAAATACACATAACAGGGGAAAGTTCATGGTCATAATCACTGTTAAGTGTACAGTCCTGTAGCGTTTAGTACGTTCACATTGTTGTGTGACCATCGCCAGCATCCATCTCTAGAACTTCTTTGTTTTGCAAAACTGAACTCTGTCCCCATAAACACTAACTCCCTGTTTTCCCCAATCCCCCAACTCCTTCTTGGCCTCTGGCAGTCACCATTCTGCTTTCTGTCTCTGTGAGTTTGACTCTTCTAGGGACCTCAAGTAAGTGGAGTCATACGGTATTTGTCCTTTTATGACTGACTTCTTCCGCTTAGCATCATGTCTTCAGGGTTCATCTCTGTTGGGGCATGCCTCAGGATGTCCTTCCTTTTTTTTTTTTTTAAGATTTTATTTATTTATTTGTGAGAGAGAGAATGAGAGAGAGCACATGAGAGGGGGGAGGGTCAGAGGGAGAAGCAGACTCCCTGCCGAGCAGGGAGCCCGATGCGGGACTCGATCCAGGGACTCCGGGATCATGACCTGAGCCGAAGGCAGTCGCTTAACCAACTGAGCCACCCAGGCGCCCAGGATGTCCTTCCTTTTTAAGGCTGAATGATACTCCATTGTGCATATAGACTGTGTCTTGGTTATCCATTCATCCGTAATGAACACTTGGGTTGCTTTTACTTTTTGGCTGTTGCGAATCATGCTACATGAACATGGGTGTACAAATATCTGTTTGAGACCTTACTTCCGGTTCCTCTAGGTATATGCACAGTAGATTTCCTAGATCATATGGTAATTCTATTTGTAACTTTTTTTTTTTTTAAAGATTTTATTTATTTATTTGACAGAGAGAGACACAGTGAGAGAGGGAACACAAGCAGGGGGAGGGGGAGAGGGAGAAGCAGGCTTCCCGCCGAGCAGGGAGCCCGATGTAGGGCTCGATCCCAGGATCCTGAGATCATGACCTGAGCCGAAGGCAGACGCTTAATGACTGAGCCACCCAGGCACCCCTATTTGTAACTTTTTGAGGAGCCACCATGTTGTCTCTAGCGACTGAACCATTTTACATCCCTCCCAGGAGTGCACAACGGTTGTAGTTTCTCCATATCCTCTTTTTTTTTTTAAAGCTTTTATTTATTTTTTGACAGAGAGAGACACAGCGAGAGAGGGAACACAAGCAGGGAGAGTGGGAGAGTGGGAGAGGGAGAAGCAGGCTCCCGGCCGAGCAGGGAGCCCGATGCGGGGCTCGATCCCAGGACCCTGGGATCATGACCTGAGACGAAGGCAGACGCTTAACGACTGAGCCACCCAGGCGCTCCTTCTCCATATCCTCTTTTTTTTTAAAGATTTTATTTATTTATTTGACAGAGAGATAGAAGAGCACAAGCAGAGGGAGTGGCAGAGGGAGAGGGAGAAGCAGGCTCTGCACTGAGCAGGGAACCCGATGCCGGGCTCAGTCCCAGGACCCTGAGATCATGACCTGAGCCGAAGGCAGACGCTTAACCATCTGAGCCACCCGGGCGCCCTCTCCATATCCTCTTAACACTTGTTTTCTCTTTCTTTGATAATAGGCGTCCTGATGGGTGTAAGGTGGGATCTCGTTGGGGCTTGGTTTGCATTTCCCTCTAATTAAGTGATGCTGAGCATCTTTTCTTGTGCTTATTGGCCATTTGTATATCTTCTTTGGAGAAATGTCTGTTCAAGTCCTTTGCCCATTTTAGATTGGGTTGTTTGTGGGTTTTTTTGTTGAGTTGTAGGAGTTCTGTATATATTCCAGATATTAACCTCTTACCAGGTGTGTCATTTGTAAATATTTCCTCCCATTCCATGGGTTGCCTTTTTACTCTGTTGACTGTGTCCTTTGATAGGAGTGTTTCATTTTGATGTAGTCCCATTTATTTATACTTCTGTGCCTGTACTTTTGGGGTCACGTCCAAGAATTTGCCAAATCCAATGTCCTGAGGCTTTTCCTCTGTTTTCTTCCAAGAGTCCTATGGTTTTAGCCATCAGATCTCCTTGTTACACTTGGAGGTCTAGTACATACTAGAGGTCTGGAGTGTTTCCCCGCACTCTGGAGCAGTTCTGCAGTTCTCAGCAGACCCTGGGTATCCTTTAGGTAGAACCGAGCTCTGACACTGTCTGCCTGGAGGGAGCATCACATCCTGTAGGTTAAGGGCCCGGTCCCACAAGACTGGCCTCATTTCAGATGATGTTGGGAAACCTGGGTTTCTGCCCCACTGGCGGTAGAACGGACTTTCCCATGACTCCGCCTCAAGTTTGATTAATTTGCTAGAGCGGCTCACAAAGTGGGGGACACATTGACTTAACGTTTACTGGTTTGGTATAAAAGATACAGAAGAACCACCCGATGAAGAGGTACACAGGGTGAGGTCCAGAAGTACCACCCTCCAGGTGTGTGGATGCCTTCATCAACCCTGACGCTCATCAAACCTCCTTGTTCAAGATTTTTTATGGAGTTGAATCCACAGCCTCTTTTCCCTGAAGTAGGTGGGTGGGGCTGAAAGTTCCAGTCCTCTCATCATTTGGTCTTTCTGGTGACCAGCCCATTTTGAGACTGTCTAGGGACCCCACCCTGGATCCCCTCATCAGCATAGACAGACGTGCTCAAAAGGGGCTCCTGTGAATGACAAAAGACACTCCCATCACTTAGGAAATTCCAAGGATTTTAGGAGCTCAGTTCTAGGAACTGGAGATAAAAAAACAAGTCAAATACATTTCTTATTTTATCACAGTACCTTTAAAAAGGTTAAAATCTGATATAGGGAAAAGGCACCTGGACAGGTTGGGGGCTATACACCCAGCGGTCATCTGAGGATTAGGTGCTCTGCCTCGAGTCCTGCCCCTAATGACCCGTGCGGGAGAGAGGGCAGGGGGAGGGGCAGAGAGAGAGAATATCTTAAGCAGGCTCCACGTCCAGTGCAGAGCCTGACCCGGGGCTTGATCTCATGTCCTGAGCCGAAACCTAGAGTCCTCGCCTAACTGAGCCACCCAGGTGCCCCTAGCCAAGAGGATTTTGAAGGGCTGAGGGTCGTTCATCAGTGAGAAGGTGTAGGGGCCTCTAACATTTCCTGATTCTGAGTAGATATGGTTGTGCCTGTTTATAGCTTTCAGTGTTCAAGCGTTGGCCAGAGGTCGAATTCCTGTTCTGTGACGTGTCAGGGCTTTTATTCTCTTTCTAGAAAGGAATGTAAGGTTTATAGATACACAGGGAGGGTTAGTAAATCAGTCACATGCACTTATTACAGGTCACCATGCTAGTTAAGAAGATAAGGTGGCCCCAACCTCAGGTGTGACCCTCCACTCCTAGGGGCTGGCATTTCTTCATCCTCATCTCAGAGATGTGACCCTCACCTTACCGGAATGTAGGAAAGGGGTGTGCTGGGCAAGAACACTCTAGTCATCTCCCCGGTGGTGACAGTTCTCAGGGAGACTGAAGGGTGGGGCTTCGCGTGTGAGGAGGAGCACGATGGGAGAAGAGCTGCAAATGGGCCTTTTTGTGGAAAGCCAGGGACATGGGTGTCATTCAGCTGAGGTCACTTAGACTAAGGAAGACCGCCCTGGTGGGGAGCCCCTGGTTTCCACTAGAAGCAGAGGGCGTTATCCCTCGGAGGTAGACAGGTGGTCTCCGTGGTGATGCTATGCTGGTCAGCGGTGGGCGTACTCAAGGGCCGGTTAAGTGTCTGCTCGTGGGTAGGCTTGCTGTGATGAGCTGGGAGCACATCACGGGCACAGGCCAGAGGCATTTGTCCATCTGTTCTCATAAACACCGAGCGCCTGCTCTGCCTGTCTGGGTACCTGCGCCCCCACAGAGAAGGAGACTTGGGGCTTCCGGGCCGGCAGCCTCACAGTGGGAGCCTGAAATGCAGGTATGGGGAGCTTCCCTGATGGCCGGTATCCCCTCACAGGACGAGCAACGGCAAGAGCACCGTGATCAATGCCATGCTCTGGGACAAGGTTCTGCCCTCCGGGATCGGCCACACCACCAACTGCTTCCTGCGGGTCGAGGGCACAGACGGTCACGAGGCCTTCCTCCTGACAGAGGGCTCGGAGGAGAAGCGCAGCGTCAAGGTGAGGGGGCTGTGGCAGGGACCACTCCAGCTGGAGCCTGCGGGCTCGGCTTTCGGCCCTGGGCGTGCTGGCGGCCTTAGAGCTTAGACCAACCGGGACGTCCCTTGCGAGCAGACTGACAGCACCTTAAGGGAGAGGGCAGTGCCCCCGCGCGGGTGGATGGGAAGCCCTGTTGGAGCTGAGCCATCAAGGAGATGCCAGATCTTCGGGGAGGGTCGAGAGTCCGGAGGCTCCAGGTCCTTGTGGAATGCCAGGCGGGCCAGCCGGCCTCTCTCTGCCATGAAGCAAGCCTGTGCCTCATTTCCTGAGGGCTGCTTGAGAGCGATTCCCGCACTGGCTCCGGGATTCTGAATCAACAGCTAGCGGCTAGTCCATGTTTATTTTTCTGAGAACCGTTTGCGTCCTCTTTGGGGCTAGATGCTGCTTTGGGTCATAAAGAACTCATCGGTGCAGAATAACCGCAGCTTTAGGACAACCTCCCAGAAAGAAGCTTAAAAGGGGAGTGAAGAACAGTGGTTTCTTACTGCAACTCCGTGCTCTTGGCTTTTCGTGTGAAAAGAAAGAAGACGGGGTCGCAGGGCAGACTGCAGCGTTGGGCCGCCGCAGCCTCCTGCCGGGTGACTCTTCCTCAGCCCTGACCTCTCTTTCTTTCCCTCCTCCCCTGTCAGACTGTGAACCAGCTGGCCCATGCCCTTCACCAGGACGAGCAGCTGCATGCTGGCAGCCTGGTGAGTGTGATGTGGCCCAACTCTAAGTGTCCGCTTCTGAAGGATGACCTCGTGCTGATGGACAGGTGAGAGGAAAGGGCCTCCTTCGGAGGTCCAAACTGGGCAGTCTCCAGGTTTCTGGTTTGGCGTCATCCAGGCCAGTTTCCCCCGGGGCCTGTCGTTGCTCTCCTTAAGTAGACCGCCTTTCAAACTGGTTCAGCCAAATCCTCCTGTCTCCTGGATTTCCCAGGGGCTGGTTACTGTATCCGTTGGCGTCAGTGCCCTGGAGAGGTCCCAGTGATGGTCTGTAAAGAGGGATGGGGGGGACGCCCAAAAGTGAAGGAGGGTCTCAGCCTCGACCCAATGTTGGTGCATGTGTTAGGGGTGGAGGCTGGCAGTGGTGGGGTCTGTGTGGTATTTAATGTTCTTGAAGGAACACTTTGGGGACAGGTTATAACTATCTTGGGAAGTATGTACGGTACTTTGGTGCTTATGGGACTCACATGCACGTAAAATTTTACCTTAATCGTTATCCCCAAAGTGAAATTACAAATCGTCGTTTTTATGAAAGTGACACAGGGATGGAACAGACACACATTTTCAGACAATTAAGAAGCGTATGAAGTGAAAAGTAAACATCCCTCTGATAAAGGCCAGGCCCACTTTCTCTCAGATCTGTAACTTCTTCCTCCCTTGCCTGGCTGCCTCGGGTCTGTGTAAAGCAGGAAGAACAGAGCCCCCAATCTGGGTGCCTGATGATAGTTTGCCTATGTCACCTCTAGCCCTGGCATCGATGTCACCACGGAGCTGGACAGCTGGATCGACAAGTTCTGCCTGGACGCCGATGTGTTTGTGCTGGTGGCCAACTCGGAGTCTACGCTGATGCAGACGGTAGCCCCTCTTCCACCTCTTCCTGTACCCCTAGAACCCAGCTGGGTGGGAAGGGGGGCTTGGCCGACACCGCCCCTCCTATACTGAGGTCTTTGCCCCATCAGGAGAAGCAGTTCTTCCACAAGGTCAGTGAGCGCCTGTCCCGCCCGAACATCTTCATCCTGAACAACCGCTGGGACGCGTCTGCTTCGGAGCCTGAGTACATGGAAGAGGTTGGTGGCTCTTTATTCATCAGTTTGGGGAGTGCCACCCTGTGTGTCTACCCAGGGGCTCTTCGTGGGCGCCCAGGCCACATCAGGCCTGTGACAGAATTCATCACTGGAGGTTTCCCTAGTGTTCCTCCGAGGGCTCTGAGAGCACTCTCTTCACTTCCCCCGTCCGCCACGCCCCCGCCCCGCTCCCTCTACTCTTCAGAAGGCTGCTGTCCAGGTCGGAACAGCATCCCCACCGCATCAGCCGCATCCTTGTTTGAGGCTAGTGCTCGCTTCAGTTCATAAAGAATTAATCATTCTAGAACAGGTTCAGCTTTTGGAAGCCATCCAGGAAAGAAGCTTAAAGGAGGATCGGAGAAGAATTGATCCTCACTGACAATTCATAATTCTTTGCTTGTTCTGCATGAAAGGAAAGGAAAGAGAAAGGAGTAGTAGATGGGTAACATGGGATGGCGAAGCGCGCAGCGGGCAGGCTGACGCTGGGCAGTGTGACTGGGAAGCTCCTCGCCTGTGACGTGGATGTAACAGAGTTGTTGAAAGGAAGAAATCTGCTAACATTGAGGAAAGCACCTGGCAGTAGAACCCTAGGATTCCTAGAATTTCAGAGCTAGAAGGGATTTTCCGGTCACTCATTTTATTATATTTATGTATTTATTTATTTTTAAAGATTTTATTTATTTGACAGCACAAGCAGGGGGAGCAACAGAGGGAGTTGCAGGGGAGAGGGAGGAGCAGACTCCCCGCTGAGCAGGGAGCCCGACGCGGGGCTCAGTCCCAGGACCCTGGGATCATGACCTGAGCCCAAGGCGGACGCCTAACCGACTGAGCCACCCGGGCACCCCTGGGTCTCTCATTTTATAAACAAGGCCCTGGGAGGACTCGGCTTGGCAGGATAGAGACCAGGTTTAGATTTATTTCTTGGCTCCTGCCTTCCTTTCCTTCTGGGGCACCAAAGTGAGACACTGTGCTGGTTCTAATAAGAGGCAGTTTGGGGCATGTTTAAGCATTTATTTTTTTTAATTTTAAGTAAAAAAATTTATTTTATTTTAGAGCACGGGTGGGGGGAGGGGCAGAGGGAGAGGGAGAATCCCAAGCAGACTCCATGCTGAATGCAGAGCCCGACATGGGGCTTGATCCCAGGACCCTGAGATCATGACCTGAGCCGAAATCCAGAGTTGGATGCTTAGCCAGCTGAGCCACCCAGGCATCCTACATCTTTAAGCATTTCTGCTTGTATGTGCATAAAAGAGCTGTGGCAGCCTATACCTCAAGAAACCCCCATCTTGTTGGTTTTGGGGAGCTTGGTGGCTAGAGAACAGTGATGGTGGGAGATGAGTTCTGTGTGTGTGTGTGTGTGTGCACCTTTGGGATACTGAACCATGTGACCATATTATATTACCTGTTCTTTAGAGAGGCAGTTGGGGGCTGTGGGCTCCATCAGGAGGGGCCCACCGGCCCCCCACCTGGTCACACCCATATGCTTGGGCTTCAGGTGCGGCGGCAGCACATGGAACGTTGTACCAGCTTCCTGGTGGATGAGCTGGGCGTGGTGGATCGAGGCCAGGCTGGAGACCGCATCTTCTTTGTGTCTGCCAAGGAGGTGCTCAACGCCAGGATCCAGAAGGCCCAGGGCATGCCTGAAGGAGGTGACTTGGAGCAAACTTCCTTCTTCCTTTTCCCTCATGTGTGAGACGGTTGGTTTGTGCTAAGTCAGCCGGTAGAAGATCGTTCTGAGAATGAGGTGGTAAGAAGAGCCATGGGTGAGAGTGTTAAGCCCGGTGCCCGGTGGGATTGGCTTCGGGGGATTTCACCGTTTTCCTCTGCTGTGCACTTGTTTCCCAACTCACATGGTGCAATTCTCCTAGGGGGCGCTCTTGCAGAAGGCTTTCAAGTGCGGATGTTTGAGTTTCAGAATTTTGAGAGGCGATTTGAGGTGAGCCCTTTGATTCCGGTATCTGGTTATTTTGTGGCTCCCCAGCACCCACCAGCCATGTCCCTGGCAGTGGATGCCGGAGCCTGGCCCGTGGCTCGTGGGCCCTGGTGGCCCCTGCCCCCTCAGCACCTCTTACGGTTCCAGGAGTGCATCTCCCAGTCTGCAGTGAAGACCAAATTTGAGCAGCACACGGTCCGGGCCAAGCAGATTGCCGAGGCGGTTCGTTTCATCATGGACTCCCTGCACATTGCGGCACAGGAGCAGCGGTGAGAGCCTGCAGCTGTCTGGCAGAGCCGAGTGTCGGGGCTGCCCCAGGCCCAGCTGGGTCCACGTGGAGTAGCCTGGGGGGGACGGCCGTCGGGGGTCTGGTTGTCCTCTGTGGTCTGTACGGTGGTCTCCCACAAGCCCGTGTTGGAGGCCTGGGCCTAGCAGCACACCGAGCGCTGCAGCATTTCTCAGAGCTTGAAGCAGGACGCGTTGTTTTGTTTTTAAAGATTTTGTTTTAAGTAAGCTCTACACCCAACGTGGGACTTGAACTCGTAGCCCCGAGAATAGGAGTGGCATGCTCCACCGACTGAGCCAGCCAGGCGCCCCCAGGATACTTTTCTTCTTCTTCTTTTTCTTCTTTTTTTGTTTTAGATTTATTTATTTTAGGTGGGGGGGGGGAGCAGAGGGAGAGAAAGAAAGAACCTCAAGCAGACTTCTGGCTGAGTGCTGGGCCCGACTCAGGGCTCAGTCTCAGGACCCGGAGACCATCACCTGAACTGAAATCTGGAGTCAGATGCTCAATCGACTGAGCCACCCGGGCACCCCAGGACACATTTTTTAATTTATTTTATTTTTTAATTTTCATTTTCATTTTTAAAAAATATTTTATTTATTTATTTATTTATTTGACAGCAAGCGAGAGCAGGAACACAAGCAGGGGGAGGGGGAGAGGGAGAAGCAGGCTTCCCGCTGAGCAGGGAGCCCGAATGGGGCTTGATCCCAGGATCCTGGGATCGTGACCTGAGCCAAAGGCAGATGCTTAACAACTGAGCCACCCAGGTGTCCCATATTTTTTAAAAATAACCTTTTTTTGTAGACATTTATAAGGAAAATATAGAGAATAATATAAAAACATCTTGATTCCTTCAGCATTTGCTTTACGTTATCTTAAAAGTTGAAATAAAAAAACCATTACGTGCTCTTTGATTCTTCAGCCCCTGCCCCGCTGTCATCCTGCCCATTCCCCAGAGGCAACCACAACCATGAATTTGGTGTGTAGCTGTCATCCTTTAAAAAGTACTTTCACATGGATCCTGAAGAATATGTAATGTTGCTTTAGATACGGGGACGTCATATCGGGACTGTCCATGTCAGCGCACCTCGTGTTTGTTTCTGCTCAGCACGGGTGTTACCCCCTACCCTGTGGATAACATAGAGTTGGAGTTTGGGACTATGAACTGCCATTGGGTATTCCCTTGGGAATATACAGCATTTTCCCATGGATTTTTTTAAGTTTTTGTTTATTTAAGTGATCTCTGTACCCAGCATGGGGCTCGAACGCACAACCCCTAGCTCAAGCGTTGGATGCTCCACTGACTGAGTCAGCCAGGCACCCCTCCTGGGGGTTGACCTTTAGATTGCATTATTTTCCTATTGCAAACCCTGTTGCAGTGGACATCAGTTTACGGTCCCCTTGTGTACATTTGTAAGAGTCCGTCTGGGATTAACTCCTGGAGGTACAACTGTTCCATCTTGGGGTGCGTGCATTTTCAGTTTTACCCTGTTTTTCTTTGTTGCTCTCGCAAACGGCTGAATGTGCTCCCAGTCCCACCAGCAGTGCGTTGCTGGGACTCGGCGCTCGCCGAGCTTTGCCAACACTTCAGACTTGCTGATTTCTGTCAGGCTTCTGCCTGCATAGAGTAGAACCTCTTTTTAATTTCATTGCCCCGATGACTAGTGAGACTGAGTTTTTTATTTTCCTCTGTGAATGGGCAGAACTTTTTCTAAGCCCCCTGAAAGCACCCTCCCTGCCCTGCCACCACCCCTTCTGAGGTGGAAGTCCCAAGAGTACGTGGCTGGCAGCTGGGAGGGGGGAGAGCGCGTCTCGGCATGTGCGTGATACCTCTGGGGCCACCACCGGGGCACACGCAGGCTTTCCGGTGTCCCCTCACTCCTCTGCTGGGTTGGGCGGGGACCCGCTCTTGAAACCAGTGCGCGCTCTCTCAGGGTTTACTGCCTGGAAATGCGGGAAGAGCGGCAAGAGCGGCTGAGGTTTATTGACAAGCAGCTGGAGCTCCTGGCGCAGGACTACAAGCTGCGGATTAAGCAGATCACAGAGGAGGTGGAGAGGCAGGTAAGGAGTGGGGAGGAAGCACCCCGGGGAGATCGGGACTCCAAGTCACATCTGGGGTGCCGGGAAGGTGAAAGAGCACACGTCCTTATCCTGGCGGTTTCTCAGCCTCCCGGAGGGAGATGTGGCCCTGACTCGAGCCCACAGTACGCCCCTCCCCCACCACCTGGGGCTCCCTGGGCCAGTCCCCATCCTCCGGGCCTCCCCTCCACATTTCGGGTGAGCATTTGCCCGCCCATCTGTCACATCCCTTCTCCCTCAAGCTTTCCCGCTGGAAGTGAGCTGAGGAGACTACCGGCTCATGGGGGAGCTGGTGCAATCTGTGAGAGTTGCTTAGCCTCTCCTGATGCTACAGGATGGAAGCAGGCTCGCCCTCCGTACCTGACGGTGCGCCCCGTCCCACAGGTGTCCACCGCGATGGCGGAAGAGATTAGACGCCTCTCGGTGCTGGTGGACGACTACCAGATGGATTTCCACCCTTCCCCAGTGGTCCTCAAGGTCTACAAGAACGTGAGTTGTCAGTGGCAGGTGTTCTGCGCTCACCCCCATCCTTTTTGGCTACAGGGTGGAATGGCCCATGCGGGACAGTGGTTCAGCCCCTGCTGGTCTGTGTCTAGGCCCCTCAGCCAGGGGGGCAGGACCCAGACTTCACTCAGTGCTCCGCGGTCACCTGTGGGTGCGGGCTGACCGGCCTCAGGTTGGTCCCCAGAAGGAGCTCCCGACCATGGTGCTGCTTCTCTTAAGCTCTCCCTTCCGCTTGCAGGAACTGCACCGCCATATAGAGGAAGGACTGGGCCGGAATATGTCCGACCGCTGTTCCACGGCCATCACCGACTCCCTGCAGACCATGCAGCAGGACATGATAGGTCAGTGCTGCGGGGGTCTTTGCGCTGCCAGAGGTCCGTTTTGGAGGCCCGTCCACAGAAACAACGGCCTTTCCTTGTCTGTCACCTTTGATGATGAGTTAGCTCAAGACCCTCAGGTTCTTGGGGTGTGCTGTGCGTTCACTCCGCACACAGACTCCGGAAGCCGTCCTGGGTGACCCCACGGGACTGTCCTAGGCTGGGGTTTGGTCTGTCCTGAGATTCACACTTGGCATAAACATCAGCAGGTGTGGCGCCTCGGTCCACAGACCCGTGGGGAGTGCTGGCCTGCCTCTCTGGGAGAGGGACGTGCAGCCCCACAGGCCCCACGGGCCCACTCCTGCCGAACCGTCAGCATGAGCCTCGGCGGTGGCCGGCACGGCCTCCATGTGCAGCACAGGGCCGAGCTGATGGGCCTTCTCATTTCTGCTCCTGACAGATGGTTTGAAACCCCTCCTTCCTGCATCTATGCGGAGTCAGATAGACATGCTGGTCCCTCGGCAGTGCTTCTCCCTCAGCTATGACCTGAACTGTGACAAGCTGTGTGCTGACTTTCAGGAGGACATCGAGTTCCATTTTTCCCTCGGCTGGACCATGCTGGTGAATAGGTTCCTGGGCCCCAAGAATAGCCGCCGGGCCTTGATGGGCTACAATGACCAGGCAAGCAGCATCCCTGACCCTCGGGCCTCTCCGGAGGCTCTTCTGCACCCTGCCTGCAGACACCCGGGCCGGGCTGACGGGGCTTTCCTGCGGTAACTGCCGTGGCACGTCTGCTGCCAGCCAGACGGCACGTCACGGTTCCAGGTTTTTGCCACAATTCAGTCGAATGTTACCCTACGCACTGATAATTGTCAAATTTAAAACGTGAGCTGAGTTTTTTTCCTTACATTAAAATAAGTGTCTATTAAATACAGAAGATTTAAGTGTGCCCATATGGCACCATTTCACAGTTCCGATTTCAAACCACTCCCGTCCTTTCTTCCACTTGAATTACTGTGTGTATTGTTCCTGGTGCACATCCCACACTTGGTGGGACGGCCAGTGCTCACATTTTGTGGGGTCCTCTAGTGCTCCCCTTGGGGCTGGCAGATTTGTTACGAAGCCTAAATTCTTCCTGGCTGCATGCAAAGCTCATTTGTTGTTTGTTTGTTTTTTTTTGTCTTTTGGAAATTGCAGAGCCACGCTGTGATCCTGTTCCCAGCCTCCGGGTCCGGAGGCTCACTGAGAGTTCTGTTGAATGAGAGACTTGCCACACTCTTCTTAGCCCTCTCGTTGTCTCTCTTCAGGTGCAGCGCCCCATCCCTCTGACGCCAGCCAACCCCAGCATGCCCCCGCTGCCGCAGGGCTCCCTCACCCAGGAAGAGCTCATGGTTTCCATGGTCACCGGCCTGGCCTCCCTGACGTCCAGGACCTCCATGGGCATTCTCGTTGTTGGAGGCGTGGTCAGTGACAAGCCCTGCCCGGGAAGGCTGGGGGCAGGTGGGCGGGTGGGTGGGGGCCAAGGGGCACAGTCCTGGCGGGGGTCCCTGCATTGGTCCAGTAGTGTGTCATGGTGGGCGCGCCGGTGGTTTCACGGCCACCAGTGACTGTTCACTGTGGTTGCATGGGGAGCTGTGCACAGCCTGAGCCTAAGCTTCATCGTGTATTCGTTGACTTCTTTAAGTCTCGCTCCACTAACGTGAGGTTTAGACAGCACCAGTCCTGTCTTACAGAGGAGGAACGTCTTGTTGGCTTGCCAAAGACATAGAGTTAGGATTGGAACTCTGATCTCACGGCCATGTTTGGCCCCAGTGGGGCCCATACTACATGGTGGGCAGAGAAGAGGCCTAAGAAATGGACAAAGCTGGGTTCTAGATAGGTGGGTGTGGCCACGTGCTTCTCCTTTGTAGGTGAGGAAGCTGAGAGCAAAACCTGCAGGGGTTTAAGACAAAGAGCCCAGACTGGGCCTTGAACCCTTGTCTGTCTATCTCCTGGTTTTCTTGCCCTTCCCCTTTCCACCCCAGGGCCTGAGATCACAGGCTGCCTTCTTGATAACTGGGGTGCCCCCCACGTCCTGACCCAAGATACGATGCAGCCAGAATAGGTAACACGTTGAGTTTTCCTGACAATGCAGCCTCACTTTCTCGGTCACGGTCTTTTGAGCTATACGGGGTTGCAAATGTGAAGGTAACAAAACTGCCAGGAGTTGTACTTGGCTTGGAGGGCTGCGGAGGGAACAAATCTGAGGCCCCCTTGCCTTCCCTCTCTGTCGGTGGTGCGTGCTGTGCTGCTTTATTCATAGACAGTGACCTGACAGAGCGTCATTAGCTCAGATGCTGATACTTGATGGTCATGAGACCCTCTTAAATACCCCATTTTACCCAAACAACCCTGTGAGTTGGGTGGAGGCCATTATGCCTCTTTTGGGAAGAATGGGTGTAAAGAAACTTGCCCACGTTTCAGGCAGGCAGGCAGCACTGAAGCCTTGATTTCTAGCTCCATGTCCAGTGCTCTTTGACCATAACCACACTGCCTTGAACCAAAGTATTACAGACCAGACGAACAGGAGCCACCGACCAAGGAACGAAATGCAGAATTGTACTTGTCAGGGCCATTGGAATGGAATGTCACCGTAGAGCATGCCCACGTTCAGTTTTAGGAATTCTGAGTGTCTGGGTCTATGCTTCTCATCTTAACACCACCTTCCCTTTCTCCTCACCTCCTTTGCATGAGTTATGTCATGTGGCCAACACTCAGTTACCCTTGTTTCTGAACTGGGGCCCTGGGGCAAGTCTGGCAGTGACAGCCGAGAGGATGGGCAGTGGGATGGCAGAGAGTCTGCGTCGGCTCATCACTGTGTCTCTGCAGGTGTGGAAGGCGGTGGGCTGGCGGCTCATCGCCCTCTCCTTTGGGCTCTATGGCCTCCTGTATGTCTACGAGCGTCTGACATGGACCACCAAGGCCAAGGAGAGGGCCTTCAAGCGCCAGTTTGTAGAGTATGCCAGCGAGAAGCTACAGCTCGTCATCAGCTACACGGGCTCCAACTGCAGCCACCAAGTGCAGCAGTGAGTGTCCTCGTCCATGCCGAGGGGCCAGCCCCTGTGGCTTAGGACTTCCCTCTAGCTTCCCTTTTGGACCTGGCCTGGAAACCGCTGGGTCCCGAGCATCATCTGCCACTGGCCTTCAGCTGTGCTGTGCCGGCTTTGAAACCAGGGATGGGGAGAGGGGTCTTTCCAGGGACACCTTAGGTCCTGGGCTGGGACCACGTAGGTCTCTGTTCCCCTAAGGAGGGTGGATATGAGAAGACGAAGATGAGGGACATTACTTGCAGCATTTATTAAAGGTTGCCTTGGCTTGGTTTATAGGCAGAGCTTTGAGATGCTAAGCCACAAGCCTGTCCTCTGGCATAGCTTTGGGCAGCTGGGGCTGGATTGCTTGGCCTGGCTGGTGGACGGGAGTACTGGCCTGCCTGCCTTACGTTGCTGCGTGGCGGGCCCCTTGCTAGGCACTTCGCACCTCATTTTTCATTTTCTCTGTGACCCCTTTGAAGTAGACGTTGTTTGTATTGGCCTCTCCTTTATTCAAACGGGTAAACAGACTGGAGGAGTCGTCCCTTTTCCCCTGCCACTGGGTGATTAGCGGCAGGGCCGGGATCTGAATCCTGGCCCGTTGTGCCCAAGCCAGGGTGCTCCCAGCTGTCTCCTGTGGTGATGCTGCGTGGGTGGTGGCTGTGACGTCCACGGCCTCGGCGGGGGGCGGGCAGGATTGTGCCACGCTGGGCTGGCGCGCTGGCTGGAGCCACCAGCGGCTGACACATGGGCTGCGCTGCGCTCGGTAGGATTCAGCCAGCGACGGTGTTCTGCAGAGCAGCTGTGTGGTCCGGTCCACCCTGCCTCTCTCTCCCCCAGGGAGCTGTCTGGGACCTTTGCTCATCTGTGCCAGCAAGTCGATGTCACCCGGGAGAACCTGGAGCAGGAAATTGCCACCATGAACAAGAAAATTGAAGTTCTCGATTCACTTCAGAGCAAAGCAAAGCTGCTCAGGTGAGGTCGGCCTGGGTGCTCAGTGGTGGTGGGCTCTGGTGTGTGGCGCGGGCGCGTCTGTGTCTTGGGCGTGGACACGAACCTCCCTTGTGTGTGAGAGGTTAGATGGCTTGCTGCTGGAGGTTCGAGACGTAGGTCCCCGGCATCCAGACACTTGCAGTTGGGGCCGTGCTGGTGGTGGAGGAACCAAGGCGTTTGCTTCTCCTTAGCGGCCCGTGGCTGGCGCTTGAGCCCTCGGCATCCCTCCAGGCTCGTGTGACCCATTTCCTTTTTGTAAAAGGAAGTTAAGTAACTTGTCTGGGGTCCCATAGGAGATGGTCAGGCCAGGAGTAGAAGAATCCAGGTGTGCATAGTCCTAGCAGTCTGTGATACTCTGCACACTGATTATCTTTCATTGTCTACTGTGTGCTGGGGACTCTGGGCTAGACCTGCCACACGCTTTATTCCATTTCTCTCTGAGCCCAGGGAAGGGGGCAGGTCAGCATTTTTACCCGAAGGAGAGCGGGGTAGGCACCAGGTGGCTGGCAGGGCCCGCATTGGCACCCAGATCCATGTGCGGTCCCTGTTGAAAGTCAGAGCTTCCGTCCGTGCTTCGCTGGAGAGGATGATTCTAAGGAGCCGGAGACCTGGGTTCTGGCCCAGGCACTCATGTTTGGACAGGTCATGGAGCTTTCTTAGGTCTCGTTTTCATCTGTAAGACAGAGCAGGATTTCATGACAGAGCCACAGAGCTGAACCTAAAAGCGCTGTGCAAAGGTCCCTGGCCCGCTCAGCCTGAGATAACATCTGCACACGGGGACCCTGTGCTTCCTGCCCCCGCCGCTGACATCATTGCCAGCCCCCTTGGTGACAAGTGGACTTTCCCTCCCTGACAGTGCAGATGCGCCCTCCCCACCCACCAGCCTGGCTCAGGCCTCATGGGACATCTCATGCGGGGCGTGTGTGGTGGAGTGTGTGTCTGCTGCTCGTCACCAATGGGGACGGGGGGAACCCGTAAGGGCTGTGCATCCGGCAACCCAACCCCTCACCGACAGGAAAACCGAGTTCCGGACAGTTTGGGGACTTGCCTGTGGTCAGGGAAAGCCAGCATAGGGCTTGAGGGTCAGAAAAGCCCGACTTTTGGCTCCACCATGACAGTGTGACTGTAGGAAGTTACGTGACCTCTCTGGGCCTCTTTTCCTTATCTGTGGAGTGGGGGTGATCAGAGGAATAAACGAAGCTACATGTTAAGCGTCCTTAGAACAGCGCTTGGCCTGTCACGCTATTGCCCGTGATCAGCTCTGAGTGCTACAGAAGAACCATTTCTCTGCAGGAATAAAGCCGGTTGGTTGGACAGCGAGCTCAACATGTTCACTCACCAGTACCTGCAGCCCAGCAGATAGTGGGCCGCCGTGAGCCGGAGCCCGCGTGGGGAAGGGCGGCGCCGCCAGCCGTGTGGGCCTCCCACCAGGGCCACGCACAGCTCCTGCCCGTGGCCGCCACCGTGAGAGCGAAAGCACCCCCGTCTCATACCATTTTGAGCCCCTAATCGCTAGTTTTTTTTTTTCCCCCCTTTGCCTGCTGTTGCAGGAAGATCTGGTTCGTACCCCTAAAGGAGACTTTTTAAATGATGACTGTGGACGGCATGGTACCGAGGAGTCGAGTCTTTGCTTTGTCGGGTGCACTTGATTGAGACTCATTTGAGTGCTTGACAAAGTCTTGGGATTTGCCCGCACCGCCAAATGCCTGGTTGGAGCCTTTAAGGGTATCAGGCAGACCCCCTTCTCCGGCCAACACTAACACTGACCCGAGCACACCCGCCTGCCGCGCACTCCAGCACCCCTGCAGAGAAAGGCCGCCTTAGGGAGGGTTGAGTTTTCTTCCCAGGTTGCATTAGAACAAGTTCCAGAAAGGCCAAGTCCGTCCCAGAAGGGCTGTTGCCTGTGTGTGTGTCGGTTTGGCCCTTCAGCGTTTGTGCTTCGCTCCTTCGGCAGAGCATTTCAGACACGTCTTGGAGGGGTGGGGCTTGCCGTGGGTTGTAGGCTGAGGCAGGCCTCGTTGCCCTGGGGTTGGGAAAGATGTTGCAGAAGTGGCTGGAGTCAGAGTGGCTGTGGGAGGGGCCGTGTGGAGAGAGCAGGTAGCTGGTTCCACGATGAGGGAGGGCCTTGACCTCCCTCCTCTTCTTTGGGTCCCTCGTTCTGGTTTCAGTCCTTAGCCCATGTTGTCTGATCTTATTGTTGGTCAGAGATGGTTTGGTCCAGAGCGTTCAAGGATGTAGCCGAAGGAAAGATGGTGGAGGAAGAGGGGTGGAGCCCATCCAGGATGGCTGGAGAATGTGGAGTCCACGGAGAACAGGGCCTTCTGTTTGACCTTGCTCTGTGAGGGGCTCACAGGGTCTGAGAGCCCACGCTCTTAGCTTGATTGCATCCCTGTTAGGTTCCTCAAGGCTTGATTGCGTCCCTATTAGGTTCTTTAAGAAATGCTCCCGCCCCTGCCTTGGCCCAGGCTACCCTTGGCCACCGGTCCTCTGGACTAAGTCTCCTGTGCCAGGGAGGCTGCAGCTGGCTGAGAGACGGTGTGGGAGACCCAGCAGCCATCCTCCGGTCCTCCCATCCTCCCTGATCCCCAGAGCCTCTTACTGACCCTCACCTGGCCTCGTGTTGACTTTGAGAAATGTTTCCTGTTGAGTTTGGGATTGTTACTGGTTGAAGTGGGGGCAGGTTCCTGTCTCCCAAGGTGTTAACTGGGGCAAGCAGCCTTCACAGTTCAGGTCTGAAACCTTCCTAGAAACCAGCAGGTCCTGTCTCCCAGAAAGAGGTGGGGCTCAGGCAGAGAGGTGGGGCTTGTCCTCTTGAATCCCCCCCGCCCTCTGGCTTCCAGGAAATGAGTTGGTGGCCTCTGCTCACCGGTAGTTGGCCACGCAGGTGGCACCTTCTCCAGGTGCCCACTTATCTTTCAGACCCTTAGTGCACCTGCCGTGTGGAACCAAGTGGTGGACCTCGCCCACATCGCCCCACGGCAGGGGGATGTTCTGAGCTTTTTGCCAGGCCTAGATGGTGGTCACTTCCAGCGTGTCGGGAGAAATCATTGTCACATGATTCCAGTGAATTTTGTACTTTTTGGGGAAAAAGAAATTATTTAATAACTAAACATGAATGTTTTTGAATGTAGCCCCTGGGCAATGAATGGAATTTTGAGTTTCTTAAATAGTAAGTAAAATTAAATTTTTCCCAGTGAGGGAAAGACTCTTGACAGAAGTGTGGCAAAAGGCACTTTAATTTAATGCTGCTAACTTTGTTCTCTGGTTTTACGTTCGTTTGCTGGAGTGTGAGACGTGCTTGACACAGTGAGTTTTTTCTCTGATGTACTTAAGGTGATCTAGTTGCCTGAATTACTCCTGTATCATTGCTGATAATATTGGCACTAAAATAAAACCTAGTTGGAAACACTTTGTGGGACCTCAGTTTACTGTTCTGATGCAAACCACGTCTGCAGGTTGTATTTTGAAATGACCTTAACTTTGTTGAGGGGAAGTTCCAACTGTAATCTGCCTATGGGTTCCTCTTGCTCTTGGAAGGACTCTGATACTCTGAGAACAAAAGGCGTAACTGATCTTCAAGAACCAGAAAATCTAGAGTGATGTCTTTACAGATTTCGCTGTAACTCCAAGCCATTCATTTTTCACTTAAAAAGTAATGACTCAGACTGACCCACCCTAGTTTGCCTTCTGAGAACTTGGCTGTGAGCTTTCTGTTTTTTGAAGGGCCCTCGGCAGTGACTTGTCCGCCTCCCTGGCCCCCCACACGTGTGCCCCAGGCTCTGGTGCCCCCACTCTCAGCACCGCGCTCGGTGGCAGCCTCATCCTTCCCGATGCCCAGGCCACAAACTTGGGGTGTCATCCTGGACTCCAGTGGCACTTTGCGGGTCTGAACTTCCTCCGACCACCCCTCACTCCCTGGTGCCCTCCGCTTGGGCCACACTGGTTCCTTGCTGTTTGAAACTGCTAAGTACATAACCTCCTTAAGTCTTGGCCCTGGCTGACCCTCTGCCTGTTCCCCCAGACGTCACAGCTAATTCTTTTACCTCCAAGCCTGCTGAGATGTTACCTCGTCTGGATCTTCCCAGACTACCCTATTTAAAATCCCTCTTTCCTTCCCTGTTCCTGGTACTTCCGAGGACCGTTACCCTGCAGCCTGTGGAATAGCCATGTTTTCCGAGTAACCGTCCTCTAGCACGTAATACGGTTTGGTGTGTCCACGTGCTAGAATACTAGCTCTGTAAGGCCTGAGATTTTTGTTTGTTTTGTTTATTGATAACGTGCCAAACATCTAGTCCGGTGCCTGGCACAGAATCAGAACTCAGTATTGATACTTGCTGAATTAATGAATCCTGTCCTGATAACACAGTCCACATCTTATCAGCCCTCCAGGGTTGGGGGCCAGAACACAATTGCTACTGGAAACTTCCTAAGAGTAGTCATGGGACTAGGGGCTTTCAGATGTTCCAATCTCAGCACTGTAGGGCTGATGGGTCCTGGATTGGAGCCTGTCTTAATTTCCCAAAGCCCAGTGGCCTTCAAACTTACTTTTCTTCCTCCCTCCCTTCCTTCTTTCCTTCCTTCCTTCCTTTCTTCCTTCCTTCCTCCCTCCCTCCCTCCCTCTTTTTTACCCACAATTAGAAATAACATAATGAACCAGCATACATGTGTACATGTGTAGGTGCAACCAAAAATTTAAAGTTGGTCAGTGCCCTTTTCCTGTGATAACACAGGTATTCTCTCTTCCGCTGCTATTTGCAACCCACTAAGTCGTTCACCAGCTACTAGATGATGACCCGTATTTGGAAAAAGATGTTCTACACCCTGTTCCATACTCAACACCACCTAGTTCTCATCCTCAGTCAAGACCAGATGCCGGTGGTTGCTCAGCCTACCTCATCCACCCACTGAGAGTTCTGGGGAATCCAAGAGGTGGGATTTTTGGTTTTCCAGTAACAGTGTCCCTATTTAATCACAAAGTATGTGGCCAGAATGTACCCCTCTTCCAAGGCTGGGCTCTCTTCACAGACGTCGGCTAAATTCACTCTTGTCCTCCAGGACAGGGATTTCTGGCTCTGAGCCAGACTCTCAGGCTTGAGATTAGAACAACCAATTTTTAATGAGCGCTTAGCACGTGTCAGACATTGATATGTATGAACCCAAATCTTCTCAGAAATTCGGTGATCTATTTGCCTCTGTGCAAATGAGGGAGTTCATGAATTCATTGAAGTATTTGAGTGCCTACTATGTGCTAATGAGCATGGTGCTAAGCATTAGAGATACAGCAGTGAGTAAGGTGGATAAAAGTCTCTGTCCTTTTAGAGCTGGTATGCTAGTGGAGGGAGGCAGACTACAGGCAAAACCAGTTGAGTAAAAGACATATCAGCTGATAAGGACTATGGGGGAAAATGAGGCAGGGAAAGTTTGGGGAGGGTGTAACAACAGTGTGGTTGGGGTAGGCCTTCTGAAAAGACAACATTTGAAGGAAGACAAATGGGAATGAAACCCTGGGGATATCTGGGGCAGTGCGTTCTAGATGGAGGGACCAGCAGGTGCAAAGACCCTGAGGTAGGAGCATGCCCAATATCTTCAAGGAACCAAAGAAGACTAGTGTGACTGGAGTGAGGGAGGGGGAGAGGAGTAGGAGATAAGGTATGAAAAGGAACTGGAGGCAGATTGGGATCTCACAGGTAAGGACTTTGGCTTTACTCTGAGTGAGGCAGATGCAATTGGAGAGCTTTGACCAGAGGAGTCCCATAAGCTGACTTCCATCTTAACGGGGTCTCAGGCTGTTGTGTAGACAACAGAGTAAGGATGGAAGCAGGGGGACCTGGCAGAAGATGACCAGTGTTCCAAGGAGGAGAGGATGGTGCCTGGGGCCGGGCGACTGTGATGGAGGTGGTGGAAAGCGCTCAGGTTCTGAAGTCCCTTTTAAAGATCCAAATGGGGGGGCGCCTGGGTGGCTCAGTTGTTAAGCATCTGCCTTCGGCTCAGGTCACGATCCCAGGGTCCTGGGATCGAGCCCCGCATCGGGCTCCCTGCTCAGCGGGAGGCCTGCTTCTCCCTCTCCCACTCCCCCTGCTTGTGTTCCCTCTCTCACTGTGTCTCTGTCAAATAAATAAATAAAATCTTAAAAAAAAAAAAAAGATCCAAATGGGGGGTGCCTGGGTGACTCAGTTGAATATCTGATTCTTGGTTTCGGCTCAGGTCATGGGTCTCAGGGTTGTGGGATCAAGCCCCACGTTGGGTGGAGTCTGCTTGGGTTTCTCTCTCTCTCATAAATAGATAAATCTTAAAAAAAAAAAAAAAAAGAAATGATGTGCTATGCTGTGCTGACAGATTGGATGAGTCATGGATGACTCAGGGTCCTGGGCACATGGTGGGAGGGGGAGAGCTTCAGTGGAGCAGGTTTGGGGGAAATCAGGAGTCCCTTTTGGACATGTTAAATGTAAGGCCCCTCTTCTGTAGTTGGATACAAGAACTTGGAGCTCCGTGGAGTCTGGCCTGGAGGTACACATTTGGGAGTCGGCACATGGATGGTGCCTTGGCCAGGGTTCCCCAGAAAGCAGAGCCTCAAGCAGAGGGCTCATGCACCCTCACTTATTTCTGCAGAACAACCCCAGAGAGAGGCAGGGAGGGAGGGAGGAAGAGAGAAGTGGGAAGGAAAGACAGCTAGCAGAAGGATGCATTATAGAGCTGGCTGCCGTTAGATGTGCCTGCAGAGTAACAGGCGGTGACCTTGAGAAGCCATGCGGGCAAATCTCGTATCTTGGTGGGGACAGAGGGGGGAAGAATTTACCCACTATTTCTTTCTTCCCACTGGTTGAAGATTTGCCCCTTGGGGCACTGACTCTGTATTTCTGGGTTGTATGTATGAATGCTGGGGCACCTAACTGGGGTCCATGGTGGGTGATGGAGGTGAGGGGCACAGGCGTGGGCTGGGGCTGTGGTGTGGGTTGGTTGTGGTCGCCACAAGTCACCCAGCCCAGGTGGGGCTGAAGCAACAGGCAAGGGAGGCCAGGAGGGTCTGAAGGGGCGCAGAGGGTTTATGTAGAAAAGTCTACCCCTCAAATCACTCAGAGCTACACTTGCCTTCCCTCCCGTCTTGCCCGGGAGGGGAGGTCTAAGTCTGACCCAACAGAGCCCTACGAGGCGGTAGCCCGCACAGTCTCTGCCTCGGGGGACTAGCTGCTGGTACAGCTGGTCCCTCGTCCAGCCCCATTCTAGATTGCCCTTGTCCTCGTCTATGCTGCAACTGCTCTGGTTCCTGGTGGGGTGATGCAGACTTCCTCCCAGGGGACCGGAGCCCTCGGCTGTCTGGTCCTGCTTGGGCCATGATTGCCACGACTGCCACTTGCTGCTACCAGTGGGTGTGGAGACACCAAGAGACAGACACTGAGGGGGTTCCCGACACTCCCCTGTCCCACCGAGTAGCCGCAGCCCTGGCTGCTCACGGGGACCAGAGTCTTGATCCCCAGCAGCACAGCGACTCTGCCCGCTGGTCCGCCAGCATGACGGGCCCAGCCACCGGGGGATGGCCACATCTTCAAGTTCGATGGGACCCTATCGTGTCCCTCAGCAGAAGCTTCCTGCCCCCGGGCACAGGAAACATGAACTCCAGAAGTGGGTCACTGGAGTGATGGAGGGAGGGGCCTCTACTTACACCCTCTGCTTCCTGTCCCCGAGTATTCTAGCCACAGGGTACACGGTGGCCTTTCTCAGCTGCTTGGAGAGCAGAACTGTGAAGTATGGTCCCTGAGCTTGGTCCTTCCAAGCTATGCCACTCGGGTGTTGGGGTTCCTGGAAAGATCACTGGATCCTTTGGTCAGATGCCCATTGTTCCACATTTTGCCAAAAAACAGGTCACTTGGTGTGAGGCGATATGTGTATACCATGTCACTACATCAGGGAATCTAAAGCCCTCAGATGGTGGTGGGGGTGAGCCCCTGCCCCCCCAGGGTGGTCAGGGGGAACCGTATGTGGATTAACATTAATCTCAATAAATACAAATGGCCCCCCTCCAGGGTGGACGGAGGACAGATGCAATCCACCTGCTACCGGTGGCTGGCTGGTCCCTTGGAGATAGCATATGGAGGGCTCAGCTTTGGTCCTGCTTCGGCAGACCAGGCGTTCAGGACCTCCCCGAGCCTTCGGGAGAGGAGCCCGGGCCACTTCACCCCTGTCGTCATGACTGCTCTGTCTGTCCTTGGGCCCTGTGTACCCACACTAGGGTGGCTGCAGAGGGAGGCTGGCTGACGTCTACCAGCATGTCACCCATTCCAGATGTTTGTTGACCGTCTCCCCTGCCCTGGACATTCTCCGATGGGTGGATTGAGACACATTTTTCATCTGTTGTGCCCCTCCTGGTGCTCACTGGCTCACCTTCTTAACCTCTCCCCAGTTCTCCGGGTCCCCCATCTTCCGAACTTTCCCCCCTAAGCTCCTGGCCACCAGCCAAATCACCTGCCACCACCCAGGGCTTTGCGTGTATCTGTCCCTCAGGCCGTTCATCCCTCTTTATGCGTGGGTGACCAAGTGTGCAGTGTCAGCTGTGTCCACTCGGGAGGATTGGCCTTCGTCTTTGTCCTCAGGGCCACTCCTGAGAGAGGGTGGGGGCACGGGAGTGACAGCTGTCCATTCCAGCTAGGGCAAACACACTGTGCCCAATGAGGCCAAGTTCTTATTTGTTTCTTTTACATGCTTCACATCATTTTTTAAAAAAATAGTTATTTATTTATTTGACACAGAGAGGGCGCGCGAGCAAGCACAAGCTGGGGGAACGGCGGGCAGAGGGAGAGGAAGAAGGAGGCTCCCCGAGGAGCAGGGAGCCCGATGTGGGGCTTGATCCCAGGACTTCGGGATCATGACCAAAGGCAGACGGTTAACTGATTCACACTTTTAAACAGCTTTATCGAGATTTTATTTATTTATTTAATTATTTATTTATTTTAAAGTGGGCTCTATGCCCAATATAGGACTTGAACTCATAACCCTGAGATCAAGAGTCACATGCTCTACCGACTGAGCCAGCCAGGCGTCCCTTATTGAGATATAATTTATGTACAATAAGCTGCATGTTTAAAGTGTGCATTAAGTTTAGACATATGTATGCACCATGAGACCATCACCACAACCAAGACAGTGGACATCGCCATCACCCCCAAGGTTCCCTCATGCCCCGTTATCATGCCTTCTTCCACCCCCTCTCCTAGCAACCACTGATCTATCACTACAGACCTGTTTACATTTTCTAAAGTTTTATACAGATGGAAGATACAGTACATACTCTTTCTTTTCCATGCAACATAAGATGTATCCATATTGTGCGTATCAATAGTTTATTCTTTTTTATTGCCGAGTAGTATCCATTGTATGGCTATACCACTATTTGTTTATCCATTTATCTGTTGACCTATGTTCGGCTACAACTGCTATGAATATTCATATGCAAATCTTTGTATGGACAATTTTTCCCCCTTGGATAAATGCCTAGGAGTAGAATGACTGGCTTGTATAGTGGGTATGAACTTGTTAAAAAACAACAACAACAACAACACAGCTTTATTGAGGTGTAATTTACACACCATAAAATTCACTCATTCTAAGTGTACAATTAAATCATTTTATGGGGCACCTGGGTGGCTCAGTCGTTAAGTGTCTGCCTTCGGCTCAGGTCATGATCTCAGGGTACTGGGATCGAGCCCCGCATCGGGCTCTCTGCTCCGCGGGAAGCCTGCTCCTCCCTCTCCCACTCCCCCTGCTTGTGTTCCCTCTCTCACTGTGTCTCTGTCAAATAAATAAATAAAATCCTAAAAAAAAAAATCATTTTAGCAAGTTTACAAAATTGTGCAGCCTTCACCACAATCCAATTTTAGAGCGTGTCCAGCACCCCAAAATGATCCCTCTTGCTCTCCCTTTCTCTCTCCTTTTTTCCCTTACTTCCATCCTCCCTCACTCCTATCCTTTCTTTTCTTCCTGTTAATTTGCTGAATTACACTGATTGGTTTTAAAATGTTCTGGTGAAGTCACTTCATCTTGTACAACCTCGTTTTTGGTTTTCTCTGTAAAATGGAGCTGGCATGCTCCGCATACAAATTGGATTGCAGGTATCTGTGTTCGTGCTTAACCCACTGCCTCTCCCTCTCCTTCAGGCAGGGACCCTTCTTCCTTCTCTGCCTCCCAGTGCCTAGCACTGTGCTCCTTGGTGCAAAGTAGGCACGATAGATACTGGAAAGAAAGTATGAAAGAGCGAGTCTCCAGCCGCCGACTACCCCACTCCCGCCCGGCCTCCCACAGCTGAATTCCGCTGCTTGGGAGCAGCTGCAGGTCCAGACTCTGAAACGGCCGCCGCCTAACCCGGCGTGGCCGGCGGCCCCGTCCTGACCAATCGGAGCTCGGCCTCGGGGCGCCTGGGTGGCTCAGTTGGTTAAGCAACTGCCTTCAGCTCAGGTCATGATCCTGGAGTCCCAGGATCGAGTCCCGCATCGGGCTCCCTGCTCGGCGGGGAGTCTGCTTCTCCCTCTGATCTTCCCCCTCTCACGCTGTCTCCCATTCTGTCTCTCAGATAAATAAATAAAAAAAAAAATCTTAAAAAAAAAAATCGGGGCACGCCCCCAGCCCTGTAATCGACGACCAGTCCGCGGTCTCGGAAGTTGACCAATCAGCTCCCGAATCCCGCTGTTAGGCCCGCCCCAATGTTGAAACTGCCGCTTCTGAACGCGGAGTAACGTTCGCAGGAGCGTCCGGCTCCGCCCGCAATCTGACCAATCAGGGCGGCCGGGTCGGGCCCCGCCCCCAGCCGGCGAAGCGAGGGGTGGCCGGGCGGAAGTCCCGGCTGCGAGAGCCTCGCTGGGGCGGCGGGCTTCCGGGCTTCCGGACTTCCGGGCTTCCGGGCTTCCGGGCTTCCAGGCGGTGAGTGCGGGAGCGGCGGGGCTGGCGTGGGGAGCAAGGACTCGGCCCCTGGTGTGGGCGGGCCACAGGCGACCAGTGTGGGTGAGGCGGGTGGGGGGCCGGGCCGGCTTTCTGAGAGGAGGGTCTGGCCTGACCCGGCGTTAAAACCCGCCCGGTGCACAGTGAGGGAGACTGAGTTTCTGGGTGGAGCCTGGGCCTGGATCCCAGAGGCGATTAGGAAGCCCCTTCCCCAGCCTACAGAAATCCCTTCTAGAGGCATCCGTGTGTCTTTGAGCCTGGGTCCCTGGGGGCAAAGGGCTGAGAGAGGAGGAGGAAGGAGAAGGCGTCCCAGGCACGTCTCAGCTGCAACAGGTCCTGGAGCCAGATTCCCGTTTAAATCCTGCCTTTGTCACTTACTAGCGGTGTGAGGTGGGGCAAGTTGGTTAACTCCTCTGAACTTTGGTTTCTTGATTTGTAAAAAGAAAGGGAAGATGGAAGGGTGGGCAGGACAGAGGGAAGCCTCCCTTCAGAAGCCTGATCTGTGTTGGATTCACAATTTATAATACTTTACCTTTGTAGGCTTGCCCCAGTTGTTTTCTACAAATTAAACTAATTTCATAGTTAAGATTGTTAAAGGGGGATTGTTCCCTTTTGGGCGTGTAAGTAAACACAGTCTGGCCAGTTTAATAATAGACATTTGTTGAGTGCTCACTGTATACCAGGCACCATACTAAGGCTTAACATGCATTAGCTCGTTTAATCCCTACAGTAATTTCAGGAGGTCTGTTATCATTTCTGTTTGGCACATGAGGAAACTGAGGCACAGAGCAATTAAATAACTTGCTTGAGACTGCACAGTTAAGGAGCAGTAGAGTGGGGGTTCAACCCCAGGCCTCTGGCTCCACAGGGCAGCCTCCTTGGCCGGTGTCATGCTGTCTTCGTTTAGGTAGAAGAGCCGGGCCTGGAACCCAGCCCGAGGGTACACCACAGCCCAGGAGGAAGCCACGCCATGCGCCTGGGATGGTGGAGACCAAGGACTTGGTGCAGCTCCGGCAGCTCAACTTGGCACTCCTGAGGCAGCTGTGGGTCGGGCAGGATGCCGTGCGGCGGTCGGTGGCCAAAGCAGCCTCAAAGGTGAGCATCCGCCTTGAGAACTTGCAAGGGGGGGCGTGAAGGGGCTCCCTAACCAGGCAGGTCCCAGGCCTCCTGTGCAACACGCCCAGTTTAGAGAAAACTGAGGCCCAGCAAAGAAGGGACTGGCCTGGGATGCTGCAGAGGCCGGAGCAGGGATGAGGATTGAGGAACCAGGCCTTTGTGCCTAGTGCAGGCCAGCTGGGTGGGTAGCTGGGCCACTCCCTGGATGACCTGGCCTCTCTGTTCCAGTCAGCTCTGGACTCCAGCAGCAGCTATGACTCCCAGACGCCATCGTCCCAGGAGACGTCATTAATGGCCCTCAGAGCCTCCGGCCTACACCCTGCCCACCAGGGTGATCCCTGTGATATGTCCAGGCCTGGTGGGACCAGCTCTGGAGTGATCTCTCTCCCTTCTGCCAAGTACCGACACCAGGCGTCCCTGGGCTCACTGAGGCCCTACTCGGCACCCTTGCTGGCCATCTCAGACCCAAATGACCCAGCGCTTTCAGCAGAGCTGGACAGTCCAGGGCCTCAGGAGGTCCAGGCCCAGAGCTCCACCCTGGATCAACAAAGGAGGCTGTCCAAGGTAACATGGGAGAATAGAACTTCCTTGAACTTCAGTCTCCCTATCTCACAAATGCACTCATCGGCAGGCTCCCTTCAGGGTGGGAGGCTTCCTGGAGATACCTTGAGTCATGCCCAGCTCAGCTGAAGTGCTTAAAAAGTGGTTGTCAGTTTCTCGGCACTTTGGGAAGAAGGTGATGAGCCCATTATACACATGGGAAGACCAAGGCTCAGAGGCCACGCTTGTTCAAAGTTGCACGTAGAGGGGTATTGCAGGCCAAACTCTTCCAACTCCCAAGCCCCTAGCTGAGTCCTGGGGCTCATGTCAGGGTATAAGTTAAGACATGGCCCCTTTTTTACCCGCAAGGTGGGGCCTCCGGGCTGGGCCTGCACGCCTAGCCCTTGCCCCTCTCTGTCTCCCTCCTCAGTCAAGAGTGACCCTCAGTGAGGAGTCTGCATTGCCTGACAGGAGCGGGCGCTTCTGGCCATGCTTGGGCTACGACTGGATTGCAGGTATGGCCCGCCTCCACATGCCTGCCTGAGCCCTACCGGTGCTGAATGAATGAGTCAGAGCTGCCATATTCTTTTTTTTTTAATTAGAGTGAGCGAGCACGAGGGGAGGGAGGGGCTGAGAGGAGAAATAGATTCTCCACTGAGCAGGGAGCCAGACATGGGGCTCCATCCCAGGACCCTGGGATCATGACCTGAGCCAAAGGCAGACGCCCAACCGACTGAGCCACCCAGGCGCCCCAGAGCCACCATATTCTTTAGCATGTATTGGTGCCAGGCCCCTGCAAAACTCCGTGTGCATATCGTCTCTTTACATCGTACTGCCTATCCCCCTAACCCCCCACCCTCAGCAACCTCAGTGGCCTGGCTGGTCTCCCTCTGGCTTCGTCCACCCCATTACTATCCATTTTTGAATGGCAGCCAGAATGAAACCTGGGAATCAGAGTACTTAGCACTTAGAATAAAATACAAAATCCTTATCTGGCCTTACGAGGTAAGACCTGGCCCCAGGTAGCTCTGTGACGTGACCTCTCACTATCAGCCTCTGGCTCTTTGCTCCAGCCTCATGGGCCTCCTTGCTGGTCCTTGAACGTGCCACACTCATGGCAGCCTCAGGGCCTTTGCACTTGCTGTCCCTGCTGCCTGGAATGCACTTCCCCAGGTTCACACCCTCTGGGTGCTTTTTATCATTGAGGGCCCAGCTCAGGGGCTAGGCCTTCTGTGAGCATAATGTCATAGGGCCCCTGCCCCCCACATCCCTGCCTGTGGCATCAGTCATTTGTATGTTCTTCATATCATTCGTTCTCAGGAATCGTCCCATTTCCTTATTTCTTAGCTGAGTTCTCCAGTAGAATGTAAGCTTCATTTGAGCAGGGCCATACCATCTTCTTGCTCTATCTCCCGAGCCTGAGCTTAGAGGTGTGTGACGCATAGTAGGTCCTCACACGACACCTGTCGAATGAGTGAGTGAGCAGCCATGAGAGGTTGCTGCCATTTGGCTCCCCATTTCATAAAGGGGGAAACTGAGGCACAGGTTGAGTTACTTCCTGGAGGCAGGTGCTCCAGGGGGTTGCTGAGACCCAGTGGTGGTGGGGACACAGGCCCTGTCCCCCGCATTTCCCGGCCTCTCAGCTCGCTGCCTTGCTTCCCGTTTCTGGAAGGTGGAGGCGCCTGCCTCCTGCCCGCCCTGTCCCTGTGCTCACTCTCCTTCCCGAGGGTGAACGAGCGCCCCCATCTCAGGCCTGTCCCTGCCTTTATGTGCTCTGCCCCATCCCCTCTGGGCTCCTGGAGGATTTGCTTCCTGCGAGTCTCCTGCCTCCTCGTTCAGTCCCATGAGCATGTGGACACTGGGAAGGGTGAGGAGAACAGGTTTTAGGGAGCACCTGTTACAGGTGTTCTGTGAGCTTCCCTCGGCTTTACTCCTCTTATCTCCGCCACCCTTCATGATGATCTATTAGGCCGGCGCTGCTGTCGTCCCCCGTCCCCATGGACAGATGAGAAAGCTGAGCTGCCGGTTCTGAGGCACTTCACGAAGTCTCCCATCTGCTCAGCTGTAGAGCTGCAACGTGTTATTTTCTACCCTGATGAAATATTTCTATTTTATTTTATTTTATTTTGCTTAGTTTAGTTAAGATTTTATTTATTTGAGAGAGAGCACGAGCGAGAGCGCACAAGCAGGGGGAGTGGGAGAGGGAGAAGCAGGCTTCCCGCCGAGCAGGGAGCCCGATGTGGGGCTCGATCCCAGGACCCCGGGATCATGACCTGAGCCGAAGGGCAGACGCTTCACGACTGAGCCTCCCAGGCTCCCCCCCTTGCCACCATATTTGTAAGGCTTACGAAGGCAGGGCTTTGTCTAGTTCCCTCCTCTCTCCCTGGCACATCAAACTGCAGCCCCTAGGAGGGGCTCTAAGTATTTTTTGTTTAAATATTTTTTGCACGGACGATAGGCTGTGCATGAGGGTAGACACACACGGAGGCAGGACCAGCAGTCACAACGAGTGGCGCGTGCCCTCCAGGGCTGTACGAGGCAGAGTGGGGGCAAAGCAGGTCGACTGGAGTGCTGTGCCGAGTGCCCCCTAAGGCTCGGCCGGTGGCCACACAGCAGCTGCTGGTGCTTTGCCCACTCCAGGCTCTCTGGACAACAGCTCACCCATCACCAGCAAGCCTGAGGCCTTTTTCTCCAAGCTACAGGATTTCCGGGAAGCCAACAAGGAGGAGTGTATCAACAGTGACCCTGAGTGAGCAGGGGTGGCCGACGGGTGGGCAGGGCGGCTCAGGGACCCCATTGCCCGGCCTGCTCACCCCTGTCCCCTCACAGACCCCAGTTCCTAGGCCCGTGGGAGAGCAGAGGTGTGGAGGAAGACCATGAGTGTGAGTGGAAATTCTCGGCAGGCGCCCCATAGCCTGGCTGAGCGAGGTCTCGGGGGGCCTAGGGAGGCAGCTGGGGTGGTGGGGACTCAGGGAGGGGGAGCCTAGGGTCCAGACAGGGTGGGGCAAGCCTTGGGTCGGGGCTGGGGAGTGGCGGGGAGCTGAGGCCAAGCCTGTGGCACCCCACCGCCCCCGTCCCCAGCCGCCTCCTTTCCTGTGCGCCCCCCACTTCTGCTGCTCTGTGCTCAGGGGGGTGGGGGCGCTGGCTCAGTCACACGAGCACCCGAGTCTTTGCTTTGGGTTCCCATCCGCAGCAGACGATGCACACACGTGTGTACGTCACGTCGGGTTCGTGTTCTGTGTGTGTACGCCTGTGCGTGTGGCCATGGGGGAGGTGGGGTTGGCGGACCCGTGCGGTGGGGGCAGCAGGGGGCGATCAGGGATCTGGGGGTCCAGCTGAGAGGAGCTGCTGCTGCTTCCGGCCCCGCAGGCGTGTACTGTTACCGCGTCAACCGGCGCCTGTTTCTGGTGCCTTCCGATCCTGGCGCCCCTTGCCGCCTGTGCCTGACACCTCGGGACGAGACTCGGGTGCGGACAGCGCAGGTCAGGTGAGTGGTCCGAGCAGGTAGGACCCCTCGGGGCAGCCGGAGGGGCGGCAGCGGCTGAGGAGAGGAGCCGAGCCTGAGGCCTGCCAGTCCTGCGGCGGGGCAGGGTGGGCCCCCTAGCCGCCAGCAGGCACCCGCAGCCGGGCCTCCTCTGTCCACTGTCCCCCCGCAGGGTGAGCATCCCGCTGTCTGTCCTGGACCCCCCGCACCAGTACCGCATCCACCGGCGGAAGAGCTTCGACGCCTCCGACACGCTGGCCCTGCCCCGGGTGAGCAGCAGTGTGGGGCTGGGTGGAGTTGGGCTCGGAGCCCAGGTCCCCAGGAGGATCCTGAGGCCCAGAGAGGGCCAGAGACTGGGCCAAGGCCACGCAGCGAGGCTGGGCACAAGGAGGGCGAGCACCCAGGTCTGTGGAGTTCAGGCTGGGCCGCTTCCATCACCTGGCACTGTGCTTGTTCCCTGTTCCTCGCCCACCCCGTGCTGCCAGGATAAGGGTCTGCCCGCCTGCTGGCGTCACGCACATGCGCCTCATTGATTGAGCTCTTGGGTGCTGTGTGCGGAGTCCTTAGGAGGATTACCTCATGGAGCCCTCACAGCAGCCAAGACTGTGGGTCCTGTTGCCATCCCACTGTACAGATAAGGAGACTGAGGCCGAGGGAGGTCACTGGTCTCAGATCAGCAGGTCGAAGAGCAGGGATTTGAGCCCAGGTCCTTATGTTTCCTAGTGTCTCCCATGGAAACGTTCTTTGTGTCTCCCGGGTAGCGGGGAGCCCGTGGGGGCCCCACTCCCAGTTGAGGCTGGGGGAGCTGGGATTATGGGGAGGAGAAGGGATGCTGAGGAAAGTCGGTCTGCTCATCTGTAAAATGGGCACAGCAAACAGTCCTCAGACTGGTGGGGTGAGTGGGGCACTTCAGTGATCAGTACCTGTCAGGGGCGTGGGGCAGAGTCCCGCACACAGGAAGCGCTCTGTCAGTATCCACGGGCTTCCCTCCTGTCTCAGGCCAGGGGCCCAGGGCCTGGGTCAGCAGGGAAAGGAAGGCCTGGGGTAACCCAGTGGGTGGACACGGGCCCTGCCCTGGGGGAACCTCAGTCTCCAGGGAACATCATGACTGTTTGGGGGGACACAGCCCCAGCTAAGGGATGCTGGCAGTCCAAGGGGAGAGGCACAGCCCCCTCCCTGGGGTGCGCCCCATCAGAAGGGAGCCTTAACCCCTCACTCTCCACAGCACTGCCTGCTGGGCTGGGACATTCTCCCTCCAAAGTCTGAGAAAAGCTCAGCCCCCAAGAGCCTGGACCTCTGGTCCTGTGTCTCCTCCGAGGCCCAGCACCGGAAGCTGTCAGCTGCCAGTACTTCTCACCTGGTATGGTCTGGGGTGCCCCAGGAGGGACAGACGCCTTGGAGCAGGCCTGGGGGGGGTGGGGGGGCAGATCGGGGCAGAGAGTGCAGGGCCCCGGCCCCCCAGCCCTTGGCACCCTTCCAGGCTCTTCTGCTCCCTGCCAGCTCCCCACCCCACCCAGGAAGGTGACCCTGACTCTGATCCAGAAGGGAATGAGGTGGGAACTGAGGGTGACCTTTCAAGTGGCCCCCTCTGACACCTCCCCATTCACCATCCAGGCCCTGCCAACAAGGGTCCCACCCTGCACCCCAATCTGGTCAGAACCCCAGCCGTGTGCCCCGTGGCTGAAGCCCTGAGGACTGGCCACTTGGAGGAGGACAGGGCCCCTGCCATCACCTGTACCCCGTCTCCCCTGTTAGGGCGCCCACGACCAGGGAGGTGGACTTAGGCCCCACCCTCCCAGGTGGGCAGGTGGATGGCCCCACGCTTTTCTCCTTCCTGGGGACAGAGGTGGGGGCTCCAGGGTTGGGGAGGGCGGGTGAGAGGATTCTGTGACATGTTCATAAATAAAGCTCAGTACTCTGTGCAGCTCCAGATCGCCTTGTGTGCTGGGTCTGTCCTGCTGATGCCCTCAGTGTCCAGGAGGTGCCCCGGCAGCAGCCTCTTCCCCTCACCCGGGGACAGACACATCTGGCAACCCCCGTTGGGCCAGGTGGTTCCATGGCCCCGGGCGTGGCTCTGCAGCTCCCAGCTCTGGGCAGGTGGCCTCCCAGGTGGGGGCTTGGGGCTCAGGGGCTCAGGCAGGCCCCCATGGATGAGGCTGAAGCTGTGGACAGCAGGCAGTGAGTTTTCCCCTTCTTCTTGGTCCCTAAAGCTGGGGTCCATTGACGGGGTCTTCTCCTGAAGTCTCTGGGCTGGTGGCTCCTCCCCTGCCCTCTCTAGCCCAGCCCTGGGAGCCCCGGGTGATCAGAGCCCCGACAGGCACAGACGGGGAAGCTGAGAGCCAGGCGGTGAGCTGGAGGCAAGGTTGGCCGAGGGCCCAGATCTCCCCTCCTGGGTTACCAGCCAGTGTCTGTCTTCCTCCTGATAGGTTGAACAATATGAAAATTCCTGGTTTTGTAGGATAAAAACGGACTAAATGGGAGCCCGAAGGCCAGAGGAGGCACATGGTTTTTCTGAGGTTTCTCAGCTCAGAGGGCTGGAACAAGGGTTATGGTCTCCCGTGGCCTCCACGAGAACCGTGACGCGGGGCAAGCTTGGTCCGCCCGCTGCGCACGGCTCCCATGTTAGGGTGGGCGAGGTTCTGCTGCAGTAGCTGATGAACCCCTCGCCCTCGGGGCCCTTCTGTGGGTTCCAGTCTCCACATTCACACCAATGCTTATTTTTTGCTTTTTTGATGATAGCCATCCGAATGGGTGTGAGTTGGTATCTCGTTGTGGTTTTTGGTTTGTATTTCCCTGATGATGATTGATGGGGAACATCTTTTCTTGTGCTCATAGGCCATTGGTATGTCTTCTTCGGAAAAATGTGTGTTCAAGTCCTCTGTTCATTTTTAAATGGGGCTGTTTGGGGGTTTTTTGTTTGTTTGTTTTTTATATGTTGTTCACTTGTAATTTGAAGTCATAGGGCCTGTGGGAGTCAGTGGTTTTGTTAGAAATTCTTTGGCCAGAGGGAAAAGAGAATCTGGAAACCTTTGGCCAAACAAAAATTATGAATTTACAGCTGAGATCAGCTTAGAAGTTCAGCTGACGCAGAAAAGCAACAGTTTGAACAAGACAAATGTTTCCCATAAAAGTCCTGACTGCAGTGCTGGGCCATTAAAGCCTCAGGGTAAGTGGTTTCTGTGGAAACAGAATTCTTTTGAAAATGTAGGTTTCACCGGTTTACTTCCAGTCACTCCTGTGCAAGAAACCACACCCATGGTCTCCAGACACTGTGACACCATTGATAGTCAGACTCACCCTTTGTCCGCCACCAGGAAAAATGGGTCTAAACTCTGATGCTCAGGCTGTGAGGTCATGCTAATTTCAGAGATGTTAAAATGTGAAAGAATTTGCATCTTAGAATTAATGAGACACAAAAAGTCTTTTTTTTATTAAAAGAAATTACTGTTTTTTAAAGATTTTATTTACTTATTTGAGAGACCAGAGGGAGAGAGCACAGAGGGAGAGGGAGAAGCAGGCTCCTCGCTGAGCAGGGAGCCCGATGCGGGGCTCGATCCCAGGACCCTGGGACCATGACCTGAGCCGAAGGCAGACGCTTCACCGACTGAGCCACCCAGGCACCCTGAGACACTTTCTATGTACTGACTTCTGAGTTCTGTGCACCCCCCTGGCTGTCTCAGTGGTGGTCTCCGCGGTGGCTTCTTTGGGCCTTCAGGGCAATGGGCCGGGGTGGGAAGACTTAACCTGATCTTTGCTGCTGGTCTGCCTGCCAGTGTTTCAGGGAGGCTAAGGAGGACTCGGCCCTGGGCTCCTGTCCAGCCCACGCTGCCTCTCCTGAGCTATTCCGGATGACCGCTTCAATCTGGGGGAAATAGGCTTCTTCAAACCTACGGGTCCCCAAGAATGAAGGTCACCGGCAGAGACCCCTGGACAGAGTTTCGTGTCTCCCAGGCCCCCTTCACTCAGCCTGCAGCCTTTCCCCCTGCTGTCCTGCCCTCCCAGGTACCCACGCGCCCTTCTGCGTTCTTCGAGGCCCCTCCGTCCCCCCTCACTTAGGGTTGCCCAGACCTCTTCCTGTCCCCCACCTTCACCCCTTCCAGCTCCCACTTAACCCTCCACATCTCAGCCGCCATGCCCCTCAGATGCACCCCCCCTCCCGTCACAGTCTTCCCTTCCCCACACTTGTCCATTCCCGGCCTTATAGCTTATTAAGTGTCTGATCATGCGCTTCCTTGCTTCGTGTCTCTCTCCCCTGCTAGAATGTAATAGCTTTGTGAGAGCGGAGGGAGTCTTTTTTTCTTAGTTGGAATTTCTTTTTCTTGTTTTCTCAAAAGTAGTGGTTAACCTGTATTCAGGATCGGGTGTTTTCATCCACCTGGTTTCCCACCTGCATCAAGAAGGTGATAAGAGGAGGCTTTAATTTCCCTGAGCCAAAGGAGGCTTGTGTTGGGGTGTGCACACTGATAGGTCGTACATGTTTCTCCCCACTCCTGCAAATTAATAGTGTTCTTTTGCTTCGTTCCCCCTCCAAGTATGTGGCATAAATCCCAAAGGAAAAAAGCAAGATCGCCTACTTCTTCCCAAACTGATGTCGTGTGTAAGTCACTTAGAAATAAGAACAGGGGCGCCTGGTGGGCTCAGTTGGGGGAGCACATGACTCTTGATCTCGGGGAGGTGAGTTTGAGCCCCAAGTTGGGGGTAGAGATTACTTAAATAAATAAATGTAGAAACAAAACAAAACGGGGTGAGGGTCTGATCTCTGTTGCCGCATCAATGCGTAGACACACGGACCCACATGGGCCATTCATTCACGCACATGCTCACTCGTTCGCCATGTGTGTGTCAAGCTCCTCCTGTGTGCCAGGCACTGTCCGGGGCTCCACAGAGCGAGCAGTGATCAAGGTAACAGAGCAGGGGCCTGCCCCCCCAGAACCCCCCACAGGAGAAGTTGACTCTGCTCCCCTCTCCCGCCCCTCAGAGCAAGCCTCCAGCCCTGCTGAAGCTTTTTTTTCTGAGTCTTAAACCTGCTGACCGCCCTTGGCCTCCAGGTCCTGATCCACGCTGCTCCCTCTGCCCGGAGCTCTCTTCCTACTCCAGCCTCAGCTTCCACGTCTGCTCCTCAGAGGCCCGACCTGCTCCCACAGAACTGGGTTGGGCCCCCTGAGTCTGAGGCCCCCTCTGCTTACCTGCCAGAGCCGCCTCACCCTCCACAGCAAGACGCTTGGGGGCAGGAGCTGGGCTCAGACTCGTCCTCAGCTTTAGCCTAGAGCAGCACGTGGTCTATGGTAGGGGTTCAGTAGGTAGGTGGCAGGCGAGTGACTGAATCCATGAACCCCTAGGTCTTGGGGAGAAGAGGCCACACGGCCCTGGGACCTGAAGAGAGTGCATCCCAGGAGTTTGGCCCTGGTTGGTCACTGGTTTTCAGTAGGTCGTACTGTCATGCGTCTCCAGCAGATCCTGGGGGTCTGGCCTCCTGGGAGGGGATGTGGGGAGTGAGCCCTCCATCCTGGGAACTTCCTACACCTGTCAGCAGCTGTGGGTCCCAGTCTTTGGTGTGCAGATGGGGAGCATGCGGAGGAAGGAACGCTAGCTGGCCTCCCAAGGGACCCTTCCAACTTCCCAGATGGCAACTGGGAGATGCTTCTGTTCTTTGGGAATTTGAGCGACCCCTCCATTCCTACTTCTCTGTCCTCATGGAGGTGGACCACGGGTGGCCCAGAAGACAACAAAATGCTGGATTTTCCAGAGTTAGTTCCCCACGTGCTATCTGAACTCAGCATTCTGATGTTCTGGGAATTTACAACATTTTGGTGTGAAGTTTCTACTGGGCACCCCAAGTCAGAGATCGGGGTTCAGACCCTCCACACTGTTTGGCGGCTTCCTGACCGTGACCTTGGGCATGTCACCTAACTCCTGCACCTCAAGGGTGACAGGGCCGGTGGGAGGTGGGGAGGCTGACCTAACAGGGCCCTAACTGGTAAGGCATGATGCTTCTCATCAGCTGTTCAAGCCCCCCGCCCCATCCCGTCGTAAGATCAGTGCCGTCTGGACCGGGCGCAGTGCTGAATTCACGCTTCCTGCGCACATCTTCCCGGGGAGGAGGAGCTATGGAGTATGGAGGAAATGGGGTTAAAGCCTCGCTCCCCGGCTGTTGCTGAGAGCAGGTGGCAGGGCAGTCCTGTCATCGGGCCCTGCCCACAGCGAGGAGGACGGGTGGCGGAGTCAGCCACAGGACTGCGGGCAACCAGGGCCTTCCCCACGGCCAGCGTCTCAGGTGCGTGAGGGTGGTTGGCTAGGCTGCGCGGGAAGTCGTGAGGCGAAGCCAGCCTCGACGGGACCGTGCTGTGGCCCGTGGGGGTGGCATGAGGTTGGGCCTCACTGACTGGGGGCCCGATGGTGGCTTGGGTGGCCTCTGGGGATATCCCCCTGTCGTGGCACTAGGCTGAGCCCTGACCACAGGGTACTCATTTTCAAGTCCTCTTCGTCTGGCTGGAAGTGGGCCTCTCTCTCCATCCCCAGAAAGCACCAGCAGTCCTCTCTGCCTTCTGGCAGGACAATGGCGGGGGCGGGGGTGGTGGTGGGTGGGAATCTAGGCGCTGTAGGTCCCAGCTCCCAAGGCGAAGGGACCATTCTCAGCCAGCCAGGGCTGGGGACCCATGGGATCTCAGTTGGGAAAAAAGGGGACAGGAGAGGCTGTAAGAATTTCCCAGATCTCAGATATGGTATTCGGGGGATCTGGCCTGCCCTTAGGGCTGGGGGCATCAGAAAACCCCAATGCAGAGGGAGACCCCTCTTTCCCACTCCCAACAAATTCTGGCAGCCTTCCCAATCCCCCTTTACAGAGTCTGCTGGGGGAGGAAGGAGCAGCTCGAGGGAACACTCTCCCGGATTGGTGGGGTCCGTGCCAACAGAGTGGGCAGAGCACCGGGCCTGGAGCCATGGGCCTGGGGTTCAGGGCAAGTCAGTGGGCCCTGGAGCCCCAGCTTCTTCAGCTGTAGGGTGGGCATTCTAATGCTGCCTACCTTATGAAGGCATTTTTGAGGACTGAAGGAGATGATAAGTTAATGAGATGCGTAGTGGGGCAGCTGGGACTTAGTAAGAGCTTATTCCATGTGTCCTGCAAAGTCGGGGGACCTGTCTCTGGAGAGTCTACCCCACTGGGCCTCAAACACAGTAAGGAATGAGGGAAGGAAGGGGATAGTGCTAGGTAATTTCTCTGGTAAATGGTTGATAAAGGGCCCTGCCTGGCCCCATGTCCCTGCCAGAGTGGGCCCCCATACTTGCATGCCTGGGAGAACCAGGTGGGCAGCTGAGAACATCGAGGCCGGGCTGACCCAAAGCCTGGAAACCACTCAGGCCCTTCCAGGAATCCTTGGCTCACAATTCGGGGTGCGGGGCTGGGTGACACAGCAGAAGAAGAGAGCGGCTGTGGGCATGAGGTGACACAAGCCTCCATCCATCTCCTTCAGCGATAAACCTCTCTCCTGTCTTCCCTCAGGAACTGTTGTCCAGACCTTTCCTTGGTCTCCCTGGCTGGCCCCACGCACTCCCTGCCCCACCCCCTCCCCAGCTCTGGAAGCCGTCCCTCCCCGGGCCACCTTGTTGGCCTTTATCTCCCCATGTCTCTTGACCAGGGCCAGGGGGGGCTCATCGGATCTTCTCGCCTTGCCGGGCTGGGGCCTCCTGAGGGGCCGGGGTCCCTGGGAGCTGCTCATCCCTGTGGGCCCCAGCTTGTCCATACTCTCGGAAGATGTGGTGGCCACCAGCATCGGGAAGAGCCAGGAACACCCCTGGGTCCACAAAGTGGTTTCATTGGTGGCCCCTAAGACGTTTATCTTCCCAGAACCCCAGAATGTGGCCTTATTTGGGGTAAGGGTCTTGACAGATGTAATGAAGGTAAGGCTCACGAGATGAGATCATCCTGGATGAGGGAGGGCCTTAACTCCAGGAGGGGGTGTCCTTGTAAGAGAAAAGAAGACACACAGACACGTGGAGAGGGGGATGTGACGAGGAGGGGGAGACTGGAGTGACCCGTCTACAAGCTGAGGACCCCAGGATTGCTGGTGGCCCCCAGGAGCTGGGAGAGGGGCCTGGAACAGTCTCCCTCAGAGCCTCCAGAAGGAACCAACCCTACTGACACCTTGATTTTGGACTTCTGGCCTCCAGAACCGGGAGAGAATCCATCTCAGTTGCTTCAGGTCACCCCATCTGTGGTGACCCTGGCTGCCCTGGAAAACTAACACAGTTCACGAGGAGCTGGGGGTGAGTCAAGCCCGGCCCTGTGCTTTGTGGGCCCACGTGACGGCCGCTCGCAGGCAAGCTCCCGTCCACGGTTCGGTTCTTAGCGTCAGGTTTGATTTTTGGGGGAAAGCAAAAGCCTCAGTGTCTCTCTCCCCCATTCGTATGTTGAAACTGTAACCCCAGCATCTCAGAAGGTAACCAGATGAGGAGATAAGGTCTTTGAAAAGGTGATGAGGTTCTTTATCAGGCATGACTGGTGTCCTTCTACAAAGGGGAAATTTGGACTCAGGCATACGCTCCCAGGAGAGGCCATGTGAGGACATGGCAAGATGGCCACCTCCACGCCAAGGACAGGGCCGCAGAGGGAGCCGCCCGGCCCTTGATCTCAGACTTCCAGCGCCCAGGATTCTGAGACAACACACTTCCGCTGTGTAAGCCACGCCGTGTGTGGCGCTTGGTGAGGGCGGCCCTGGCAGACTGACCCCCCCACGCCCGCCCCCGTGCACACACGCCCTCCTGCACACTCACCCCCCCACACTCAGCATTCTCACATGCGCATGCGTGCACACACACACACACACGCACACGTGCTGCAGGAGGCTCTGTCATTGTCACTGTGGCCCCAACACTTAGTCATTTAACAACCCCCTGGGTTGTGTTGCTTTCATGGAAGCCAACGCTTGGCTTTTCTTTTGCCGAGAGCTTCTCACTCAATTTCTCTCGGTCTCACTTTTCATTCTGACTGGGAAGGATTTTTTTTCAGTCTCTCTCTCTCTTGTGGTTTTGACTGTGCCCCTGGTTGTAGCTCCGACCCCACGCCTCCGGGCTCAGCTCTTGCCCATCCAATGTGTCCACTGTGGGGGGGATGGGCCTTGCTTGTCAGCTCCCCTCCCCCCAGCTGCCCAGCCGTTTGCCAAGTGGAAGGTCGGGGGAGGGGGTGTGGGGGAAGGACGTGTGAGGGTGAGAAGTGAGCTCACAGCGGGGGCCTGGGGTTGTGGACAGACCCCAAGGCCCGAGTGTGTCACGCAATCTCCTCAGCTGGGAGTTTCTGTGAGCAGTTTGAGAAGTGTTGGGGCACAGAGAATCCTGACGTGGTAGCAAGAGCCCCTTCAGGAACTTGGGGTCACCAGCTGATCACAGAGCTTTCCCCGGGGGTGCTGACGCCGGCTCGCCCCAGCTGAACTGCCCCTCCCCGAGCCACCGGGCTTGGGGTTCTCCTCCCCCTTCCTTCAGACCCACTCAAGTGCACTTCTGTCACTGCTAACAGATTGACTCTGGGCAAGGCACTCCATGCCCTCATTAACTCAGAGTTGCTAAGTATGGGAAGTCTTAGAACAATCCGTGGCAGAAAGCAGCCCCTTCCTGCTTTGAGACTCTTCAGACCCCAAATCCTGTGACTCTCCTCTTCCTTTCCAGATTCTTTGGGGCTGGGGGGAGGGGCCGGGGAGAGGGGTTGTTTATCACTGGAATAGCAGAAAATGGTGCCTTTTTTTCTTCTTTCGGATGTGACATTGGACAGTTGGCCTCTCAACTCAATCTCATAGCCGAACATTGGCTATTGTAATGTCTACCTTGCGGGATATGGGGGAGACTAAACGGGCTCACATGGGTGAGGACTGTTACAGACGGACTTGTGTTCCCCCCAAAATCTGTATGTTGAGGCCCTAACCGCCAACGTGTCTGTATGTGAAGATAGGGCCTCTAGGGAAGTAAGGTTAAATGAGGTCCTTAGTGCCCCAATCCAACAGTGGGCCTTACAGGAAAAGGACACCGGAATGAGGTTGTGTGGGGACCCTGAGAAGGCAGCTGTTTGCAGGCCGAGGAGAGAGGCCTCAGGAGAACCCAACCCTGCTGACCCAGTGATCTTGGGCTTCCAGCCTCCAGGACTGGGAGCAATAAGTGTGTGTTAAAGCCCCCCGGTCCGTGGTGGTCTCTTACAAGAGCAATAGCGAGCTAATAGAGGGGCTCCCGTGCTGGCTGGCAGGCACACAGTCCCCGCTCAGTACATGGGAGTCGGGGAGGTCATTCTCCCTGCTGTCCCTACACATCTTAGGTCGGCTTTTGTCCTGGACCATCTGTTTGCACAGCCCACAGCCGTGGGACCTAGTTCCTGTCTCCCTGTGGGTCAGAGAACAGGTTCATTAACCTTCAGCCTCAATGGAGATTGGCTTCCACTGCCGGGTCATAAAAAGGATGTTACTTTGGGGCAAAGGATGAGTCTTAGGAGACGGGGCCGGGGAGGGGGAGTGTGTGGTCTCCTGAACGGTGAGCCAGACAACTGTATGCCCAGCACTCACCTGGGCAGGTGCCTCATCACCCTGCGGGACTTGGGGGCAAGGGGACCCATTCAAACACCAGGCTCAGGCTGCTCCCCCGCAGAGAGTAGTAAGCCATTTAAAAGGCCCTTTGGGCTCCTTGTCTCCAGCAACGGAATCAACCAGACTAATTGTTTGACAATTATTATTACTAACTCAGGGGGCCTGTCCTCAGTAAGTCAACAAATACTTACAGTGCCAGGTCCCGGGGGTGGGGGCGGGAAGCATTGAAGAGATTAGACAAAGCCCCCTGTCCTCGGGAGAACTTGCCTTCCAGTGGGGGTCCTGAGACTCTCTGGGCAACTGCTTCCCATTCCCCCACCCCCACCTGGAACCCAGGGGCACTCATCTGTACTAGATGGTCACACATAGCATATTTAGAATAGATCCCCATCTTTGTAGTAGCTGGGCTATGAATATTCTAGAGCTTCCTGTGCGTCCAGCTCTGCAGGGAGACTTATCAGCTCCTTTCATCTTTGCAGGGCCCTGTGAAGTGGGGGAAGCCAGTCCCAGGGAGGTTAACCAGCTCACTCCAGCTTGCTCAACTGCGGCGGGGACGGCGGGGACAGCGGGACAGTGGGGCGATTTGAACCCAGCTTCGTCTGACTTTTCCAAACCCTTCTCCTTTTTCTTTTTTTTTTCTTTAACAACACCTGGCTATCTCCAGTATCCCATTTTATCAATACAAGGGTTTTTTGTTGTTGTTGTTGTTTGTTTTGTTTTTTAATGTGCAACACAGATCACATGAAAGAGGTTTTCTGTATGCTCTTCGTTTTGCTGAGTCCGGAGAAGGTGAGAGGGACACAGGTGGTGCAAGGAAAAGCTGCATTGGGCCCTGCGCTCTTGCAGGGCTGAGCTCCCACACAGGGGCCCCGGGGGCTGAGCTCTGCCTGACCTGGTCATTTTGAAATCAGGGGCCCCTCCTGGGAAGGATGCAGGCTGAGGAGAGCTGCAAGGCAGGCTCAAAAATCAGGGCTTGAGATGACTCATCTGTGGCTATTTATTACCTATCTACATTTCTCGGTCTGATTGGGCTGCTTGAGGGCCAAGCCTCCTTCTTTCTGGGTGCTGACTAAGCAACCCAGGGTCCTGCCCCCCTCTGGCCTCATCTGGAGCTCACTCTCCTCGCCCTCAGCAACACGCGGGCCCCATGGGGCTGCTGGAAGTTCCCCCTAACTGCCCTCGCCGAGGTCTTCCCAGCAGCCCCACTCTCTGTGGGTTCCTGTTCTTTCTCCCTACAGTTCTCAGCTTCTATGTCACCTCCTCAGGGAAGCCCTCTCTGACCACCACGCCCATTCCATCACGAGCTGCTTAGGTGGCCTGTAGAGAGCAAGATGGAGTCACCTATGCCAAGCAGGGGCCTGTGTCAAGCAAAGAAGCGGCAGTGAAGGGGACGGCAGCTACGAGATCTCGCTGAGACCCGCACCGGCTGAGGACGCCCCGGAACTGATAACCAACGGAAGCAGAGCGGGTCTGCAGGGGCCCGAGACTGATTAAACCCCTTTAAAAAGGGGAGGATGTTTGCAGCAAGCTGTCAGACTCTTCAGACACGACCCCTCTCTGTCTGATCGCCTCAACAAGGCAGCTGTACCCAAGGCTCTGCCCGATGGATCTCCGAACAGACCCGAGACCCTTCCCTGCTTGAACATTATTATGAAGCAGTGAGTGCCGAGAGCTGCCCCGGGGCCGGACCGAGTTCTCATCTCAACCGGGCGCCTGCAGACTGACTTCATGTCTAGTTCTTTACCTTCCTACGCCCTCTGTTCTCCTGTTTGTTGTGTGGCTTGTGTTCTGCTCGTGTGCCCTGTGAGAAGCCAAGTCAATCAGGAGGTGAAATGTCATTGAGTTTGGAATCCTGGAGCTGCTTCCTCATTATGTTACCCCCGCCTTATGATTGAATAAAGCCGACATCGTGGAAAGACACGGCTCGTGTGCACGCCTTCGCCCCATGCTCAGGACACAGTTGGAGTGGCCAGCAGGATTCCATGTCATTGACTCATCGTGTGTTGGAAAATTTAGAAGAATCCGAAAAGAATGCCAGAATCTTGCTTGAATGGGCCGCAACAGAACTAAAAATAATAAATTGGGGAACAAATTGATGTGAATATAGACTTGGCAGGCATCTCACTGAGGGTGAAATCCTTAGGGGTGGGCAGGTGAAGCCAAGGTGGGCTCTATGCAAGGAGCAGTCGACAGCGGAGGCCCGTCCGGGGCTCACCCCTTGGCATGCCGGGCATGAGGTGGAACTAGCCAAAGTCAAGACCACAGGAGATTGCCTCGGGTAGGCACTTGGAGGGCTAGGAAAAATTAAACCGTTTGGGAACATTGCAAAGATACAAGCCACTACTGGCCACATTAATCTATTACTTGGCAGAAAGATGCAAAAACATTGTGGACAAATCTGTACAAATATCCTAGATATACATGGGAAATAGAGCTCTACATAGTTAAGAAATTGTATATACCAGCTGCTAGTTTACAAAAAAGGAAGGAAGATGTGGGCACGAGCTAAATGCCTAAGGATGGTGAAGAGGGTCGAGAGGCCTGATGCCATACTTTGTGTAGAAGACCCATGTCACCCCACGGAGTTAGAAGTCAGAAAGAAGCTCACAACCAGGACCCCAGGAGATGTAATCATGGATCTGAAGGATCCTAAAAGTGCAAAGCCCTTAGTGTCCCAGGCGTGCACTGTGGAGGTTCCCATCTTACTGATGAAAACCGTCTCGCACTTAGACCAAGACTGGCAGAGGGGCAAAGAGCTAGCTAGTAAAGTGATAAGGAAGGCCAAGTCAATGAATAATTTAATGAATTATTGAATAATTGAATAATTAATGAATAATGAGTAATTTATAACTTTAAAGGGCAAAACACCCTTGGGGCCCCAGATCCCCATCCTGAGGACCCAGGAGACTATGATCACCCCTGGTGGGGGAGGATTATCAAAGCAGACCCAGAGGCACCTGGGTGGCCCAGTTGGTTAAGCATCTGCCTTCGGCTCAGGTCATGATCCCGGGGTCCTGGGATCGAGCCCTGCGTCAGGCTCCTTGCTCAGCGGGGAGCCTGCTTCTCCCTCTGCCTCTGCTGCTCCCCCTGCTTGTGCTCGCTCTTTCTCTCTCTGTCAGATAAACAAATAAATAAATCTTTAAAAAAGAGAGAGAGAGAGAGAGAGAGGAGCAGGAATACCGACAAAGGGAACAAGGGAAATTTATTAAAACTTCTTTTACAAAAAACTCTAGGACCCCGGGGTAGATTGACCGGCCACTGAAACCGGGGACACTAGGCCATATATGCAGGTAGCACTGAGCATGGGAAAAGAAATAATAACACACATTTTTAGCAGCTACAGGATCCCAGATATCATTATTCAAGAGAGGGGCAACTGGCTGGCTCAGTCAGTGGAGCGTGTGACTCTTGATCTAGGGGTTGCGAGCTCGAGCCCCACGTTGGGCATAGAGATCACTAAAAAAAATAAATTAAAAAAAAGGAGAGAGAGGGCGCCTGGGTGGCTCAGTTGGTTAAGCGACTGCCTTCGGCTCAGGTCATGATCCTGGAGTCCCTGGATCGAGTCCCGCATCGGGCTCCCTGCTCGGTGGGGAGCCTGCTTCTCCCTGTGACCCTCCCCCCTCTCATGTGCTCTCTGTCTCTCTCATTCTCTCTGTCTCAGATAAATAAATAAAATCTTTAAAAAAAAAAAGAGAGAGAGAGAGAAAGACCTACTAAAGGAAAAACTATAAACATTGAAGGATTAGGAGGAAAAATAACCAAAGGAATACCATAGAAACAGGAGTGTTAACGTATGATAGGGAACCCATAGGACACAGCTTTGTGGCTGCACTGCAGTAAGAAAATAGCATCCAACGGGCCCTGGATGTAGCTTGCTTTTTGCTAAATCAGAGACAGATTACAGAAAGACGGGCCCCGGAAGACGTTAAACACTTCCGCCCCAGATAGAGGAAAAAGGGAGGCAACAGTAGACACACCTAGACTTCCGTGTGAAAGAGCAACAAAACTGAAGGACAATTCTGTCTCATGGCAGGACATTGTCACTCACGGGCACAGAAACTCTCGTTGGACCACAGTGGCCAAAGGACAGTGCAGCTTGAGAGAATCCAGGACTCTTCTCTGATGGACGTACTACGTATTACAGAGCAGAAAACTGCTATATATTCCTGCACCCCTGCTCACCTTGCACTTGTCATTATAGGACATTCCACATACACGCACATGCACATCATCAATTAAAATACAAAAATGCAGTGTCGATCTTGTTTCCTGCCAACAATGCTGCTGAACGAAATGTAATTGACAATATTCTCCTGATTTTTAGAAAAAAAGATTATTTATTTGAGAGAGGGACAAAGAGAGCACAAGCAGGGGGAGCAGCAGAAGCAGAGGGAGAAGCAGGCTCCCCGCTGAGCAGGGAGCCCAACGCCGGGCTCCATCCCAGGACCCTGAGATCATGACCTGAGCCGAAGGCAGACGCTTAACTGACTGAGCCACCCAGGCGCCCTTTTTTCCTGATTTTTTAAAGAAAGATTTTATTTTTAAGTAATCTCCACACACAGCATGGGACTTGAACTCATGACCCCGAGGTCAAGAATCACACACTCCACCAACTGAGCCAGCCAGGCGCCCCCTGATTTTTTTTTTGAACCATATCTCCAACTCAAACTTTATCTGTTTAAATGTTATATTTGCCTCCTGCTCATAAACCTTTATTTCACTCACACTGAGCAATAAATTTCCCACACCGAAGTATCTTCCTTGCCCAATTAATCCAAAAGAAAAACACTGAAATGATTAGTGAAGAAAAATGTAGGGATTAACACACGCTTTTCATTTGTTTTTAAATATTTTTAAGGTTTAAAAAGTGTTTCGAGTGTGTAATTCCTAGTAGGAGGACATTATCTGAATGAATACCCTGGTGACAAAGCACTGTAGAATGTTTCAGCTGCGTGTGGGGCAGAGGGGTGGGGATTTCTCCAGTTTTCTCCGTGAAAAGAGGACGGTCAGAGGTCCACTGGTTTGTATGATTGTCACATTCATTAGGTGACCAAAGTTGCTCTTCCTTCAGCAAGGGCTTTATTTGTCTTTATTTGTCCGAGGGCATTAAGCTTGACCTCCAAAATTTGGCTAACAATTTACTGATGAGATTCATAACCTTTGAGTTGGTCTGATATTTGGATGTCTTTGCAGGGTTCTGAGCCACATCCTGGAAAGCCACCATAACTTCTGGACACTGTCTGGCAGTGAGAACCTCTGGATCACTACGAATTTCATGGAGCCCAGGCATTCCTGCCATTCCAGGCACACCCACCTCTCCCCGCCCCCAGGAGAATTACCAGACATTTCCCCCAGGAGAGCCCCCTGGGACTGGCTTCTTCCCCCTCCCCACTCTGGGCTCTCTCAGGTTCTTCCAGAGCCTTCTTAACCCTTCCTACTATTCTTTCTTTGAGCTCTCGCTCTTCACATTTTCACTCACACTTTCTCAGACGTTCGGCAATTTTCTGGGCTCTTGGTTGGACCTCTTTCAGCCTGTACTAGCATCTTCATCATAATCCAGTTTACAGGCGAGGGCGAGATCATGTGTTACTTCTTCCCAACGGCCCAGAAGTCGGCGTGCTTTTTCCCTACCACTTATAAGGCTGAACTGCATCAGGATGTATTTCAATAGCTCTGTCACAGTCTCGCATGGCAGCGTTTAGCTTCTGTAATTTGGTGAAGACACGGGCTCTCTTGGCATATACAGAACAGCCGAGCGAGGATTCAGCTTGTTGGCCTCTGTGAACAAGTTGGAGGTTTTCTAGCTCACCACACTTTCGGGCATCAAGGACAGCCACTTTTTGATCGTTCGTCTGATCCATCGTTTCCTCGATCATCTCTACACTGTCATCTCCCATTTCTTGAGGGGCATCGGTATCCGGTTCAAACACACCTTCACTGTCAATTTCTAGATCACTTTCCTCACTTGATGGTTCCCCTGTCTTTATGTTTTCCTCCACCTTCTTCCTATCTGTTTTTTTCTTCCTTGATATTGTCTTCTAATTTAGTTTTATGAGTAGCAGGTGGTCTTTTACTCCCCGTGCTCTCCACCGGCTCCCTCAGGAAGCGATGCTCGGATCGCGATGCTGCACATTTTCACAGAAGCTCGCTCACTGTGTGGGGGTCCGGGGTCCAGAGGCGGCGGGAGGCGGTGGGCCCGGCAGAGGTTGCGTCCCACTTCCAGGCACGGGTGACTGGGACCGTGTGGGAGGAGGCGGCTGCTGCGAACTCTCCTGATTTTTTGTCTTATTGAATTAACCGGATACTTCACATACTGACACAATAGAAACAGCCACACTGGTAACAGGTCCCAACCACCGTGTAGAAAATTAGCTAATTACACCATCTGCTTAATTAACGCAGCATTAAAAGAATAAGGTTTTTCACATTAGGGGAGAAAGAGAGACACACCAAACACCAGACCCAACCCTACCAGACCTTCCAGAATCTTCCGACAGCGGTCTAGATTTGGCACATACAGCGTGGGAGGTTGATCCAGAAATTGCCCCGCTGGTTGAAGCAGCCTGGGAAGATGGCTCAGATTTTTCAGGGGACACGTTGCATGATGATGCCTGGCCACACCAGGTCCGTGCTGATCCGTTTGAGTGCCAAGATGTCCGCACTCCCATGAGTCATCCTTATTTTAAGGATTGCTTCTTTTTTTCTTTTTTTAAAGATTGTATTTATTTATTTATTTGCGAGAGAGAAGGAGAGACAGAGAGCACGAGAGGGAAGAGAGTCAGAGGGAGAAGCAGACCCCCCGCTGAGCAGGGAGCCTGATGCGGGACTCGATCCCGGGACTCCAGGATCATGACCTGAGCCGAAGGCAGTCGCTCAACCGACTGAGCCACCCAGGCGCCCCTATAATGGAGGACATTATTCTAGGCTACAGACATAGCCACCTGTACCACAGGATTGCCAAAATTTCGTGGCTGGTCTTACACATGATAACCATCACTACAGCCAACATTCTGGTGAGCGCAGAAGGCAAAAATAAGACTTTAGCCCCTGAATACAATGTAACATTCCCACACCACAAAACCAACGTGTGCCGAACTCAGTTTTTCAAATCATGTCCCAACCATACCAGGATTGCCTGAGCGCGTACCAGGCGATTTTTCCAACACTACCCTCTTTCCAGAGCTAATTATATATGCACTGAATTCTCCTAGAGCTCAGAAAGCAGCTCTTAGACACTTTCGCCATTAGAGTGAGGATGTTAAGCTTTCCCAACAAAATTTTTATTCTAGCTTACAAACTGCACACCCATATCAAGTCATAGATAGCACGAACCACACACTAGATGACTATGGACAAAATACGACAGAATGTGAAAGACTGGACTTAGGCGTTCATTCAATGAAGAATTTAATAACGTCTCAAACCAACATGCCACTCACATTATAAACAAGAAGCATTTTATTTTTTAAAAGATTTTATTGATTCATTTGACAGAGAGAGAGTTAGTGAGAGCAGGAACACAAGCAGGGGGAGTGGGAGAGGGGGAAGCAGGCTTCTTGCCGAGCAGGGAGCCCCATGCGGAGCTCAATCCCGGCACCCTGGGATCACGACCCGAGCCGAAGGCAGACTCCCAACGACTGAGCCACCCAGGTGCCCCAACAAGAAGTATTTTAACTGAAAACATGGAATCAATCACATCCATTAAATTAATTAATTAATTAATTAATTTATTTATTTTAAAGATTTTATTTAACAGAGAGAGAGACAGCAAGAGAGGGAACACAAGCAGGGGGAGTGGTAGAGGGAGAAGCAGGCTTCCCGTGGAGCAGGGAGCCCGATGTGGGGCTCGATCCCAGGACCCTGGGATCATGACCGGAGCTGAAGGCAGACGCTTAACCGACTGAGCCACCCAGGTGCCCACATCCATTAAATTTAAAAATCTCACTACACAAACATGTGTGCCCAACGTGGATCATACACTATAGGATACCCAGACATCACATGCATGAATCTTACAATAAACTCATACAAATCTTTTGTCAACTCATGGTATGAATTGTGGTACCAACCAGGCATGGAACAAGAGAATATATATAAGGAAGATGAATATCCTGAAAATATTACTGGTATTGAGGCATATGATGAATATCCTCAAAGCACTGCTACTGATAAATCTTCATTATATCATTTTCCATACTTTACCCCACCCCTAGAAAAAGTTCCAGTGCCAACAGGATACCCAAAGGATGACAACATTATATCCACAAATGAAAATGATGCGTATTATAATTACAACTTGACAGATGTCCTGGACTTTCCATTCTTGGGCAATTTTTGTGTGAGACGTAGGGATACACCATGTGATAACACACATGGAACTTGGTGTGCGAAAACTTCATCAGCTTACTTAAGACCTGAAGAATTTTATACAAAGAAGGTAATGGAAGTTTTGCACCTGCCGAATTGGATTGGAAATTAAAAATAGGACGAACCTTGCTTCCATAGTCGGATCACCACTTTACACACCAAGCTAGACCTGATTCACATGTACCTAAAAATTCACTTTATTATATGGAGCCATTATGCCATAATTGGATAACGGTATGCCTAAGAGGCTTTGAAGGTAATTTTACCACACACCTACACAGAGATGGTGCTATAAGGCCAATTCTTTTATTATTATTTTTTAGGATTTTATTTGTTTATTTGAGAAAGAGAGAGAGCACACGAGCAGAGGGGCAGAGGGAGAAGGAGAAGCAGACTCCCCACTGAGCAGAGAGCCTGGCACCGACCGGGCTTGGTCCCAGGACCCCGGGATCATGACCTGAGCCAAAGGCAGATGCTTAACCAACTGAGCCACCCAGGCGCCCCAAGGCCAATGCTTTTAAAACTAATCCTTGTATGCTTTCAACTAGACCTTACAGTGGCACACACAAAGGGATACTTTTACACAGAATATTCGGGAAACCAATGCCTAAATTATCCATTTAGAACAATGCGGACTTTAAAACACTGGATTACAGGACGTGGGCATTACCCTGATGGACCAATAAATTGCTCTAGAGCATGAAAGATAAGCTCACGTTCAGCCACTGACACCTTCTGCATACCCCATGAGAATGGAATAGAACTGAAGCTCTTAAATAATACCGTAAATAGGCAACTCCCGATTAACAGGATAGCTGAATATAAGTTATGCTTTAATAACACAGGATATAGTTTAAGTTGGAATGATGACACAGAGGTTATGCATGGATGTCACACAGCACCTCCATAGTTGAGGATATTCCCATAGACCACGTCATGTCCTCATGGAATTGACATCTTTTCCAATGATAACACTTGTGGACAAGCTCCAGGCTTATCAGATATTGCATGCAATGTTACATGGTGGGATGTTTCCAGCTTAAGGGACTACCTGTTAGAGAGTCCACTACTGCAGGCCAGCATCACAACTTATAAACCACCGATTAACATTACTAATTGTTGGAAATCTGGGCATCCTGTAGTTAAAACAAAATGGTTCATAGGACAGTCTATGACACGAGTACAATCACATTTAACTGAATTTTGGCGCGTGAGAGGTAAATGGGATAAAATGATCTTTCCCTGTGATCATACTCTAGGTAATTCTATTTATTTATTTATTTTTTAAAGATTTTATTTATCTATTTGACAGAGAGAGACACAGCGAGAGAGGGAACACAAGCAGGGGGATTGGGAGAGGGAGAAGCAGGCTTCCCGCGGAGCAGGGAGCCCGATGTGGGGCTCGATCCCGGGACCACGGGACCGTGACCTGAGCCACCCAGGCGCCCCTATTTGTAACTTTTTGAGGAGCCACCATGTTGTCTCTAGCGACTGAACCATTTTACATCCCTCCCGGGAGTGCACAACAGTTGTAGTTTCTCCATATCCTCTTTTTTTTTTTTTTAAGCTTTTATTTATTTTTTGACAGAGAGACACAGTGAGAAAGGGAACACAAGCAGGGAGAGTGGGGGAGTGGGAGAGGGAGAAGAAGGCTTCCCGCAGAGCAGGGAGCCCGATGCGGGGCTCGATCCCGGGACCCCGGGACCGTGACCTGAGCCCAAGGCAGACGCCTAACGACTGAGCCACCCAGGTGCCCCCATACTCTAGATAATTTTAAAGACTTATTTATTTATTTGAGAGAGAGAATGAGCACATGGCTTGGGAGGGGCAGAGGGAGAAAAAGAGAGAGTCTTAAGCAGATTCTGCGCTGATCATGGAGCTTGACACAGGGCTCGACTGAGATCACTACCTGAGGTGAAACCAAGAGTTGGATGCTCAACTGACTGCACCACCCAGGCGCCCCCATATCCTAGATAATTTTAATAGCCTTGCAGCTATGAGTCCATCACTTTAGGTCCTATCACACCTCCATGGTATAAGACACAACTCAATTGCTCCAAGACCATTCCTACTCATGACACATCTCTTTGCAAATTATTTAATATGACTGGCACATACAATGTTACTTTAATATCAAAATCTGAAGTCAACCTATATAACATAACAAAGGAAATGATCATCCCAATATGTCCATTAGAACAATTAGATTTGGGGCGCCTGGCTGGCTCAGTCAGTGGAGCATGCGACTCTTGATCTCGGGGTCATGGGTCCGAGCCTCATGTTGGGTGTAGAAATTACTTAAGAATAAAATCTACCCTTTGGTTAATAAAACCTCAATTATACGAAGAAAATCACCAGCATGGTGGAAAACATTGGGAATTGATTTTAATGCAAATGTAGTGACACAGATTGATCCAGATGTGCAACAATATTTCTTCTCATTGACCCAACCATTGGATGTACAGTGGGTGGAACTGGTCAGCACAGCATCCTCTCTGTGAGAATATAACCAGAACTGATCCATCCACACCAATTTACATAGCTAAAGGAATCACCTTTGACAAACGTGATGTGTTACCCAGGAGTCCAGGCCCACGTATTATTGAGGGAGGATGTTGGAATGCTACACACTGTATGAGAACGTTCCATTGGGAGCCACAAGGGACCCCTGGTATTACCAACCCAACGCCAAAACTCCTCAGGTCAAATACGTTTGACCCTATTTTACCTAACCCTCTGAGAATTGTATACAATCCCATGCCACAGAGCGTTGAAATAACCTTCCTGAAAGAACAACTCAGTTTGTATTATCTACAACCTGAATGTAAGATTTAGGGCACAGAGCTAGGAACAACCACCCACGAATGGCCCAACTGACCCCTCTTCCCCCCATGGATAGGATTAGGCTTAGAAAGCCTACAATCCTGGTAGGATGAGGCATCATTGCTAACTTAATTACCTCTGGAATTCAGGGAGCAGAAGTCCAGACTATTAAGCAAACTATTATTTATTTGCACTTAAAAAACACATGAACCCCCTACTTCATGCAATCATAAATTTAGGTTCCAAGACCTCCTCAGCATTCAGAAAACTATATTCCCTTGTCTCAGCTGGGCATGGTTACCATGCCTACCAACGGGACTTCAGCCAGAACACGGGCCGTAAGGTCCAGGCCCTCCAACAAAATTTACTTCTTCTTAGAGATTTCTACATAAGAGACCAATTAAAAAATAGTTGCCGTAGAATGGATAACCTCCTCCAGAGAGCTTGGAATGATAATGGAAACATTATTGCAATAGGAAAAATGTATTCTTCTGACCAGACAGAATCTCTTTTAGGATTAGACACCTCCAGATCTTGGGGTTGTGACAATACAGGGCAATGTAAACTTTCATTGTTAAGACTATTAGGGGGCCAAAGCTTATTAGCATATGACATATATATACAACTAATACATGGTAACATGGTACTCATGGCAACATATACACCCCGCTGGCTTGATGTTTATGACAAGGAGATGGTATCCCAATGATCGCATATCATGTAATACACCCGGCATGAACTGGAAATCAATGCTGATCTTTTTCCTTGAACAAGAACATCCGTTGGGGTGACTGGGTGGCTCAGTCAGTTGAGTTGAGCCTCTGCCTTTGGTTTGGGTCATGGTCCTGGGTCCTGGGATTGAGCTCTATGTTGGGCTCTCTACTCAGCGGGGAGCCTGCTTCTTCCTCTCCCTCTGCCTGCCCCTCCCCCTGCTTGTGCTCTCTCTCTGTCAAATAAATAAATAAAATCTTTAAAAAAAAATCCTTTGAAAATTTATTTTTGGACAAGGGACTCTATTTTATTTTATTTTTTTAAAGATTTTATTTGTTTATTTGACAGAGAGAGCGCGAGAGCAGGAACACAAGCAGGGGGAGCGGGAGAGGGAGAAGCAGGCTCCCTGCGGACTCTGGGATCATGACCTGAGCCGAAGGCAGACGCTTAATGACTGAGCCACCCAGGTGCCCGGGACTCTTTATTTTTTAAAGTTTATTTATTAGGAATCTCTACACCCAGCATGGCACTTGAACTCACGACCCTGAGATCAAGAGTCACATGCTCGTCCGACAGAACCAGCCAGGTGCCTCTGGACACGGGACACTTTAATTGGATAATTTGCACTAATAGCTTTTCAGAGGTCAGGTTCTCTCTTCATGCTAGAATGAATGATATTATTATCACCATAAACAATGAATGCATTAAAATGTTGTATCCTAATATAACACTTTTTTATTTATTTATTTTTAAAGATTTTAATTATTTAACAGAGAGAGACAGCAAGAGAGGGAACACAAGCAGGGGGAGTGGGAGAGGGAGAAGCAGGCTTCCCGCCGAGCAGGGAGCCTGATGTGGGGCTCGATCCCAGGACCCTGGGATCATGACCTGAGCTGAAAGCAGATGCTTAACAACAGAGCCCACCCAGGCGCCCCAATGTAACATTTTTAGATGAAAACTTGGAAGGACTCAGAGCAGCCTGTCAAACATTACCCAGCAAGCCTACCCATTTTGAACGAGCTGCACGGGCCATGCATGAGGCCTCAGCACTCGACACCAACCTACCTGCACTGAGCAAAGATACACAAAACTTAAATGACGAACATTCCTTTCTAGAGTTGTTAGCAAAACCCTTCAAACTCATGATTTGTTCTGGCTCATGGTCTGACTGTAATCCTTTAAAATACTTAAAGATGGGATGGAATCCTGTCTGTACACACGTTTGGGAATCCATTAAGGAAATTCTATTGCTTTTAGTTATTATTTTTGTTATATATCTTATTTAATCATGCTGTTAGAATGTTATACACCCCTGGGCTTAAGAAGGAAAAGGCCTGTGTCAAGCAATGAAGCGGCAGTGAAGGGGACGGCAGCTACGAGATCTCGCTGAGACCCGCACCGGCTGAGGACGCCCCGGAACTGATAACCAACGGAAGCAGAGCGGGTCTGCAGGGGCCCGAGACTGATTAAACCCCTTTAAAAAGGGGAGGATGTTTGCAGCAAGCTGTCAGACTCTTCAGACACGACCCCTCTCTGTCTGATCGCCTCAACAAGGCAGCTGTACCCAAGGCTCTGCCCGATGGATCTCCGAACAGAAGCCTGGGGTCTGGGGACTGTCCTTGCACTGACTTGCTGCCTGACTTCTCCTTGGGGTCAGTGTCGATCAGGGCGGGGCGGGGATAGCGGAAAGCGACTCACTCTCCAGATCTCTCTCAGCACTCACACTCTGGGCCACCTCCTTATGCAAACCGGCAGCCAGGGAAGGAGGAGGAGTCGCAGGGAGGGGGGGGCCCCCCCGCTGTGGATGATAAGTGCTGGGTTTTTCTCAGCCCAGAACAGGGTCCCAGTCTCCAGACCTAGCCAGAGGCCTGAGTTGGGGCTGGTCCCCAGGTTCTCAAGATCTCCAGGATTTCATGCCTGATGAGCTCCAGGCCCAACCAGCCTTTAAGGCCTCTTAGCTTCGATGTGGAGGGAAAGAAGATCCTGGGTGAGGGGCTGCCCCTTCCTCGGGTGCTGTGGAAGGACTGGGGGGAATGAACTCCACATGCTGATGGGCAGTTCCTGCTGGGAACAGGGTCCCTCCTGGCTAGGACTGGGGCCTGTGTCCGTGCCCCCTTCCCCACCCGCCCTGGGCTGTGATGACCGCATAACAGTGGTGCCCACACTCTGTTCTGGGTTTTACCTTCTGAGCCTGCTTTTCTCAGCCTCCATGCTACACCCCTAGAGGGATCCCCCGGAGGCAGGGCTGACGTCTGCCATGCCTCCCAGGGCCCCTGGCCTTGTCATTCAGTCATCCAAAAAATATGCCTTAAGCCAAGCTCCATTCCCATCAGTGGACAAGACAGGCACTCCCTGCTCCCATGAGCCCCCATCCTAGCAGGAAAGTTGGGCTCCTGGCAAGTAGATAGTTTCAGATGGTGCTGTGAGGCTTTCCTTGAAAGGAGCGAACAGGGTGAGGTGACAGAGACTGGTGCCAGCAGCTTGGGGGCAGGGGAAGGGCTCTTTGAGGCGGTTTCATCTAAGCCAAGACCTGAAGGATGAGAAGGACAGCATTTTATTTTATTTTATCTTATTTTTTAAAGATTTTATTTATCTATTTGACAGAGAGAGACACAGCGAGAGAGGGAACACAAGTAGGGGGAGTGGGAGAGGGAGAAGCAGGCTTCCCGCTGAGCAGAGAGCCCGACACGGGGCTCGATCCCAGGACCCCGGGATCATGACCTGAGCCGAAGGCAGACACTCAATGGACTGAGCCACCCAGGCGCCCCCAAAATTTTATTTTTTTATAGCTTTATTGCAGTATCGTTGACATATAAACTTCACCGATTTGCACAATTTGGTGTTTTGGCATATGTATACACCCATACAAGCACAACTAAGGGAGTGAACATATCCATCACCTCACAAGTTTCCTTGGAGGGTCAGCAATTTGAAAAGTTGGGGAATAGGATTTCAGACAGGGGGACTGGCATGTAAAAAGGCCCTGTGGCAGAGATAATCTTGGTAGGCCCTGTAGCAGGGATAAGCTTGGTGGCGCCAGGAGCAGAAAGGAGGCCAGTGGGGAATATGATAGGGGATAAGGTGGTGGTGGTGAGGGGCAGGAGCCCCACCTTGGGGGGTCTTTTTGGCCTAGGAGAGAAGCTTGGTTCTGAATCTAAGTGCTTCCTTGACACCCTCTTGACTGGTGAGTGGGTGGCCACTTCATACTTGGCCATCAGACCCTCTGGCCCTGTCCTCACCAAGGCTCTTCCAAGAAATCAGCCACGTGGGGCTTGACACCCACTAATGACTTAGTAAGTGGTTTCCCCCAGAAATGATTTACATTTTAACTGGGGCCTTCAATACCTCTACCCGAGGGAATGACTAATGGTGGAATTTCAAGCTGAGGGGCAGGCCCATGGATGGAGCCTTGATTAACCACTCCTAGGTCTCCAAGTTCTCAGCCTTCAGAAAGTGAAGCTGGCTTCTTGACCATTCTGGTTGTAAGTCACAATTTGAGGACCGGGTGCCTTTGACCGCCTCAAACCCTCCAGGGTTGGTCCTTGGGAGCCTCCCCAAGCTGGACTTCCAGAGACCCAGTTCATGTGGGGGTGGGCAAGAAGGAGAGTGGACAGAAACACAAAGCCAATCCTCATAGAGCAAATTCCTGTAGAACGGACACTCTGGGAGCTTGAGAGCAGTCTCCAGGACAACCAGGAAGTGTGGGGTACCCCTGGGGCTTTAGGACATCATGATCTGGGGGTGCTAATCTCAGCAAGGACAGCCACCACCCTAGAGAGGGGAGAGGCTTACTCTAGATCACAGACTTGGGTTTGAGTCATGCGTCTTGAAATTCAGTAACTGAGTGGCTTGGGCAGGTTATTTCTCTGCCCAATTTCTCATGGATTTTTAAAAATCATCCCTTTAAAAAAAATCGTCACTTTGCAGGACTACTGTGCTGGGTACCTCAAAAGCACCTTTGATTCATTCATTCTGCATTTTTTTAAACTGGCTGTCCATGTCGTTCCACGTTCTGAACATTGGGGGCCAAATCCCTGCCCTGGGTGGCGGCGAGGGGGGGGGATTCTTTTTCTCCTAGGAAGCCAGCAGACCCTGGCCTTGATTTTTCCATCTGCAGGGTAGGGGCAGTGCTCCCCGGAGGGAAGCGTGGCTCATCGGGATAGGAAGGGCCCTGTGAGGAGCGGTTCCTGCGTGGCTGTCCATCCCCCTCCCCGCGCCGGCCCTCCTGTCCAGGCACCCAGGATCCGGGGCCTCGCTGCGGGGACACACTTGAGGGGACACACTCTCCTCACCTGTACCTCCAATTGAGCTGCTGCTACCATCCGTTGTTGTTTCCTTCTTGCACCCGAAGCCTCTGATTCCGTGATTAATACTGGACTGGGCTTGGTTTCCTGAGAGTTGAAATGACTCACCCCCTTCACAACGGCCCGGCTGAGCAGGAAGGCCTGGGGGAGATGGGGACTCTGTGACGGGAGCCGAGGCCCACGGGGTCATCCCCGCCACGGGCTGGGCTTTGGCCAAGTCTCTTTCCCTCTCTGGCCTTTGCTTCCTCCTCTGTCGCTCTGGAAGGTGGAAGGAAATATTGGAAACTAGAAGGAACAGTGGGAGCCCCTGTCCGGCTCCCAGGCCCAGGAGCTAACGAGGGTTAAAACCACCTCCTGGGGCTCCAGGAGGAGCCTCCCCACCTTTTACCCTTTGCAGTCGATATCACCCATTTGTATTATGCATGAAGAAATTGAGGCTCAGAGAGGGTGAGTGATTGGCCCTAATCCACACAGCTAGTAAGTGGCAGAGACAGAATTTGATCGGGCTGTCTGATGTCTGGTTCTAGCATCTCTACCAGCCTAGAAGAGCAGAGCTGGGCGTGTCCTGTAGGAGCCCCCAGGCCCGGAGGAGATCCAGGCCTCCTCTGCTTCACTCTCCCTGGAGCCTCAGGCCAACAAGACTTAAAGCAGACTGCCAAATCCCAGCCCATTTCACAGATGAAGACACTGAGGCCTGGAGGGGGATAATCGCGTGGCCAGATGCAGACCTGGAACCTGGGGCTCCCTACTCTCCAACTAGTCTTCCCACCCCTAGAGCTGCCACCTATTAGGCTGGAGCCAAGACCGAGCCTGGACCTGGGCGCCGAGGCCTGGGGAAGTGCCCCACAGCAGGGTGACTAGCAGGCTGCTGGCCTGTGCTGAGGTGCAGGGGAGGGTCGCCCCTCTGGCATCCCCACAGGGGCCAGGGAGGACCTCTGACCCCCCAGAGCTCTCGCCTGTGGACCTGCCACGGAGCCCAAAACCCCTGTGTGAGTCACTCCCGGCTGGAACGGTGAATGCCGTGGTAAACTCATCCCTTGGCAAGGGGAACACCAGACTATGAGCATTTCATCTGCGGTCCTCAAAGGAAAGGTCCCGAGCCATAGCGGGCGCCTGGGTACCCAGTGGGAGTGGGGCAAAGGTCAGTGAAGCCCTTTATATTTCTCCACTTGCAATTCAGAGATTTCTATGTCCACCGTTTAATTCTGGGCTCATGGCAGCCCTCCGAAGCCTGCCTGGCAGTTTTCTTTTTTTTTTTTTAAAGATTTTATTTATTTATTTGAGAGAGAACACATGAGAGGGGGAGGGTCAGAGGGAGCAGCAGACTCCCTGCTGAGCAGGGAGCCCGATGCGGGACTCGATCCCGGGACTCCAGGATCATGACCTGAGCCGAACGCAGTCGCCCAACCAACTGAGCCACCCAGGCGCCCTGCCTGGCAGTTTTCAAATGCACATCTGGCTGAGAAGGAAACATGCGCCCCCTGTGCCCCCCCCCCCCCCCCCGTCTACCTCTGGGTATTCACACACCTGTGCAGTCCCCGCCCACACTGGGAGAGCCAGCATCTGTAACCAGCAACATGGTGTGGAAGTGACGACACATGACTTCTGAGGCTAGATCATAAGACATTGTAGCTGAGGCCTGAAGGTCAGACGGGATTGGAGCCAAATCCCAGCTCTACCACTCTCAAGCTGTGTGACCTCAGGCAAGTTACTTAACTACTCTGAGCCTCAGTTTGGGCATCTGTGAAGTGGGGATAGCAATACTGACTTGAAATCTTGTTGCCAGGATCAAATGTCTGGCCAAGGGCCTGGGTAACCTACTTGGGGGGTGTGCACTGCAGGGGCTCATCCAGGCACCTGGGAACCTCTAATGTGTGTTCCTTCCCAACTTTAAGGAGTGAACTTCCTGCCCCAGCCCTCAGTGGCCAGTGCTCACCACCCACTGAGAAGCCAGAGCTGAGTGACCAGGACCCAGCTAGTATCCTGGGCCTTGAGCCAGGGAGACCTCTGGGGGGTTTGAGTTGGAGGCAGCCTGACTCCTAGGTCCCGCCAGAGAAACCCCCTAACAGAGAGTCCTACTTCCATCCAGGCTCCCAAGAAAGGTACTCAGAAGAGGACCTGGGCTAACCAGAGCAGAAGGGTCCAGGCTTTCCTCTTCTGGGTGTCAGCTTCCTAGCTACCTGCTGCTACCTTTATCGGGGGGGGGGGTATTTTGGGGTTATTTGGGGCCAGGGTTCCCAGCTGTTGGGGAAGTCCCTGGATTTCCTGAGCCAAGTCGGAACCTTGCGTCTTACTCAGCATCTCTTTGGTGACAGACTCCCTGTTCCCTTCAGAGCGCTTCCTGCTGCGCCTGCCTTCTGCCCCTTCCTCTGAGATGAGACGGTGTGGGCAGGCTCCGCTCACCTTCCTGCCTCCCGCAGGCCCGGGGGCTGGCTTCCCCAGCTCACTCTGGCGGGCACGGCCCCTGTGATCCCACAGCAGGGCCCACCACTTGCTGCACCTTGCATGGGGCCCAGGGACTTCCCCTCCTGTTCTTCAAAGCACTTTCACACTTGTCAGGGGGTTCGCGAACTGCCTGGAACCCGCAGGAGGTGCCCAGTGGGCTCTGCCCAGAGCCCACTCTTCAGAGTCCCACGAGCCGCCACTTTCCTGGGCGACTGCAATTTCTCCAGTAGAGGCTGGACTTCTCGGGGCTCCAGCCGGGTCCCTGGCCACAGAGTGTGCCCTTCTCTCTGCTGGCCAGTTGCGGGCCCACGGCCCCGTGCCAGGCACCGGCTCGGGCTCCCGAGGCGTCCTGGTTCTCCAGAAGCACGCAGTTTCCCGCGGCAGGGGGAGACATGAACAAGTCATTACTGTCATGACGCAGTAAAGATCAGTTCTAGAATTGAGGTACCAAAAAACGACAGAAACCACGTTTCTGCCTGGGAAGAGGCCGCTGGGGGAGGAGAAGGGACAATGAGGAGATGACCTTGGGGCAGGCTCTGAAGGTGAAGAAGAGTCGGAGGGGTGCTCCCAGTGGAGGACCAGGGATGGTTAAAAGCATGGAAGAGGCAGGGACGAGGATGGTACGCATGGCTGGAGCAGAGCGCCAAGGGAGAAGCTGAAGGAGAAGCTGAAGGGGAAGCTAGGACTTAGCCAGGCGACGCAGGGGTCTCCAACACCACTGGCTTTGAGGAACGCTGGCCCAGTGGATTCACTGCTCTGGGCCTCAGTTCCTCACCTGCACAATGGGCACAAAATAGGATCTTCCTCAGGGGGCTTCCCGGAGGATTTGAGGAACCAATGCCTGAAAAATCTTCGCACAAAGTGAACACTCAAGACAGCCAGTGTATCACTTCTGATTTTTCATGGGAGGAGAACGCCCACCTCCACCCCCATTGCACCTCTGCAAGGGTTCTGTGCAGGGGAGGGTGGGTGACAGGTCCCTGGGGTGGGGGGGGTGGGAGAGACAGGTTTCCAGAGCATCACTATTAGGATCATTTTTAATGGATGTGTAGTATTCCAGTAAGCAGATGTACCACAGTCCACTTAACCCTTCACCCCTGATGTTGTGATTCTTAGGGTATTTCCAACATTTATAAATAATGTTTTAGGAAACATTGCTGTGTTTATGGTTTCCTTTTTTCTTTTTCCAGTTCAACCATTACCTTCGTTTTTTGTTTTTTTTTCTTTACTAGGGCGAAATTACAGAGCCACAAGTTATAAACAGTTTTGTTTTTTTTTTTCAGGGGGCTTTTGCTAAAAATTGCCATATTGCTTTCTGAAAAAGGGTTGTAACACTTACCAGCAGAGTATGAATGCATATTCTGATTTCACCACCGCTTTGGAGTTGGATTTTACCAAAGTTGTTTTTAATAAAGAACAACAACAGTGGGTATTGAGGAGGGCACGTTCTGCATGGAGCACTGGGTGTTATGCACAAACAATGAATCATGGAACACTTCATCTAAAACTAATGATGTAATGTATGGGGATTAACATAAGAATAAAAAAAAAGAACAACAACAACAACAACAAAAAACAAAGAACAATACAAAAACTCTCATGATTTAAGAAGTCTAAGGAGGTATCAAAGGTTGCTTTCATTTGCATCTCTTGCTAGAAAGGTGGAATTTTTTAAAACTTGTGATTACATTCATTTGTATTTCCCCTGGGTCAGCCGTGTTGGTGGTGGTGTTTGATTATGCATATGGGCTTAACAAGCATTTATTTATTCAGAGTCCCAGCTCTTCTATAGTAGAAAGCTCTGAACAGGGAAGCAGACATCCTGGGCTGCTCCTGACCCTGCCTGGCTTGTGAACATCATGGGTGGTCACTTCCATACTCACTCACTTAATTGTTTAACATAGTCCCAGCTCAAACATGCCAGGGCATTCTCACCCAGGGGAGAGCCCAGAAAGGGGTCTCCCGGAAGGATGCATAATTACAACAAGTTTTTCCAAGTGGAATCCAGAACTTGAGGAGAGTTGGGTCTGGCAGGAACGGCAGTTATGGAATGCTCTGGTGGGAGACTGCTGGTAGGGCCAAGGAGATGAGGCGTTTCTGAAAGATGGGGGGCTTCTACCTTGCAGGGACAGACCGAGGTGCAGAATCCTGAGGGTCACTGGGCCATTCTGGGCTCAGGGAAAACAACTGGCCATCTTTAATCAGAGCACCTAAGACTGGCTGCCTATTTCTCGGTCTCCAGGTCTTTAAAAAAAAATACAACGCAAGCACATGAATCCCTGACCTGCAGACTACCTGGTGGATGCTCAATGTATATGCTTGGAACGTAGAATGAAAGGGAGAAGCGCTGGAAGGGAAAATTATCCCCCTGCAAATGAGAACTAAATTTGAATGAGATTTGTATGGTTTATTTCTTTTCGGTAAGAGTTCTAGGCTCTTCCTCTAGGCAGAAAACTCTCACGGGGCATGGAAATATCTGTGGATTGACAACCAAATACTCGATACTCAGTCCATCAGTTCCTTCAACAGTGAATCCCTCCATCTAACCATGAATCTACCCACCTGCCCATCCATCCATCCACCACACACCCATCCATCCATCCATCCACCCACACACCCATCCATCCACCCATCCATACACCCACACACCCATCCATCCATCCACCCACCCACACACTGATCTCTCACCTCACCCACCCACCCATCTATCATCTATCTACTGACTCATTTTTTAGCAAATATTTATTCAGGGGTGTTGGCTTTTTCTGCAGTCCCCTGACTCTAGCTGTCCCTTCTAAAAGAATCCCCAGGGCAAGAGAGAAGGTCTGGGTTGATCCACATCAGAACCTACTCAGATCTAGCCCTATCTTGGGATGGGGGTGGGGTGGGACCATTGTGCCTGGAGCTCCCAATCTCCTGAGTCCTCCCACCTCCAGGCACCAGGCGTTGTGAGCAGGGTGTTGTGTGGAGGGAAGGAGCTCCCTTCCCTGGCCCTCAGTCCCACGGGGCCAGGCAGCAAACTCCTTGGAGCTGGGAGGACGCCTTCTGTCCAATCGGGGCAGGTCTTTCACAGAGCAGGAGGGGAGTGTGGCTTGTCCTGAGTCATCTCTGCACGTGTTTTTGTCCGCGCTTTCTTTTTTCGCTGCTGGTAGCGTTCCTGGAAACCGTCCTGGGTGCCAGTGCACCTCTGGATGGTGGGGGAAGGGAAGGGTTAAGGCAGAACCCTCAGAGAGAGTCGCTCACTTTTGAAGTGACTTCACAGCTGCGGCTGGCGCCGGGGAGGTGCGCTGGGGAAGTCTGCTGGCGGCGCCCTGTGCCACCCGAGGGTCCCCCAGGTGCGGCTCCGGGCTCTGGCCCCGCACGTGGGCGCAGCGCGCTTCCCAGGCTGCCTAGGTGGGCGCTTCCCCCGGCCAGCTCAGCCTTCCACCAGGCCAGGATGTGCCCCCTCCGCACTGTGCTGGGACTGCTGCTCCTGGGGGTGCTGGGAGCCTTCCCACAGGTAAGAGGGTGGCAGGAGCCTGGGAGGCACCGGTGGTCCAGAGTCCCCTCGTTGCCACCGCTGCCCTGAGCCCCTGGCAATGTGGGGGGCGTGGGGCACAGGGGACGTCGGGGAGTCCCCTCACCTCATTACCGCACCCAGCTGGGGTGAGGGGGCACAGGTGACAAGTAGGGTGACAGGAATCTGCAAGGATTCACAGGTGGGAGGTTGGCTGACTGGCAGCTGGTGGGGGCCTCTCCTCCCCCGCCCTGGCAGACCGCTGCGATTATTCATTCAATCGGCAGTAACTGAGCTGTGGGGGCTATCTGCAGGAGGTAGGCTGTTTGCGGGTGGGGCTCCTGGGCAGGCCGGTGGGGTTGGTGTTGGGGCTCTCCTTGCTACTGGCCCCTGGTCCCTAACGTGGTTGGCGAGGGGGAGTTGAGTGTGGGTGAGAAGAGGGAATGAGGGAGCTAGATGGGCCAGATGAGTACCCTCGTCCCCACCCCTGTCTGGCCAACACGTGGATCCCAGGCCCTGGAGCACATAGTAGGTGTCCGCCCCTGGAGAAAGGTCAGCGGTGGGGCTGACGTCTGCTGTAGGAAAACCCCAGAACCGAATCTGGGGACTGCTTTAGGAAAACTGGGCCCTTACTAGTGGCCAGCGCTGAGCTAAGCATGGGGTGGGGGCAGAGCTCAGATTAAGCGGACGTGGTCTACTTTACCGACAGCGCTGAGCGCAGGGTCTGAGGAGGAGAGAGGCCTGTGGCTGACCATAATACCCAGGTGGAATACAGTAGGTGTTGGTGAGGGGCCTGCTGAACATTGGTACCGAGCTCAAATGCAGGAACAACAGCGGTCTGTTGGGGGGAGGGGCAGGCCCATCCTCTTTAATCCTACAGAAAGAGGAGGTCAGCCCTATTCATCCCATCCTCGGGGCAGGGAGAGGAAGGAAGTGGAGTGGTCTCCAGGCAGGAGGAGGAAGAGTATAGGTAGAAAAGGGGGACAAGCCGATGCCCGCCCCCCAGCCCCACCCGGTCTTCCACGGGACAACGTGAGACAGAAGGCAAAGGGGGTAGCGAATGCCCCAGCTACAGAACCCTCCTGGCCCTTCGAGTCCTCTGCTGATGACCTGGGGGAAGGTGTGAGTTTGGGGTGCCAAGGGCTCGGGGAGATAAAGGGAAAGAAAGAATGTGAGGGGGACTTGGGGGCTTTGGTGGCTGGAGCTCGTGTGCTTCCTTTCTATAGAGTGAAACCCCTGTTTAAATTTTTTTTTTTTAAAGATTTTATTTATTTATTTGAGAGAGAGAATGAGATAGAGAGAGCATGAGAGCGGGGAGGGTCAGAGGGAGAAGCAGACTCCCCGCCGAGCAGGGAGCCCGATGCGGGACTCGATCCCGGGACTCCAGGATCATGACCTGAGCCGAAGGCAGTCGCTTAACCAACTGAGCCACCCAGGCGCCCTGTTTAAATTTTTTTTAAAAGTATGTATTTACTTATGCAAGTAATGTATGAATATATCCTCGATGCAAAAAGTACAGATAAAGCTAAATCTTTGGACCTCCCCTCATCCTGATTCCTTTGGAGGTATAACTGCCATCCTGGGTTTGGTGTCTCCTTGGCACACCTTTATAAATGCATGTCCATGTTTTATTAGTTTTAGAGAAGTAGGTAGGGTTTTCCATATACTATACAGAATGCACAGCTCCTCATTTGGCTTCTACGTCTGCAACATGTCTTGGACATACTGTCCCGGCGATCCCCTGTTTCCCTTTTATTTATTTATTTTTCCCACATGTTTATCTTTGAAAATGCTATGTAGTATTCTACCAAATGGGGGTTCCATAGTTTTATTTATTTATGTCCCTGATGGGTGGGTGATAAGATTCCTACCACTGTTTTTTTGGTTTGTTTGTTTGCAATTACAGTGGACAGCCCCATAGGGATGCTTTTGGGAATGTGTATGCTTCTTTCCCAGAGAAGCTGAGGCGAGAACGTAGAGGTTGCAGGGTGAAAATGCATTCAGGTAATAAGATGCCACCAAATTGCCTTCCAGGGTGGCTGGACAATCCCCCGCAACTCCCCAAAGCAGTGCCTGAGCGTAGTGACTTCCCCACATCCTAACCGACTTTTGATCTTATCAGAGTTTTTATTTTTGTCAGTGTGACCGGTGAAAAGTGCCATATCCTTGTTGTCTTAATTTGCATTTTCCGCCTACCGGAGAGCCTGTGTGACTCTCGTGGGCTCAGACACTGGGGCATTTCTTGGCAGGAATTGGGCTGCCTGCTCAGCTTCCTAGTCCCTCCGACTCCCCTAAGCCTTCTTCCGCCTCTGATGTCCCAGTGAAGTTTTGGGAATTCATCATTAAAAAAAAAGAAAAAGAAAAAAAAATCCCAAGTCAGGGATTTTAAATCCTTTTTTCTCACCATCTGATTTGAGACTCCATCATTTTGTGGTTGACGCCTGAGGCAAGAATGCTTTCTTGCTGTGTGTCACCTTCTGAGGAAGAGATTTGGCCTCTGATGCCTCACACTGCAGTCTCCCCAAGAGTGGTTTTGGTAATGTGACCCAGGATTGCTCTGATGTGAATCCTGAGAAGAATTCATTGCCCTCATGCCTCACCCTCGCCGCCATCTTTCTCATGTGGTCACCCCGGGGTGGGTCGGTCGGTCGGTGGTGGTAGGGGAGGGAGGCCCAGGGCCTTTCGGTGAGCTCTGCAGACTTCAAATTCCTGTCATCCTCTTCCAGTGCTAAAGCTACAACCAAACTCCCTCCCGCACCCACGCCCTCCCATCCCAGCTCCCTTTCCCTCCAGCCAGTTGTAGGACCCTGATGTTCCCGCTGGGTACGGCTCTCCTGAACGAGCCTTTGCTGGGGTGATTCATAAGCTCTATGTGTCTCTCTTCCCACAGGGCTTTTCAGAGCTTGGCTAGTGACCCCACAGGGCGGAGGGCTAATAGTGGGTTGTAGGTACCGGCGGGAGGAAGATGAGACTTTCCTGTCTTGTTTGGGAAAGAGGACTTTTCCTGCAGCTCACAGCCACATGGAGGCAGAATTCCACCTTATGCACCAAGCGGAAGGGACCCAGAGCGGGGTGTCCGATGGGAGGTGGCGGAGGAGGTGTGGGCTGATTTTACGCAGGGCCCCCCTTCCTCAGAGAGAGGCCTGGGCAGCCAGGAGAGCACAGTGGGGTTTGAGCGGGGTGGGGAGGGGGGCCTTAGTCAGCTTGAGATCAGTCAATGCTGAAGAAGGGCAGCGTTTACTGTAAGTTTCTGACTCTGTTCCCACTCATATCTGACCTAGACTTGTTTCTTGAGTTGTGATTCATCCTTAAGCTCAAATGCACCTTCCTCTAGGCCTCTTTTGCCTCAGGAACATCATCAGAAGGAAATGGGGCTGAGGGAGATCTGGGTCTGGGTCGCCCCGGAAACTTGGCGGTCGTTGGCCCAGATGGTTAGTTTAGCCCCGCCCGGGCTGGGGTGGCTTCATCGGGCTCGTGTGCTGACCCTGGGGGTGGCCCGTCCAGGGTCACGGGCGCCAGGGTCCGGACGAGGATGCAGAGGCTCAGAGGCTGAGGACGGTCTTGCCCGTAGTGTCAGGACGGGTCAGGGGCTGAGTGGGACCAGAGTCGCAGACCCAACGGACAGAATGTTCAAAAAAGCCAGCTCAGCAAGACCAGTTCTCCAGCTTCTCTCTCTCCTGCCACCTCCCCACCCCCCCGAGGGGCTGTTGGGGCGGAGGGAGGGAGGCGTCATTCCAAAATCTTTGCTGCCTATGGTTGAAAACCACTGGCATTCTCAGTGGCCTCCCTGGTGGGGAGGGACCTTTTCTATGCCGCCCAGTTCAGTTACTCACTGACTTCTTGGGTCTTTGGGGATATTCCTCCAAGTACTCATTCATTCATAAAATCATAAAGGAACAGCTGCTCTGTGCCTGCCATGTGCTGAGTGCTATGAAAGGTAAGCCATTATTAAGCTCCTCTTGTATGCTAGGTATTGTGGATGCAGGATGAAGGTGAACCGGTCCCTGCCCCCAAGGGTGTGGGAAGAGGGACCCGGAGGAGAGTGACCAGCGCTGTGGGGAGATCGGCCCCCCGCCCCCCCAGCGGGAGCCCACAAAGGGCCCGTGCTCGCCTCCACTGCACTGTTGGGGACAGCTTTTGATGCGGGGGAGGGGAGGGGAAGGGGTTGTGATAAGAAGCTCGGTACCACGGCCGGCGCCAATGTCCTTGCCGATGGCCGGGTGGAACCGCATGTCAGCGCGGGGGTGTGGCGATGCACTCTTGAAACTCTATCGTTGGCTTCCATGCAGGGTCTCTGGGCCTCCAGGAGCTGACTGCCCGGTGCGGTTCCTGCACTGGAACAGGCCGAGAGTTCTCTCGTCCACACGGTCTCGTAGTGGAATGGGGGGGCGGTGCCCACTGGGCCCCTGGCTTCCCTCCCCGAGCAGACTGGGATGATGGAGGTGGTCCCAGAAACAAGCCGGCCCTTCTAGCTGGTGGGCTGACATGGGGAGGAATCCAAGGCACCTCCAAGAGCGGACAAAAGCTAAAGTACCCCGGGGGGAGAGGGAGCACTCCCTATTCTTTAATGCCATTCAGTTTTCCCTGGCAGCCGCTGCTGCTGCTGGGTCAGCTAGCACAGGGCTGGTGGCTTTTATCCCATCCAAGGTATCGCTGAGTGAGGCCCGAATCCTTGCTTCAGCCCCAGAACTTTCAGGAGGACCGTGATCTGAACAACTGGTTCAGGTAGCTGGCCCGGGGTTTCTCTAGGGCAGGAGGGGCATCGGTCGGTGAGAAGTGAGGTGTTGCAGAATTTGGACTCAAGGCCAGACCTTGATAGTGTTGACTTACTTGCCTCCATGCCATCCATCCCCTCTCGTCTCAGTTGCCCTATAATCTTTAGTGGCTTCCCATTGCCAAAGGCAACATTTCCCAAAGTCACTTCCAGGGAACAGGCGTTCCATGAGGAAAGCGTTCCATGGCCACCCAAGATTGGGAAATAATTTGTCTCTCTGCCCCCAACTTTTTCTTGGTGAATCGGAGAGCGGGCAAGCACATTAAAGGCCCCACGATTTAAAATGTAAGCCTCTCAGATGGAATCCAGCAGTGGGTGGGTTGGTTGTATTTTGTTTTTTGGGGTTTTTTTGGCTTGTTACCCGTGGACATCAGGTGGAACCAGCATTTGGTGGAACCAGCATTTGGTGGAATGCCGTGTGGGAAATGATGAGTATGTGCAGTCTGGCCCTGAGTCCTGGGCCCCTTCCCCTTCTGCTCCCACTGTCTCACCCCACAAACCACTGAATTCCCCTACCGCTCTGTTCTTTCCCACACGTGGACCTTCTTTTCTGTGGTGCCTTCCACTGGGGAAGCTCTCCCCTCATTTCCTCCTGCCAAATCTTACCTTTCTTCCAGAAAAAGTGGAAGTGCTCCTCCTCCAAGAAGTCGTCACAAATCCCCCACGTTCTGTCTTGTTCTCTCCCCTTTGCATGATGCTCACATCATTCTGCTTTGCTTCCGTGATCGCTGTGTTTTTCTGATCGTGTCTTTGAGGTTCTCCTTCAGTCATTCATTCCACAGATTGCTGCGTAGTGTCTCCTGTGGGCCTGTCGTGGGAGCTGCGTTCGTGAGCTGGGACCGTCTGGTACTGGCTTTCGTGGGGCCCTTGGCTCCGAGCCCAGCGCCTGATTCCCGCCCCCCACCCCACTCCCAGGCCTTCAGGGGATGCTTGGTGCTTTATTCTTTGCCTTCTGGGTTAGGGCCCTGGTTTAGTTCCCTCCTGGGGTGTCTTAACCACCCATTCAGTGGCTCAGAACAACACAGAGGATTATCTTTCCGATCTGTAGCTCCTAAATCCAAAATGGCACTGGGCTGGAATCGAGGTGTGCGCAGGCCTGTGGAACTCTCTGGAGGCTCGAGGGGGAAAAATGCATGGCCTTGCCTTTCCAGCTGCTGGAGGTATGGCATCCCATGGCTCAGGCTCCTTCCTCCATCTTCACGCCAGCCGCACAGCCCCTCTCTGGCCCTGTCGCCGTCCCCAACTCTATCTGACTTGGACTCGTCTGCCCTTCCAAGGACACTTGTGATGGCACTGTGCTCACTTGGATAACCCAGGATCATCTCCCCATCTCAAGGTCACTCTTAGCAACCTCATTCCCCTCTGCCACATAAAGTGACGTCATCATCTGGTTCTGGGGTTTAGGACGGGGACATCTTTGGAGGGGCGCTATTCTGCCCATCACAGACCCCTTCTCGTCTTCTTCCACCCCACAGGGGAGATTCGCAGGGAGAATGGCTACTGTTCCTGTGACTCCATCTCAGAGAAGGTCTCAGCTGTTCCTGGCATTCGCTCCTGCCAGGGGTGCCAGACCCCCTCCCTGGGGGCTGTTTCTGGGTCTACTGTCTTTGGGTTTTATCTCCAACCCCAGCTGGAGGGCTGGGCTGCATGGAGCCATATGCACACCCCCCTCAGCCCCCTGAAGGCCAGGGGTGGGAACTGGGGGGCAGCTCCCCCTGGCTCCTGCTCCTAGGTATGAGAGCCAGGAGGGATGCAGCCTGCGGGCAGGGTGTGCCTGTGGGTGTGTTTAAGGTTGGGGAGGAGCTCGACTTCAATTTTAGGTGGTCTCTTGGCCTGGAGCCTCCAGCGCGCCCTGTGGGTGGAGAGCGGGGCTCAGAACTCCCCAGGACCAGGAGATGACAGAATAACCTAGTGGTTACTTCCGAGCAGGGCTGTAGTCAGCAGAATACTGGTCCCTTAAAACGTCTACGTCCTAATCCCCGGAATCTGTGAATATGGCACCTTACATGGAAAAGGGGACTTGGTGCCTGTGATTAAGGGTAGAGACCTTGAGAGGGGGAGATCAGCCTGGATTATCCAGGTGGGCCCACTGTCCTCCCAGGAGTCCTTCAAAGCAGAATCTTCCCTGGCTGTGTCAGGGAGAGGCGACGTGGAAGAAGAGGAAGAGGTGACAGAAGGATTTGCCCCACCAGTGTGGGCTTTGCAGAAGGAGGAGGGGGGCCAGTGTGCCAGGGAACACAGCAGTTGCCAGAAGATGACCTTCATTGATGGGCAGCAAAGAGATGGGACCTCAGTTTTCACGGCAAGGAAATGGATTCTCCCCCATAGCCTCTGGCAAGGATGCAGCCCTGCCCACACCTTGATTTTTGCCTGCTCACAGTTGACCTGGACTGGGTAGGGAGTGAGAAAAGGGAGGGGTCTCTGGGAGAGCGGTGTGAAGGACGAGTTGGGGGTGTGCTGGACAAGGGGAATGGGGTGGTCAGGGAGCAGCACATGCAAGGATGCTGGAGGGAGGGAGGGAGGGTAGGGGTGGAAGTGGGGATGGGAAGAAGGTGGGAGAAGGGGCCAGAGGATGCACAGGCCAGCTGGATCTCCTGGGCCACTGTCCGCACTATGGGCTTTATTCATAGTTTCGTCGGAACCCTTCAGCAGGGTGGAGGGAGGAGACCAGGTCTGTGTCTTGAAAAGATCCCTCTGGCGTCTGCGCTGTGAGTGGGGCACGGGGAATGGGCTTGATGGGAGGAGGGCCTTGGATGGCTACTGGCAAGTCCAGGTTGGGGGGCGGTGAGGAAGTGCTGGTGAATTTGAGGGTAGCATTGGGGGTTAAGCATGCAGGACTAGTGACAGAACGTGGCAGATCAGAGCCTGCACAGGACGGTTCGGGCCAGATCCTGGCGCTAATGCTGTCCAGCTGTGTGATTTTAGGCAAGTTTCTTAACCATTCCGTGCCTCAGTTTCCCCATCTGTAAAATGGGACAGATAGCAGGTCTAGGGTGGGACCTGGGATTCTGCCTCTTTTCAAGCTGCCAGGTGGGGCCAGTGCTCCTGGCCCAGGCACCTCACCTTGAATAATAGAGGCACGGATCCCCAAGGATAGGTAGGGGTGGGGTGCATCTCCCAGCTCTGCCTGCCTCTGGTCCCTTCGGGTATTTTGCATTTGATCTGACTCCTCTACCCCCCACCCCGCACCTCTAGCCACTTGGTTCCTGCAGGTGCAGCCCAGCTCCTGTTCTTCTCTATGAAGCTGAAACCAGGTGGGGCTTTCTGAAAGTGAAATTTACTAGGTTTTGTAGGGAAAACCAAACCAGCCTGAAAAACAGGCAGGTTTAGAAATGGAAAGGTTTCAGGCCACTATGTTTTTATCTTGAGGCCATCAAGGTCGGGCCCCAGGCCTCCGGTTGCACAGCTCATTACCCTGTGGACACCTTGCTCTGCCTCGAACCTGCTGGGGAACCCCACCCAAAAGCCCCCCTTCCAGTCCCCGGGCTTCCCCCTCCCACTCTCCCCTCTCTGACGCCCCTTCTCTTCCAGGCCAGGGCCAGTTCCCCAGGGGCAGCAGGAACTGATGGGCCATCCAGGGTCTGGGCCCATGGCCAGCAGGGATCGGGGGTGCCCCAGTATCCAGGGGTCAGCCTTCTTGGGGCTGTCTTATTGCTAAAGGGGAAGGGCCTGTGTGAATTGGCAATGGTGCTGGGCAACAGGGGGCCTGGGGCCAATGGGGAGATGGCAGAGGGGGAGTAAAGAGCAAGGCCAGAGGCGAGGGCCGGGCCTGGGGCATGGGACCGGGCCAGCTTCCGGGGACCACAGTGTTACACAGGTGAAGCTCAGGGCCCCAGAAGCCACCTCTCTCTAGTTTATGGGAAGGTGGGGTTGTCTCCCAAACTGGAGCACCAGCTCCCAGAGGGTATTCGGGGGCCAGGTCAGCTCTCGTGGAGTGGTCGGAGTGGTCGGGAATCAGCTGACCCCGAATCAGCTCCTGCCCGGCCACGAGGTGCTACGCTGGGCAGGTCCTTCTCCTCTCCGAGATTAGTTTCCGGGGTAGTAGGGTCTCACAGGGCTGTTGGCCTCAACAACTAATGTTGTTACTTCTACAACACGTGTGCACGGCCCTGGCCCCATTTTCTGGGCGCTTGTAAAGCCATGCATGACATCATAGGCAAAAAAAAATTCCCCACTGTCTCTGCCAGAGAAGGCCGGCCACAGCGGCCTGGGGGCATCGCGGTGGATGGTGGGGGATGGCGCTCAGCTGTGCCCCCACCTGGACTCGGCCTCTGCCCCTTTCCCCACACCGCACACCCGAGCGAGGCCCCCAGGTCCTCTACTTCTCCCAGGGTATCCTGGCTGAGGTCCCAGCGCCCCCTGGTGGCAGCCGTGGATTTACAAGGTTTACTGTGAAAATTCTTTCTTGAGCACCTATTATTGACAGGTGTGGTTTTGTACGGTTGCTTTATTTTTCTCTCTCCCTTCATGTATACATAAAGAATACAGAATCAAATATAAAGTCCATATTCAAATGTTACCAGCTATGTCAATATTCTCCTTTACAGCCCCACTCAGATTCAGAATCCAATCCAGACATCGCATTCAGCCACTATGTCTCATGAGTCTCCCTATTCTGGAACATTCCACAGCTCTTCTTTCTCTTTCATGCAGAGTCCAGACCAGTTGTTTTGTAGAAAGTCCCTCAGTTTGGGTTTATTCGACGTGTCCTCATGATTTGATTCAGATTATGGACTTTCAGTAGAAAGACCACAGATTCGTGGTATGGTGTCCTTCTCAGCACAATAGGTTATTTCTATTTTACAGATGGGCAGCCTGTGGCCCAGAGAGGGGAAGAGAACTGAGGACACAGTGAAGCGCAAATATCCTCTCGGCACTTAGTTGCTGTGTGACCTCGGGTGGGTGACTGAACCTCTCTGAGCTGCAGTTTCCTCATCTGTAATATGGGGTAGTGATCTGGCCCCAGAGGGCTGGCAGTGACATAAAGGAGGACATGTGTGACTGGGGTGTGTGGGGGGTGATACCCAGTACCATGGCTTCCCTATTCTTCTCTGCACCCCCCCCCCTCCTTTAGCACTAAGACCCATCTCCCAGCTCTGCCTGCCTCTGGTCCCTTCGGGTATTTTGCATTTGATCTGACTCCTCTACCCCCCACCCCGCACCTCTAGCCACTTGGTTCCTGCAGGTGCAGCCCAGCTCCTGTTCTTCTCTATGCAACTGAAACCAGGTGGGGCTTTCTGAAAGTGAAATTTACCAGGTTTTGTAGGGAAAACCAAACCAGCCTGAAAAACAGGCAGGTTTAGAAATGGAAAGGTTTCAGGCTTTGACTGACTCAGGACGTGGTGGCAGGAAGTGAAGTGTAAGAACTCAGGCTCCCCTCAGCGGAGCCCGCCCCCAAGACCCTGGAGAGAGAGCAGGGCCTGGACATACAGCGCCCCCAGAGTCCATAATTATCAATGAGATGAGTGGGCAGTCAGAAGGGGGAAAACCCAGGCTAGGGACCCAGAATTTTCCCCACACTTTGCAGGCCTGAACCTTCGCACCCCCACCCCGCTCCACCTGTAGGTGTCCAAGCACACTTGGTGAAATGCTGTGGGTCAGGCAGGTCCCTGTCCCTAGAGAGGCTCCCAGGAGCTCCCTGGTTTACGTGAAAAGAATGAGATCCTGCTGGAGGGAGGAGGCAGGGTGTGGGTGGGTGAAGAGGGTGTCCTCAAGGCCTGGGGCTCTGGCTTAAGTGAGAAAGGAGGCACATAAGTGCCATGGGACTGGTGGTGCAAATGTCAAGTTATGTTTATTTCTCATTTATATGGTGACATTTCAGACGTGCAAAAAAAGAAAAAAAAGAATGTAATCAAGACTCCATATATCCACCTCCCAGCCACACTGGCCTCCTTCTGCTCTCTGACCATAACAGAAGTATTCATTCATTAGTGTTCACTGTTCCCTTGGCTAGAGAGGAGAGGAGAGAAGCCCCTTAGACCAGCCAGGCCTCTCCCCTGTGGGGAAAGGGTGGGGAGATGGCTTCTGTTTTCTCCCCAAACCAAGAAAGCCCAGGGCAGGGATTTGGCTCCCTGGGTGCCTGGGTGGCTCAGTCAGTTAAGTGTCTGCCTTGCACTTGGGTCATGATCCCAGGGTCCTGGGATCGAGCCCCATATTGGGCTCCCTGCTCAGCGGGGTGTCTGCTTCTCCCTCTCCCTCTGCCCCTCCCCCTTGCTCATGCTCTCTCTCTCAAATAAATAAATAAATAAATAATCTTAAAAAAAAGAAATTAATTAGGGCGCCTGGGTGGCTCAGTTGGTTAAGCAACTGCCTTCGGCTCAGGTCATGATCCTGGAGTCCCTGGATCAAGTCCGGCATCGGGCTCCCTGCTCGGCAGGGAGTCTGCTTCTCCCTCTGACCCTCCCCCTTCTCATGTGCTCTCTCTCTCATTCTCTCTCTCTCAAATAAATAAATAAAATCTTAAAAAATAATAAATTAATTAAAAAAAATTTCCTTTAAGAGGGTGCCTGGGGTGGCTTAGTTGGTTGAGCATCTGACTCTTGGTTTGACTCAGGCCATGATCTCAGGGTCTTGGGATCAAGCCCCACAACAGGCTTCACACTGTGTGGAGTCTGCTTGGGATTCTCTCCTTCTCCTGCTCCCTCTGCCCCTCCCCCCACTTGCATGCTCTTTCTCTCACTCTCTAAAATAAAATAAATAAAGTCTTAAAAAAAAAAAAGGCTCCCTTCAGAAAGTGAAAAGGCAAGCCATAGAAGGGGAGAAGATATTTGCAGTGCATTTATTCACCAAAGGGTTTGTATCCAGAATATATAAAGAGTTCCCACACATCAATAAGAAAAGTCAGACAATCCAATTTAAAAAAAAAATACACAAAAGTCCTGACTGAGCATCTTATACAATATCCAAATGGCTAATAAACATGTGAAAAGATACCCAACATCATTACTCCCCAGAGAAATGCAAAATAAAGGATACAATGAAATACTACTGCACACGCAGCACCATGGCTGAAATTTTTAAAACTGACACTACCAAATGTTGACAAGGATGGGGAGCAACTGGAACATTTATACACTGCAGTGAAGGGTCAGTACAGTTTAGAAAACAATGGAGATTCTATCAAAGCTGAGCATGCACATACTTTATGACCCAGCAATTCCACCTCTGTGTGGAGTCCAACAGAAATGTGTATATTTGTGCACCAAAATATATGTATAGGGCTGTTCCTAGTGGCATTATTCATAATGATCAGAAGTGGAAACAACCCTAAGGTCCATCAAGAGTAGAATAGATAAATCAATTGTGCATATTCACGTGATGCAGCATTACGCAGCAATGAACTTGAATGAATGGTTGCCATTTGCAACAATGTGGGTGATTCTCACAATATAATGTTGAGTTAAAGAAGAGAGTTGCAAGAGTATAGAGATGGTTCTACCTATGTAAAGCTCAAAAGCTGACAAGACAATTCTATGGTGGAGAAGTTGGGTTAGTGGGTGCCTTTTGTATGTAGAGCATGAGAAGGCGCTGGGGGTGGGTGCTGGGTGCTGGCAATGTCCTGTTTCTTGATCTAGGTGCTGGCTGGGAGACATGTTCCCACTGGAAAAATTCAGTGGGTATGCACTTGAGATGTGTGCACTTTTCTATAGAGCATGTTAGACCACAACAAACAAATTTACTAGAAATTTGTATTGCTGGGTCCATGCCAGAGGCCAGGTAGGAGGCAACTGAATTAATTAATCCAGGGGAGAGAGGATGGGGACTGGGACCAGGTGGAGGAGGTGAGGGGGGCGGACATTGGTCCAAAGAGGCCAAGAGAGTTTGCTGATGGGTTGGATGTGAGTGTGAGGGGAGAGAGTCAGGGCAGAGCCCCGGTTTTGGGCTGAGTTATGGAAGGCTGGAGTTGCCATCACCCTCCCCCCGCAGGTGGAGCAGGTTTGAGGCAGGTGTGAAATCAGGTGTTTCTGTCCTGATTCTCTTCTAAAACTTGAGGCTCTGTCTCAAGCCTGATGCTGACAATGAGTGGAGACCAGGCCTCCTGGGACCCAAGGGGTAGGAGAGATGCGTGTCTGGGATCAGCCTGGTCTCACCAATTTATCCCGCCCTTCAGGATGGAGTTCGGAGGGACACCTGCGAGGAAGGGCCCAACCACTCCTACAACAAGACTGCTGGGAGGTGCTGTTACCGCTGCCCCGTGGGTGAGTGCGGGTGCTGGGGAGGGACAAGGGGGGATTTTTGTCCTCAAGTTATAAAACTCCGGGGTGATTGGTGAGTGGGCAAGATGGAAGCCCACATTGTCATCGTCATGTTGGCTATAGATTTCTGAAGGTTTTGGTTTTAGTTACCGGCTGGCCCCTTATGAACACTTACCATACATACACTGGTCTGAGACCTTCAGATGCATTGCGTGAGCTCATCAGTATCCTTTATTAATCCTATTTTGTAGATGCGGCTGTCAGGGTGCTGTAAGGTTAGGTAACTGGCCCAAGGTCACAGGGCTGGGAAATGATGGAGCTGGCCGGGTCTGGAGTCCAGGGTCCTGTGATCCCAAAGCCTGGGCTCTCGACACCCCCTGACTGCCCCTCATTTCTGAGTCTGGAAGCCCTTTGCGGTCCTCATCTTTCCCAGCCCAGAACATGTATTTATCTCTGGGCCACCTGAACTATAGAGCTCTCTGGAACCAGGCTCCCTGCTCCAAGCCCATTCCTGGAAGGCTCACCCAGCCCCAGCACCATGATTGGCTCTGAGTAGATTATCAGCCTGCCCATCCTCACTTGGCCGGTGCTGCTCAGGCCCGAAGAACGGGGTGGTGGGGCACTGTCATCCTCGTGGTTGTTATCAGAATTCCCAAGGCACATCCAGGGCCCTTCTCTGGGTGGGGCACGAGATAGAGCTGGACTGTGGTCTCTGACCTCTGGCGCAGAGACTCGAGCAGGAAAGACGCTAATTCTGGCCGTGGAGGGTGTGAGGACTACCTCGTGCTTGGAGGCCACTGGAAGTGGGGGCGTGGTGACGTTCAGGATAGGTAGGGGGCCCACCTACCCATCCTCTCAGCCTCCAGCATTGCTCTCTGGAGGGTGGTGCCGGGACATGATGCGCAAAGTCACCAAGGGTAAGTGGCTGGAGCTGGGTGGGAGCCCCGGGCTGTCCCTAGACCTGCAGCCTTTCTGCTCTACCATGAGGGCAGACCGAGCCCAAGCTCAGGCCCCAAGGACCCAGAACAACATTTTGGGGAAGAATTTGATATTTTCTATTTCCAAAAATGATTCAAAATTGTCATGGTAGGGAAAAAAGTAGAACTTTATTGGATTTTCTCGCCTTTATTTTATGGTTTAGTGTGGGTTTTGCATATCAGGTGGGTGTCTGTGCTTTCTTCAGTGCCTGGGACTCCAGTTCCTGATTGGCCAGCCCCCCCCACCCCCCATATGCCTGCCCACTCTCTTACCTGCCCACCCCCCCTTCACCCCCTCCCCATTCCTTCTGCCACCCATCCCCCACCCATCCCCCCCATCTAACTCAGGCTGCTGGGGGCGGGCTGCCATAACAAAACAGCATAGATGGGGAGTGGGCGTGCGGTGCGGGGGGTTGGGGACACATCCACAACTGACATTTGTTTCCAGACCATTCTGGAGGCTAGAAAGTCCAAGATCAAGTTTCCAGCAGGGTTCGGTTTCTGGTGAGAAGTCTCCTCTTCTTGGCTTGCAGACAGCCCCTTGTCGTGGCTGAAGGAGAGAGAGGGGTGGGGGAGAAGGAGAGAGAGAGAGAGAGAGAGAAAAGAGATATATTTTTCTTTTTCTCTTCTAAGGGCCACCAGTCCTATCGGATCAGGGCTCCACCCTCATGACCTCATTTATGCTTAATTACCTCCTAAAGACCCTATCTCCAAATAAAGCCACATTGGGGGTTAGGGCTTCAGCATATGGATTTGAGGAGGATGCAATTAGGCCACAGCACCATCCCTCTCCCACCTGGCCCCATCCATCCACCCACTCCTCCCAACCACCTATCCTGTGCTCTTCCACCCATCCATCCAACAACTGTTTATTGCTCCATCTTATCGTGAGGTCACTTGTCACCTTTCCCAGCCTTTTCCCCTTGGCCTTTCTTCCGTGCTTTCAAGTCTCTGGGCCTTTGACATGGCTGTCTGCCCTGGGATGCCCTCCCCCACCGCCACCACCTCCGGCAGTCCTGGTACCCCTTCCTCCAGGAAGCCTTCCCTCACCAGCCCAGTGCTGGGGGGCGGTTTGCACACCGCTTCTCCCCAGGACAACCGCAGTCAGGGCCCTGGAGTGGTGGGGCCCTCAGGGCTCTGTGACTTTCCATAGGACCCATAATCCCAGCTTCAGGAAGAAAGACAGCCACTTCCTTCCCCCACCCTCCAACTCCTTCACCCCTGCCTGGCTGGGTCCCCACACAGTGAAGTGGGTGGACACAGAGTGACGTGTGCGTCCCCAGCGCCCTCCACTTAGATGCTGTGACTTGGGAAGAGAAGGGCTGCCGTCCCCCCATGTTCTTGCTCCATGGCCCAGTGACTGGGGGTGGCTGAGCGCCTCTTGCTGGTGTGGTGGGCGGGGCATTTTGCTGGAGTTTTATTGACCCCGTGCTTCCGGCAAGCAAGAGGAAAAAAGAAAAACCCACAAAAACCCCTTTCTCGGTCTCTGGGGGAAATTTCTGACATTTTGCCCGCCCTCTGCAATCAGCGCTCAGCTCAGCTGTGTGGCAGTGTTGGCCTGGGGTGGGTTCCTAGAGGAAGGAAACTGGGAGACCTTTGAGATCGAGACGTTTAGATATCACTGAATCTCTCCTCTCACCCAGCCTGTAATGCCCTTGGTAACGTCCTTGACAGCTCCTCCCCAGCCCTCTGCTTACACACCCTCAGTGACGGGGAGCTCACTCACTGCTTCATAACAAGGACAACAATTATCGCTGATGGAGCATGCTCTATGTCAGCCACAGTGCTAACCCTTCACCTACATTATCTCACTGAACTCTGATAGGAAACCCAGAGAGGAAACTTGGAGTTGGGGAGGTTCAGAGATTTTCCCACGGTCACGTGCTAGTAAGTAGCCAGCAAGGGCCACACTGGAGCCCCCACTGGCTCACTCAGAACATCTGAGTCTGGCTAATTCAGAAACCTGAGCCCTTCCCCCTTACCTGGTGCTGATCCACAAGGCAGAGCATTTCAGTGAAGAGCCCATGTGGGGGCCACAAACCTTTTCCTATTCTGCCCCTTACTTCCTGGATCACCCTCCCCTTAGTGCCCAGACTCACTCCCCAGAGTGGGAGGAGGGGAGCCTGCAGATGTGTGAGGGCTGCCTTGGTGCGGGAGGACCCTGTGAAGCCAGGCCCCGTGTTAGGCAGAGAGCATGGCTTGCTTGGGGCCTGCTGAGTGGACCGCATCTTGTCCCAGAAGCTGAGGGATTCTCCACGGGCTGTGAGCAGGAAGGAGGAGGAGGAGGCTTCCTTGGCCCTCCGGCCCTTGGCCAAGCTTGGTGGGGGAACCACAGTTCCTTTCCCAGTCTGTTCTCCCTCGGTCACCAAGAGGGACACATGGCCAACATTTTTCAGTTCTAATTCCAGAGCCTAAGAAGAAAGCATCCAATGGTGCAGAGGCCCAGATGTCCACCTCTGCTCTGGCTCCCCCCGGCCCTGGACCACTGCTGGAGGGAGGGGTGACTGAGGGAGCAATTCTCCAAGAAGGCCAGCCTGTGGGCTGGGAAGCCCTTCAAAAACGTGTCTGCTGCCCCAGGCTGTTCGAATTTGGGGTGGTGCTGCTGGGAGCCATGGGGACACACTCCAAGGGCACCTCACCTGACTGGAGCATGCAGGGGTCTTCCTTGACGAATCAACGCTCATAACTCTTTGGCTCTGTCTGCTTCCAGCCCCCGTGGCCTTTCTGTTCTTGGCACAAGCCACATTTGTTCTGCCCTCAGGGCCTTTGCACAGGAGGTTCCCTCTGCCTGGAGTGCTCTTCCCACAGCCCTCTGCGCAGCTGCCACCTTCGGGCCTCGGGGACTCGGCCTCCCCGATCCCCCTCCCTGGAGCTCTCCCTCCTCTCCCTCTGCCTTCTCTCTTGGCTCCTGCTTTATTTTCTTCAAAGTTTGTATGCACACTGGAAACCGGCTTGCTCATTTCTTTCTTGTACTTGCTTGCCTCTCTTCCCCCAGGCCCGAGGATCAGCTCCTCGGGAGCAGGGACCTCACCCTCTCCAATCTCTAAGTCAGAGCCTGGCACAAAGGTGGTGGTCAATAAATGTGAGTTGAGTGAAAATATAATCCCACCACCAAATGAGTCACTTGAGTCCTTGAATGGATTTCCTGCAGCATGGGCTTTCTAGAGTTCACCCCAAACAGCCCCTGGTGCTGAGAGGTGATTTTAAAGGGATCCAGAGAGGGGAACTGGATGGGGTCAGAAGATCAGGAAAATTCCACCAGTGGATGGGATTTCAGCCTGACCTGGTTGGATACAGAGGGTTCCCAGTGGGTAAAAAGGGAGATGGATAGGCAACTCAGCCTGGGCGAAGAACATTTGTATTCGTTCCCTAGAGCTGCCATCAACGAAGTACCATAACCTGAGCGGTGGACACAACAGAAATGGGTTGTCTCATAGTTCTGGAGGCTGGAAGTCCAAGACCAATGTGCTGGCACGGCCATGCTCCCTCAGAAGGCTCTGGGGAAGGTTCTCACCTGTATCCCAGCTTCTGGTAGTTCCTTGGCTGGTGGCAGCATGACTCCAGTCTTTACCTAGCTGTGTTCCTGGGTACATGTGTGGCTCATACCCAAACGTCCCCCTTTTTATAAGAACGTCGGTCATCTTGGATTAGGGCCCACCCCAATGACTGCATTTTAATTTAATTACCTCTGTAAGGACCATGTCTTCAAATAAGATCACATTCTGAGATACCGGGGGTTAGGGTTTCAGCATGTCTCTTTTGGGGGACAAAATTCAACCCATTACAACCTTCCAGGACATAGGAGGGGTGTCAGAGTAAAGACCAAGGTACTCAGTGGTGGCTGCAGCATAGAGCCCATGAAATGAGCCATGTACTGTAAGGCCAGAGCAGGAGTCGGAGCCAGAGGGAGGCCTGGGAATGCGAGGCTGGGTCCATACTGATTTGGTGGTCAGAGCACGTATTGATCAGATATATGTGTCAGGCCCTGTGTGAGGGGAATCATTGGTGAGCAGAAAAGAAAAGATTCAACCTTGAGGAGCTGACAGTCATGGGAGGAATTCAGATACTAAGACAATTTATCCCACAAATAAGTGTGATTACACATCTAGATTAAATAGATTACAGCAGAGTTAGGTATAGGAGGGCGAGGCACATGATCTCTGATGGTTTATAACAGGGGTCCTGACTAAGTTGCTGACAAAATGACACCTTGACAATGATGTGAAGGCTGAGCAAGAGTTTATGAGGGGAAAGGCGAGAGGCGCATTCCCGGCAAAGGGCCAGCTTGTGCAAAGGGCCTGGGGCCAGAAGGGAGCACGGCCTCTTTGGGGGACATGGAGATTCCAGTGTGGCTTGAGATTAGACAGTAAGGAGGCTGTAGGTAGGCAGAACCTCCTTAACCACTGTAAGGACCTAAGGCTCTATCGTGGGAGCCATGAGATGCCTTTGAAAATTTTAGGCAAGGGGTAATGGGGTCACATTTACCTCTCTGAAAGACCACTGGGGAGCTACCAAAATTTTCTGAGCTAGAGGATGCCAGCCATCAAGCTAGTATTTCTGAGAGGTTCTTACATGTTTTTCTAGAGCAGGAGCTTATCTTGGGGTCCACGGACTCCCAAGTGTCCATGGGTAGATTTCAGGGGGGCCTAAACCTGAATGAGTTCACTCCTTTTCATCAGCCTCTAACTAAAATGCCCTGTATGAATTCCCTCCATTATGAATTAGGACAACAAAGCAATGATATCGTAGTGTCTGCAGCTTTTCCAACAGTAGAAATCAGATATTCTCAGGATATCACGAAATACTATTTATGCTCATCAGTACTTTGAAACTATGATATTCATTAGATTTTATTTAATGAGTTTACAAAGAATCACATATATTGCTATCTCTTAGATTATTTTAATGCTTTGATAACCGTGCTCTCACGTAGCTAGGTTCCTTGGTAACCCGATGTATTTTATCTTATGCACTTAGAAACATGATTCCAAGCGGTGTCCCATGTTTCCCCAGAATGACTAGGCGGCACAAGGAATGTTGAGGACCCATGGTTTAGCCTAACTTATTTATGTCCGAAGTTAGGGTAGAGAAATAACTGGCTCGATAACAAAGAAGACGGTGGCGCCATAAATTCAGTTTGGACGTCCTCAGGAGTCCTTTTCTCTCTGTCCTGGACTCTACTTGTGTCTGAATCGCCTCCTTCTCAGGCACGCCGTGGCCACGCTGCACCTGCCACGATCCCACAGCCCTGGGTTTAAACTGCCCTTTACACCAGGCATCCAACAACAAAGACAGGCGGCCTTAACTGGTAGATTTTGTGAAACTCTCAGAGATGGAGCTCACTGGCTGGCACGGGTCATGTGTCTCTGAACCAATCGTCGTGGTGAGGAAGATGTGCTCTGATTGGCTTATTTGGGGCACGTGTCCATCCGGAAGGACGGGGTATTCTGATTGGCCTATCTGGGTCATGTGCTCATCCTGAAAGCTGAAGGATGAGGTATTCTGATTGGCTTATCTGGCTCACGTGCCCATCCGGGCCTCAAGCAGTGCGTGGTAGGCATCCGGGCTGGTACCGTCCCTGGCGCGAGAGCTGGGCGGGCAGGCGAAGGTGCTCTACCTCTTTGCCCCACAGTTTGGTGTCCACGCCGTGCATCGCCCATCCTTGTGTAGTGGGAGTGAGGGACTGCAGTCAGGCTGGCTGAGGCTCCTCAGGGTCTAGGGCCTTAGGGCTCCCCCGTTCCTGCAGGGAAACAGGACTCCTGCCCGAGTGACAGCAGCCGGTGCTCCTCCAGCGCTTTTGCTAAGCACACCTGTTTATTTTCACAAGCCCTTTACCTGGCTCAACAACCGAACAGGGGGATCCTGTTAACGTCACGGTGCCCCTGAGTCATGGAACTTGCCCAAGCCACGCATTGGAACCCCCAGGCCCAGGTCTTCCACCCAATCTGTGCTGTTGCTCCCGCCTGCCCGCTGACCTTAGTTAGGCAAGGTCTGCTCTGGCCCTGGCAACGCCTCCGTGTAGAACCCGATAGCTGGACTCCCACGTTTGGAGGGCGTAGGGGTGGAGCTGGGAAGGGCTTTAGGGATGAGAGGTCAAGTCTGGGGAGGTGAGGTCTTCGCCAAGGCGGCTTGGCCTGGAGCTTCTCTGCTTCCTTCCCCAGGGCTGACCTCGCAGCAGCCGTGCGCACAGGGGTCATCTGACTGCAGGAAGCAGTGTGACCCCGACTACTACCTGGACAGGGACGGCCGCTGCAAGGCCTGTGTGACCTGTTCTGGAGGTAAGGGCCTTGTTCTCCCCTCCAGGGGCAGCTTCGGGGGAGGGGAGGCCTTTTGGGGGGGGGAGTAGGCAGAGAAGGTGGGGAGCATCAGGATTTGGTGCCTGGACTCTGAGTTGGCCCCCTGGTGCCTCAGTTTACCCCTCTGAATTTGTGAATTGATATCAGCCATGAAGTTTTGCATCCGTTTTTAGAGAGACTTCCTTAACATGTTTCTTCAAGGGAGGAACTCACATTTATTGAGTTTAATCTTCACAAAACCCCTTTGAGATTTTTTTTTTCTTTTTTTTAAAGTAATCTCTCTGCCCAACTTGGGGCTCAAACCCATGTCCCTGAGATGAAGAGTCGCATGCTCTACAGACTGAGCCAGCCAGGGCGGGGGGTGGGGGAGGAAAGTCTTTTCTTATCCCTGCTTTACAGTGAGGAAACCCAGACTCAGGCAGGTCAAGGGCCTTGCCAAAGTTACAAAAGTCTGGTAAGTGGCAGATCTGGAGTTTGAGCTGTCTGTCTGACACCAAGAGCTGTGTTCTTTACCTAAGACCACAAGTGCTTCCAGGAGGAGGCTTCCCATAGCACTTTCACTGTCAATTTCTTATTATAGTTCTTGAATGTGGTTTGTGTGCTCTCTGGTGTTTGTTTTGTCTTGTGTGGGTTTTTTGTGGGGTGGGGTTGGGAAATTTGTTGAGATTTCTTGCACCCTAATGTTCATATTTTTAAACCATGTTTAGTGTGTTTGGGGGAAAAAATGTGTGTTCTGTTTGTTAGGTACAAAATTCTCTATATACCTATCAGATCAAGCTTGTTAATTGTGTTATTTTAGTAATATGCATTCTTTCAAAATGATTTTTTAAGTTTATTTATTTAAGGAATCTCCACACCCAACGTGGGGCTCGAACTCACGACCCCAAGATTAAGAATCACATGCTCTATCGACTGAGCCAGCTAAGTCCCCCGAAATAATATGCACTCTTTATTTTTGCATTCTTATTTTTGTCACCTTCCCAAAGGTTGACGTCTGAGATAGATGTGTAAAATCTATCTCCCCTGTGCTTGTTTTTCATCAGATTTTCATTGTGTTCTGTTTATTTTTCCTCTCTATACGTCAAAGCTGTTATTAGGTACAATGTTCATGAATACTGTGTTTTCTTGGTGTGTTAGACCTTTCACCAGCATGAAATATACCTCTTTGCTCCTTACAGTGTATTTGCCTTAATTCCATTTTGTTTGATATTAATATTGCCATTCTTCTTTGTCTATGTTAGCATTTCTTTGGTATATCTTTAAGTTTTTAAAATTAGTGACTGCATTGTATTAAATGAAAGTTATAGGCATTCATTATAAAGCATTCAAGCAATACATAAGTGTGAGGAAGAAAGCCAGCTCTGCCCCCTTCCCCCTCGTTGGATGTCTGACTGACACTTCTCTGTATCTCTGTATAGAGGGAAGAATGGGAATGTTCGCAGCCAGACAGACTATACACACATAGAGAAAAGGGATTTTTTTAAAAAGATTTTCTTTATTTGAGAGAGCGAGAGAGCACGAGTGTGTGCATGCGCGCGCACACACACGAGAGGGAGGGGCAGAGGGAGAGGGAGAAGCAGACTCCTCGCTGAGCAGGGAGCCCAAGGTGGGCCTCGATCCCAGGACCTGAGACCTGTACTGAAGGCAGCCGCTCAACCAACCAGGCACCCAGGCACCCTGAGAAAAGGGATTTTTAAGAGGATGGGATCATACTGTTTATGACATTCAAGTGATTACATTTAATTTTATTCAAATGTATCAGAGAAGGAAGAAACTAAAGTGAAAATAAAACAATCACAAGAGAGCAGTTTGTAAAAATAAAACCCTCTAAAATTAAGAAGAGGCTATGAAAATCAAGAAGCAGTTGGAAATCATTAAAGGAATAACTATCTCTTGTGGTAAAATCATGTTCTGCTTGTTTCAGTTTTTGGGTGGGATAGGGTAGATTGGCTTCCTGTAATGAAAAATGAAGTAATTAGCTTGCTGCCTCCTTATCCTCTTCCTGACTTTTATTACTTACTTACATTTTTTTTTTACTTTGTTATTGCCTATGGTGTTTATATTCTTTTCTGTAACCTTCAGTCCCTTGGCCTGTTAGCTTTACTTTGCTATTTAAACTTACTCATTGTGCACTATGAGTACATTGAACACAGCTTCTCTGTTCCTGAATTTTTCATTTTGATTTATTGCTTGATTGGTTAGATTTCACTGACCTGTACCTGTACCTTTTTTTTTTTTTTTTAAAGATTTTATTTATTTATTTGTCAGAGAGAGAGTGCACAAGCAGGGGGAGTGGCAGGCAGAGGGGGAAGAAGGCTCCCCGTTGAGCAAGGAGCCCAATGTGGGACTCATTCCCAGGACCCTGGGATCATGACCTGAGCTGAAGGCAGGTGCTTAACCGACTGAGCCACCCAGGCGTCCCACTGAATTTATATTCTTATTAACTTCTTTTATAGTGTGAAGCACTCTTGGGATTGCTTCTGTTTTAGAGTGGGTTCTTTATCTTTCCAAAATGTATTTCTGTCTCTTTTAGATCTTTCTCTTTCTTTTTCTGTCTTCCCTTCTCCCTCCCTTCCTTCTTTACTGCTATAGTGTGTTTGCACTTCTCTATTTTTGCTTAAGCTTAGCAGGGGCAGCAGCTCTGTTACTGCCTTCTTTCTGCCCTGATACAGTGTGACTTCTCCTTTACACCCACCCCACCTCACTGGGCTCTGGTTTGTCTTTTCTGCTCAGAGCTTCAGCTGGGGGCTGAGCGTTCCTTTTCAAAAATACTGTGGTAAAATGTACATAACATAAAATTGATCATTGTAACCATTTTTTAAAAAGATTTTATTTATAAAAGAGAGAGAGGGAGAAGCAGGCTTCCCGTGGAGCAGGGAGTCCAACATGGACTCCATCCCAGGACCCTGGGATCATGACCTAAACTGAAGGCAGATGCTTAACCGACTGAGCCACCCAGGTGCCCGATCATTGTAACCATTTTAAGTGTACTGTTCAGAGGCATCAAGTGCATTCACATTTTTGGCAACACTCTCACCATTTCCCAGCTCCAGAACTTGTTCATTTGCCCCAGCTATAACTTTGTCCCCATTGAACAGTAGCCCCCTAGCACGGTGCCCCCAGCCTTTGGCAATTACCATTCTACTTTCTGTGAATTTGACTACTCTAGGAAGTTCATATAAGTAGAATCCTAAAATATTTATCTTTTGTGACTGCCTTATTTCCCTGAGCATCATGTCTTCAAGACATTGTAGCAGGCCTCAGGCTAATACACCATTGGATGGATCGACGACATTTTATCCATTCCTGCTGATGAACACTGTAGTGCTTCTCCCTTTTAGCTGTTGTGAGTAGTGCTGCCGTATACGTACGTCGACCCATAATCTGTTCAGGTCCCTGCTTTCAGTTCTTTTGGGGTATATACTTAGCAGTGGAATTGTTGGGTCATGTGGTCATCCTGTTTAATTTTTTGAGGAATCCCGAATATTACTTTTGAAACTGATTTTAGGAGCCGGAGGGCCTGGGTGGGAGGCAGAGTGCAGCCAGAGATGGGCGTCGTCCTTGCTGGGGGAGGGATCTGCCTTCCCTTCCATCAGAGGCATTACCAGAGCTCCTGCTACCCGAAAAGAGGTGTACCCCACTCCCGGGGCCTCTGCTCATTTCCACTGGGCCTGCCTTTCTGAAAGCAAGTCCAGCAGCCTTTCCCACCTTTGCCCAGGCCTGAGATACTATGTTTGGGCTGCTACTCTAAGGGCTTTTTCCTTGAATTTTCCAGGGATGTCTACTGTTTGCCCTCAGTCTGCCTCTCCCTTAGATTTTCTAGAATTCTCAGGACTTTATTCTCTGCTCAGTACTGCTCCTGGGGTGCAGGCGAGAGTTAGGGGCTACTCCTGGGCCACTACAGCTAGGAAGAGACAGATGAGAGAGCCTCATGAGATGGTTTTAGGGGCCAGGCCTGGGAGAAACGCCTATCATTTTTGTCCACATCTCATTGGCTAGGATCCTGTCACATGATCCAAACCCAACTGCGAGGGAGGCTGGGAAATGTAGTCTTTCTGCGGGCCAACATGAAATGAACGGGTAAATACAGCCTTGTGCTCCAGCGGATTCTTTTTTTATGGGTTCGATTTCCTTTCTCTCCTTCCTTGAGCTCCAGGGGATTCCGTTTTATAGCTGCAAGTTTCTGAGACTGTTAATTGTACTGATTCTAACGGCTTGTTCCGTGGTTTTTGTTTTTGTTTTCTTTTTCTTTTTTTTAATCTGCTCTTTCGAGAGTTAGTTCTTTTTGAGTTTGGACCTCTTTTTTCTTGGTGCTGGTTTTCTCTCGTGTTTGGTGACGCTTCTGCACACATTGTATCTGATCACTGGGGTAGGGGAATGTGTTCTTTAGTGGCTGATCTTCTGGGTCTGCAGGGTCCCTTCCTCCCACATAGGACCAGCCCTGGGGCACTGTCTCGCTCACCTCACCCAAGAGTCTCCTGGGGGAGTTGCTTGGCTTCTGGATCTGTGGCATAAGTGGATGAGAAGCGTGGGGAGACTGACCCAGCTGGGTGCTCCTGCTGCAATCCCTATCGGCTTCCCTGGGGCCTGCCCGTGCCCTGTACCCGCTGGGAGGCTGGAGTAACCCCCACCCCCCACCCCCCACCGAGCCTCTCCCAGAAGAACCCTCTTGGGTATATTTTGGGCTGAAGGCTTTGGTCTTCTTCTTCCATGCAACCCCACCTGCCTTCTGTGTTTCAGGAAGCCTTCGCCATTTCTGGTTGACCAAGGATGCCTTGTGTAGCTTTCCACGAATGTTTGCATTTGCCGATTACTTATACCAGTGATTTTTTTTTTTCTCTTGAGATAAAATACACCATTTTATTTATTTATTTTTAAAAATTAAGTTACTTATTTATTCTTGCAAGTAAGCTCTACGCCCAACATGGGATTTGAACTCACGATCCTGAGATCGAGAGTGGTGAGCTCTACCGACTCAGCCAGCCAGGCGCCCCTAAAATTCACCATTTTAAAGTGTGCAATACAGTCACAATATGCAGCCACCACCACTATCTGACTTCAGAAAATTTCCACCTCCCCCAGAAGAAATCCCTATCCTCCCAATTCTCCTCCCATTCCACTCCCTTCCAGTCGCGACTCTACATTCTATCTGTGTGGATTTGCCTACTTTGGACCTTTCAAAGCCATTAATATATGGCTTTTAGTGACTGGCTTCTTTCACTTTGCAGTGTCTTCAAGGTTCATCCATGTTGTAACACGGGTTCTTTCTTTTTGTGGCTGAATAATATCACATTGTATGGATAGACCACATTTTGTTTATCCGTTCATCGGTTGATGGACATTTGGGTTGTTTCTACTTTTTGGCTATTACGAGCAATACTGACATGAATATTAGGTTTAGGATCCTCCTCCCAAACCCCTGGCAGCCTCTGATCTTTTTAATGTCTCCATAGTCTGGTCTTTTCCAGAATGTCACAGAGTTGGAATCACATGGCACGTAGCCTTTTCAGACTGGCTTCTTTCATGTAGCAATATGCATTTAAGTGTTCCCCGTGTTTTTTTTTTTTTTGGCCCATTTTAAAATGGGGGCATTAATTTCTTTTTAATATGATTGTACTGACGTCCGGGGATCTGGGCGGGGAAGTGGAGGCTGCCTCATTGGCCCCGCCTGGCTTCTTGCCCCCATTGCAGGAACACTCTGGAAAGAAGGGCTGAGCATGCCAGCTCCCTGCCCAATGGGAGGCCAAGGCGGCATCTTCTGTCACGTGCCAAACTGGCTCTGAGGGTTCTCTAGCTCCCTTCCCCGTCCTCCCCCTGTGCCCTGTGACCCTTCTTTGTGTCCCTTAGATGATCTTGTGGAGAAGGTGCCGTGCTCAGGGAATTCCTCCCGCGTCTGTGAGTGCCGGCCTGGCATGTTCTGTGCCACATCAGCCGTCAACACCTGTGCCCGCTGCATCCCCCACTCCGTCTGTCCCACAGGGATGGTCGTCAGGTTCCGGGGTAAGTATCCCCACCCTCAGCCCAGCACCAAGATCTGGGCCCAACTGCACCCCTCCCCCGCCACTGCCCCAGATCTCCAAACGACCTCCGACCTCCCACTTCCTCCTTCCTGTTGGACAGACTGCTGTCTCCTTTCGAGATCCTGTAGGTGCACCAGCCACTGCAGAGCCCCCTTCCCTGCACTTTGTGTCCCTGGCTCAGGAGACCCTGATGGCCGGAGGCACAGGCCTGCCTGGATGAGGTCTTGGATTGGCTTGAGGCTCGGGGCAGAAGTTCTCTGATGCCTGGTAAACAAGAAGCAAACCTCAAGTCTCTGTCCTGGGAGTTCCCCAGAGGATTAGGGCCAGTTTCCCCAACTCACTATTGAGGCATTGAGAGTTAGAGTTGCTGAGACACTTGGGTTTCTTTTCCAACTTGCTGTGTGAGCCCAGGCAAATTCCTTACCCTCTCTGGGCTTCTAATTTTCTGACAATACAAGGAGGCTTGTGGCCAGAAAGGAGGTAAGGGGCATGGATGCTGTGTGGGTGGTATTGAGGGCACCTTTCAGAAGGGAGGCATGGGGGTGGGTGGGCTTCGGACCATGGCCCCATAGCGGTGCCACGGCCACACAGGCCGGGGAGGGGGCAAGATGGAATCAGAGGGAGCCACGCCCACTGGGGAGAAGAGTGCCAGTACCCAGCCCATGACATTCCCACTTCTAACCTGGTCCTTTTCCAAAGCCCCATCCTTACCACCCTCTCTCCCACTGTCCGTCCTTCCTTTCCTTCCCTCACGCCCGACAGCCAGCGCATCTCCCAGTCCCATGGCATTTGCTCCCCTAATTCTGTCTCCCATTCATCACCCCCAGTTCCTCCTGTCATTCCTTGCGCATGGCAGACAGGCGGGGCCACCCTTGCAAAACCAAATCTGATTCTCTCTCTTTCTCTCTGTCACACAAACACACATGCACACACACACACACACGTGCTAAAAAAACACTTTAGTATCTTCTCATTACTCCAACGATAATGACATGATTCTTTGGCAGAAGAGAACAGGTTTTTGGAGGCACTTCTTTTTTAAAGTCTGTGCTGTTTGGCATTTCTGGGCTGCTGGCTTATTTGGCTCCATGTCTCGGATAGATGAACAAAGAGAAAACCCAAGGGACTCACCACTGTGTCATTCCTTGGGTTCCAAGGCCTTCTCCTCTCCACTGTTCAGAGTCTTCTTTGTTTAGACACATGCACATGGCGTTTAGCTGTCTTTAGTGGGAGGACTAGGGGAAAGGGCACCCACTCCATCTTCCCAAGGCAGTCTCCAGGATGTGATCCTGTACGTGGTCCTGTGCCATGCATGTTGTCCTTCCTCCAGCCTCAGACTCAGTGCCTCCTTTCCTGGCCCCACTTGATCTGCTCTCTTTCGATTCTGTGGGTGCGCGGTGTTTCTCCCTCTTACCAGGCCTTTGTGCATGCGGTTCCCTCTGCCTGGGACACGCTTCCCTCCTGTTCACTCAGTCAGCTCCTCAGCCTTGAGCTCTCTGTCCAGACATCACTTCCTCAAGAGGGCTCCTGCGACTTGTCACAGGTCACGTCTGCATTGTGATCTCTTATCACACAGTGTTTTTCGCAAACATGGATATGAACATTTGTGTCTCTCTTGGTTTGATCAGTGCTGGCCTCCCTCCCTGGGCCGTAGCTTCGTGAGGGCCAAGACCATGCCTATGGTGCTCCTGGTCATCTAGGGCCACAAGCAGGGCCAGGGGGTGGAGTGGAAAATGCTCTGGGCTGGGCATCAGACACCTGGGGTACTGTTAGCTTTGCATGTGTGGGGCGTGTTCCCATCCCATCCTGGGCTTCAGTCTCCCACCGGTAAAATGTGACGTTGTCACTAGAAGGCCTTGGGGGACTTTCCAGCTCAGAAACTCTTGCATCTCTGGGAAAAGTAGTGGAGGTCTGTTGTTCCAGCCCGTGAGGCCCTTTTCGTGGTGTTCCTGCGACTGCCACGTGGTGGCGCCAGAGGCCTCTCTCTGCTGCCCCTGGACCTTTGCTGCCCCTAGCGGTCCCCCTGGCCACATGCGGCCAGAGAGCATTTAAAATGTGGCTCCTTGTGTTGAGATACACTGTCAGTGTAGAATATTCACTAGATTTCAAACACTTAGTAGACAAAAGTGTAAAACAGCTCATTAACTCTTTTTTATATTGAATATCTACCGACCTATTTGAGGTCTATTGGGCTAAATAAATTAACTTCACGTGTTTCTTTTTACTTTTTAAAATGTGGTTACTAGGCAATTTCAAATGACATGTGTGATTCCCATCATATTTCTATGGGACAGCGCCGCTGGCTAACTCCTGGACTCCCCTGTGGATGCTCCCACAGGGCAACTCTCCAGCCGTAAAATGGAAAGTAGTTTCTGCTTAGGAGTCAGCCCATAGCTAAGCTGCAGGTGTTCTCTCCTGAAGGGCTCAGAACTCCATCAAGCAGGCTGAATTAGCCGTCTTTTACAACTGAGGAAACTGAGGTCCAGAGATGGGTAAATTGCTCCAGACTACAGAGCAGGGAATATCTGAACCAGTCCTCATCACCCCACTGCACTGAGAAGCACAAGACACACCCTCATTGCTCATGTCACCTCCACATCCCACATGTGGGACACTTTCTAAGCAATGGACAGGAGTCCAGATGGGGAAGAGGACATGCTGTTTATTAGACATTTACTATATATCACACAGTGTGATGGGTACAGCGAGGATGTGATAGAGTATCAGGTGAACTCAGATCTGCTTATAGAAAGTGCTGTGTGTTTTCCTCTTTACTCCACTTGCACCCAGTATTCTTTAGGAATCTTTGAGTTGCTGGTAACAAAATCTCAAAATTTTTTGGTTCATGTAACTGCAAAGTCTGGGGCTCGCTCTGCGTGATGTCAGGCATGGCTGGATCCAGGAGCTCTGTCTTTTCCTATTTCTCATCTCTCCTCCCCTATGTGTAGGTATCTGTAAGACACCTACCAGCAGCTCCCGGCTTGCTTCCCACCCAACCCCGGAGGAAAGACGGCTCCTCCTTCCTACCTTTTCAAGAACCAAAACTAAAACCTTGGTATTGTACCTCATGGGCATGCCTTGGGTCATGTGCCCGTCCCTGAACCAGTTCATCAGGGTCAGAGGAATCAAATGGATTGATGGGTCCAGCCTGCTCTGTGTTTGCTCCTGGAAGGGAGGGATGTGAGTCAGTCTCAGCTCCTGAACACACATACTGAGATTGGAGAGTATTCCCCAGGGGAAATCGGGATGCTTTACCACAACGGGGACTGGACACTGGGCAGGCACAAACGTCAGATGGCCGCTACGTTTCCAAGCACCTCATTCCCGACTCTGGGTTGTGGTGGTAAAACATCTATGCCTAGAGTCTTTAGGCTCCTCCATGACGTCTCCTCAGTGTGTCTCAGTGAATCTCCTGACTCCTCCGTGACGTCTGTCACTCCTGCATTGCTGTCCCCCCCCCCCCCGGCAGGTACAGCAGAGAGGGACACCATCTGTGAGGAACCCTCCCCAGTGACCAGCCCTGACTGCAGCACCAGCCCCGAAGCCAGCCAGGCGCCCGCCAGGTGACTCCCTCTCCCCATCCAGCTGAACTTGGCTGTCCCGGCCCATAGGATGCCCGGAGCCCAGCTGGCTGTGGTGTGGGTGGGGTTCAGCCCACGGTGTCAGGATTCCAGGGTGCCTCTCTGTCAAGCCCACAAGCCATTTGAGGCCCCACCGTGTGCTCAGTCTTCCCTAAGCACGTGAGAGAAGAGCCTAGAAATCACAGTCCTTGCTCCCAGGAGCTGACAGTGGGGCTGCCAGAGGCTGTGGGCAGAGGGTCTGGGGGCCCCTTTCTCTGCGGAGATGGTTGCCCTTGAGAACAGACCTCCGTTTGCCCCCTCAGGAGAATTGGCAGTGCCATTTCTGGCTTCTCTCTCGGCAGCAGGCCCCCCCAGGCCAGGCCCCTGGGGACTTCCTCGGCAAGCTCCAAGGCCAGGACCACGCTTCCTGGAGGGGGTGCTTCCCTCACCGTGGAAAATGATTCCAAAATGACCAGGGCCCCCAGCTCTCCCTCTTCGGTGCGGAAGCCCAGTCCCGATCCGGGTGAGTTCTCCAGAGAAGCTGTGGGGTGGTTCCCAGGGCAACAGCGTGTCGTTGGCGGGCGACCCCTGTGGGGTGGTCCAGCCGGGGGGCGGTGGTGGGGGGACCCTGGGCTGCAGTCTTTCCCGGTCCGGGGAGAAGAGGGTCTCTGGGTCTCTGGAGGCTGAAGGCGTCGAGGGCCAGAGTAGATCATGGAAGAAGTCATCTGTTTGACAGCTTGAGTGCCTCCTAAGTGCGACACGGAGGTGCTTGCCAGGGAGCAGGTGTTGATCTGATGCCCTCCTGGTTCCCACGGCAACGGACAGGGCCCTCAGTTCGCTCCTGCTTATGACTGACTAGCCTTTCATGGTGGCTCACGTTTATCCAGTAATCTTTGGATATTTGGGTTGTTTCCTCTTTTTGGCTGTAATGAAAAACAAGTCTTTGTGTGAATGTATGTTTTCATTTCTCTGGGGTTTGTTTGTCTTTTTAGTTGACTTCTTAATAGGACTTCTTACAATTCTGGGTTTGAGCCCTTCATCCCACGTGGTGTGCAGAAGACCTCCTCCCACGCGGTGGCTTGCCTTCTCATTCTCTTTATGGTGTCTTTGCTAAAGAGATGTTGTTTTTTAATTTTATTTTAAAAAAGATTTATTTATTAGAGTGCATGTGTACACATGTGTGAGCAAGGGGAGAGTGAGAGAATCCTCAAGCAGACTCCCCATGGAGTGCAGAGCCTGATGTGGGGCTTCATCCCAGGACCCTGAGATCATGATCTGAGCTGAAATCAGGAGTCCAACACTCAGCTGACTGAGCCACCCCGGCGCCCGTAGAGAGATGTTTCTAAATTTTAATGTAGTCATGGGTGCCTGGGTGGCTCAGTCAGTTAAGCATCTGCCTTCAGGTCAGGTCATGATCCTGGGGTCCTGGGATCGAGTCCCTCATCGGGCTCCTTGCTCAGCGGGGAGCCTGCTTCTCCCTCTGCCTGCTGCTCCCCCTGTTGTGCTCTGTCTCTCTCTCTGAAAAAGGAATAAATAAAATCTAAAAAAAAAAAAAGATTGCAGTTTAGAAATAGCCAGATACATTTCTTCTCTTTCTGGGCTTCAGGACTCCCTCTGAAAGATTGATCTGACACGCGTGGAGTTTGGGAGCTGGCCATGGAGCTGGAGGTGGCGACTGGGTGCGGAGGTGGGGGCCTCTGCCAAGGTGGCCCGGCCTGGAGCTTCTCTGCTTCCTTCTCCAGGGCTGACCTCGCAGCAGCCGTGCGCACAGGGGTCATCGGACTGTGGGAAGCAGTGTGACCCCGACTACTACCTGGACAAGGACGGCCGCTGCAAGGCCTGTGTGACCTGTTCTGGAGGTAAGGGCCTCATCGTCCCCTTCAGGGGCTCCTTCCTGGGAGCAGGGGGTCTTAGCCGAGAATCTGGGGCTGGGGGACCCTGAGTTCATTCTGGGACTGCTCAGCCTTCGGGAGCCTAGCTCACCTCGCTGGTGTCTCTGAGCAGTTGGCCTTTACTGAGTCCCATTCTTATTGTGGGGTGTTGATGGGGGTGACCCCTTCTCAGAGAGCTTCCATTTGCTCACACTTGCAAGGAAACATTCGTTATTATCTACCTGTTCCAAGCTCGTCTCGTTCTTTTTGGTAGCTGTCTTCTGGTGTGTGGATTATGATTGTCCCCATTGTACAGAGAACACTGAGGCCTTACAAAGGCCACAGGCCCTCCAGAGCAGCAGGGCCAGAGTTTGGACTTGGAGGTTCTGGGCGCTGGTCAGTCACTGCACTGTCCCTAGAGCATGCTCAGAACGGGCACTCACTGGCTGACTGCTGTGTACCTGACCCGCTCAGCACAGCCTCCCAGCACCACCAGCTGCCCCCCGGTGTCCATGAGAGCCGCGCAGGGCAGGGGAAGCTGCCCAGGCCCCGGACTGCTGTGGCTGGGTGCAGCCCCAGCCCCCTCACAGAGGGGCGGGGCGTGTGCGATTATGTCTCCTTGTCCAAGGTTTCTTTCACACCCTGGCTGAAGTCAAGGGAGGCCAAGAGAGGAAAGAACACCGTTCCAGTTACTAAGGCCACATAGCAAGTTTTCTCAAAATGTGGTGGCAAAAAACAAAGCACTCATTGTACTCATGAATTCCGTGGGTCAGAATTCAGACAGGACACTGAGGGGATGGCTGGTCTCTGCTCCACGATGTCTGCGGTTTCAGCTGGAAAATGTGAAGGCTGGAGGCGGGAATCATCTGAAAGCATTTTCATTCATGGGTCTGGGGTTGGTGCCAACTGCTGGCTGGGGCCTCAGTTGCCCTCCACGTTGGCCTCTGGGTGGCTAACTTGGGGGCTTCCTCAAGGCCTGGTGGCCGGATTCCAAGGATGGGGCGGGGGGGGGGGGGGGACAAGTCCTATCCCTTCTGCTGACCTTTCCTTGGATGTCACATGGCGTAACTTCCGCCAGTTTCTACCTCTTGAGGCAATCACAGATCCCAATAGAGTCAACGGTAGGAGAAGAAAGTGAACTTCTCGACGGGTAAGTGGCAGAGGCCTGGAAGAGCAGACGGGGCCAGAAATACTGCTCTGGCCATTTTTGGAAAAAATATAATCTGTCATAGCCACCATGACAGAGAGAGAAACAAGAGGTGGCTCTGCGTCTGAGAATTCCTTCAGCTCTAAGGATGAAAGCCCTGCGAAGCAGTGGGGTGGAAAACAGGGGCCAAGAGCACAGACTCTGGAACCCAAGAGCCTGGGTTCGAACCTTGGCTCTACCAGTTTGCAGCTGATAAACACAAGCAGGTTTCTTAACGTCTCTGTGCCTCAGTTTCCTCATCTGCAATGGGCATAATAATAGTACTCAGAGAGCTGTTGCAGGAATTAAATAGGTTAAACTAGGTCAATCTGGGCAGAATGCTGAGAATAGGACCCCCACGCACTCGATGGTATTACTGCTGCCTTGCTTGCACTCAATGATATTTTTTAAAAAAGATTTTATTTATTTATTTTGAGAGAGAGAGAGAGTGTGCACGTGGGGGTGAGGGGGGGGAGAAGGAGAGGGAGGGAATTTCAAGCAGACTCCTCACTGAGCGCAGATTCCCCACACGGGGCTCGATCTCACAACCCTGAGATCGTGACCAAGAGTCGGATGCTTAACTGACTGAGCCACCCAGGCCCCCCCCCCTCAATGATATTAATACTGCCTAGCACACAATCAATGATATTAAAAGCTATTATCGTGATAATAGCTGTCACTGTCCCAAGTCATCTCTCTCACTGCTGAGCTCACTCTTGCCATCCACACAAATTCTCCAAATCCTCCCCAATGCCCACTCTGTCTAGAGGTTTCAGGAAGAGACTGTGAGGTTCTTTATCATTTGAGGTCTCTTAAGTATCCTGTTGATTGAGAAAAGTCCTCATGAGCAAGTCACATTAATCTACTAAGGCGGTCATTCTATTTTCACCCATTTAGAGCACATGAAGTGTTCCCAAGCATATGTAAATGCATTATCACATGCTTTCTTTTACAAAACCTCTAACATTTTATTTTTTTATTTTTGGAAAAAAAAACCCTTTTTATCATTGAAAATTTCTTTGTTTTTAAGATTTTATTCATTTATTTGAGAGAGAGTGCACGAGTCGGGGGGGATGAGCAGAGGGAGAAGCAGACTCGCTGCTGTGCATGGAGCCTGACCCGGGGCTCCATCCCAGGATCCCAAGATCATGACCTGAGCTGAAGGCAGACACTTAACCCACTGAGCCACCCAGGTGCTCCATCATTGAAAATTTCAAACATATTCAGAAGTAGTGTCAGGAATGGTTATGGACTTCACCCAGTTTTAAAGAATGATCAAGTCACGGCCAGTGTGGGTTCATCTATACCCATGCCTGCTTACCCTGTTCTCTAGATTATTTTCTTTTTAACAGCTTTATTGCGATAGGATTGGCATGCAGTGCAATACAGGTGTTCAAAATGTGCCATTTGATACATTTTGACATAGTGTGAGGCTGTGAAACCGTCCCCGCAATCAAGGAAAATGATTTCCCCAGAAAGTTTCCTCGTGTTCCTTATCCTCCCTCCCACCATTGCTCACCTTGCTTGCATTCCCAGGCCATCATTCTGCTTTCTGTCACTGCGGAAGATTTTGCATTTTCTAGCATTTTCTGTGAACATAATCATATAGTACATGTTCTTTTTTTTTTTTTTCCCTACCTTCCTCCACTCAGCCTGTTCTGAGTGTGCCAAAAGATCTGCTCAACAGAATAGTCACATGAGTGTTTGCTTCCAGGCAGATGCTTCTCTGCTCTCCTGGGGGGTCTCTGGACCCCCTGCCCTTGCCATCCCAGATCCTTCCTCATGACCCTTCTCTGTGTCCCTTTGAAGACCTGATGGAGAAGGCGCCGTGCACGTGGAACTCCTCTCGAGTCTGCGAATGTCGATCTGGCATGTCCTGTGCCACATCAGCCACCAACTCCTGTGCCCGCTGTATCCCCCACTCCGTCTGCCCACCAGGGATGGTCACCAAACCCCAGGGTAAGCTGTCTGCACCCCCAACCAAGGGGCTGAAATCTGTGCCTCTGCAGCTGAACTTCTCTCCACCCCCAACTGGGCAAATGACCTTCAACCTTAGTTGTTAACTAGGTCAGGTTTGGGCTTTGGTTTTGTTTAGATAGTTAGATCTGGTAAGTGGAATAAAATCTAGATCTGGGGGTGCCTGGCTGGCTCAGTTGGAAGAGCATGTGACTCTTGATTGTGAGTTCGAGCCCCACATTGAGATTACAAAAAAAAAAAACAACAAACCTTGAAAAAAATCTAGATTTGGCATTTTGGTAAGACTTTTTTTTTTTAAGATTTTATTTATTTGACAGAGAGAGAGGGAGAGAGAGAGTACAAGCAGGTGGAGTGGCAGGCAGAAGGAGAGGGAGAAGGAGGCTCCCCGCTGAGTAGAGAGCTGGATGCGGGGCTCAATCCCAGGACCCTGGGATCATGACCTGAGCCACCCAGGCGCCCCTTGGTAAGAGATTCTGATGATTTTTAAAAAATTCTTCCTTCTGAAATTGTTGGGCTGGTAAAATCTTCACTTATTTGAAAGGCTGTTTCATTGAGTCAAGATAGAGCAATATGAGATTTTTGAAGACGGTTCCAACTCAAGATGGTAGACACTTGGGGCACCTGGCTGACTCAGTCAGTAGAGTGTGCAACTCGTGATCTTAGGGTGGTGAATTTGAACCCCATGTTGGGCATAGAGTTTACTTAAATAAAAAAACAACAAGCGAAAACAAAGAAAAAAAAAGATGGTAGACGTTTGCCAGAGTGCAGAAAAATATAAACTCTTGACGGTGGGGGGAAAAAAGGTTAATCAAGAGACAAGAGATTTCAACAAATTTCTAGAAGGTAGAAAACAGATGGGAGGGTGGTGACAAATGAAACAAGGGGGAGGAAAGCTCGCCCCAGAATTCACTCCATGAGTGCTGCAGGAAAAGTGAGAGGTACCTTGCTTGTAAGATCCCCACGGAGGCTCTTGGCTCAGAGCAGGCAAGTAAAAGGAAAGATGGGAGTGAAGTGGAGATGGGTGGAACAGTGCAGTGGGGTGCGACTTCCTCTTGAAAATAAAAATTAGAAACTTGAGACAGTGGTACACCATGGACATGAGCAGTTGGAACAGATGGAGCTTGAGTTTTCATCCTCTGGTGACGATCATCAACTTTTTGGCTGAAGACACTGAAGGAGCATTTGGGGAAACAGGGCTGCTGGTGTGGTATTACCCCCCTGTGTAAAGCCCTCTTCGGCTGTGTGTTTCTGAGTGTAGCCTATTGATAGGCTACCCCTGCTAACTCACCCTGAAGTGAAGACTGCCGGCCCCACTCCCCACCATGGGCCCAGAGTTCCCAGACGGCCCTCCTCCTCAGGGAAGAGACCTGCTGTGGAAAGGCCATGCTAGCCCCACAGCAGAAGAACCCCCCCCCCCCGTCCCCTCCAGCTACTGGAATATTCAGCAGAGTCCTTTTAAATAATGAGTGAGCAGTAAAGCTATTCAGACTGTTAAGGAAAACCAGCTGCATGATGGAGAATAACAAGATACACTAACAGAAAACTAACTGTGGGTGAAGCAATAGAAATAGCTTCAGGAAGAGGAATAGACGTTTAAAATTTTAAATTAGCGTCCACAGAAGAATTCAAGAAGTTGTCACATCCATAAAGAGAGAACAGAATGCCGTGAAAAAGAAACAGTAAGAGAGAAGAGGACCAAAAAAGGCTTTTGGAAAGTGTGCTTGTTACCAAGTATTGCCTCTCAACTCTCAATTCACCTTCAGTACCTGCTGTGCAGTGAAGTATGGGACTCTTCACGCATTTCTCCTAGTGAACATGATAAGCTGTGCCAGAGGGCACTGGGGAGCCATTGTAGGAAGAAGGAGGCTTCTCTTGGCTGCATCTGCTTCTTGTTCTTGCTGTGTCCTCTGTCAGCAGAGCACATGGGTGGGGACATCTGGTCGTGCCCTGCCCCAGTCATGCTCCCAGAGTAGACAGTCCCTGGGCAGCCTCACAGCCCCAGCCTGGTCTGGTGACCACTGGTGTGACCCTCCCAACGGGACTCTGGTGTACTCCAGGCCTCATGTCAGCGGAAGTGCCGTAATTCCCTCTGTGCACGCCCACCCCAAGCCTTGGGTCTTCTGTATTCCCATCGCTTACGGCCCTCTTGACCCGGTCCCTGAGTGCTCTGGGCCTTGTACCCACAGTGATGCCCCAACTCTCCTTGCATACTTGACCTGAAAAATGCGAGACTTCAGATGGACCTACCAAGAGCAAGCAGGATGAATAAGATTACTCCTACCTAGACACAATAGATGTATTTATTTACCCATTCACTAGTTGACAGACATTTGGGTTGTTTCCAGTTTAGAGCAGTTATGAATAAAGCAGTTACAAACATTCTTGTACAACTCTGTGTAAACATATATTTTCGTCTCTCACGAGTAAATACCTAGGAGATGGATGGCTAGATCACTGTGCTCACCACACAGAATGTCTTTGAGGGCCAATTCAAAGCCTGTCGCCACCCGTGATCTGGTCTTACCCACCTAGTTTTATGGATGGAGAGGACCAGAGCTAGAACTGGAACGCAAGGATCCTGAGTTCCAGCCTGGAGTACTCTCTACCAACCACATCAGCTCCTTCTTAGTTCTGAACCTAGAATTTTCTATTCGGTTAAGATACAATTAAGTTTGGAAGCAGAAAAAAAAAAAAACCAAAACCATTTTCAGACATAAAAGGGCAGAAAGATTTTCCCTCATGTGTCCTCTCTTAGAAAGTTACTTGAAGATGTTATTTGGCTAAATGAGGGGCTCAAAACAAAACAAAACAAAAGCCATGACTCTAGAAAACAGTGATTCTATCCCAGGAGAGCAGGGAAGTCCCAGTATGACAGCTGTATTGCAGACCAGTTGAGCCAGATAAGAACAGAAAAATGAAGGAGGGCTCCAGTGAATTGTCTTGTCTGCGGGAATGAAAGGAAGAATTTCAGTAAACTTCATGAGTAGTATGTTTGAAAAACTTGATCATATGGTAAAGGCACATTATTCTTTTCTCAACAAGAAAATGAAAGGCAGTTAAGAATTCTAGGGAAAATTCAAAAGCTGACAAGAAATTTACACTCCAGATACGAAGATGAAATGTCATCTGATTTTAAGTACTTGTTGGATGCATTAAAAGAGAATCCATTTGACCTTGATGCTAAGATCATTCTCCTTCAAATGGCCCGAGGATCAGGTGTTTGGATTTAAAGAGAAATATTTCAGTCCGGTAAATAATATCCTTTTTAGTTCTAAATTGGGAGTAAGAATGGGTAGTTTCTTTTTTTTTTTTTTTCCTCTTTCAGTGGGCCCTTACCAGAGAACACAGGCAGACTAAGTAGGGGCTAAACAATACCTTCTGCTCACCTCCAGATTTAAAGGAGAAGGAAAAGGGGAGGGTCACTACACCAGGGAGGAAGGAGGAAGGCTACAGGTAAGGTATGATACACATGGAGAGGTTGAGAGGCACCCAAGGAGCACTGGGTCCATCTTCTCCACTTAGAGAAGGACAGCAGTACTTTTTTTTTTTTTTAAGGTTTTATTTATTTGAGAAAGAGAGATACTGAAAGAAAGCATGAGTGGGGATTGGGGGAGGGACAGAGAGAGAGGGACAAGCAGACTCCCCACTAAGCAGGGTGCCCGACGTGGGGCTCAATCCAGGACCCCAGGATCTTGAGCTGAGCCGAAGGCAGAGGCTTAACCAACTGAGCCACCCAGGCGCCCCAGGACAGCAGTTCTGTTGCTGGATTCCAGCAGGTGTTTCAGTGGGAGCTCAGACTGAGGCTGCCTTAGAGAGAGGCCAGAGGGCTTTCCCCTCATGGTGCTACGTGGGGGTAGCCACGGTGATATATTTCAACACAGGAACTCCTCCAGTCCTCTCAAAGTCAACTCTTGTTGAAACCAATGACATTTTAAACTTAATCAAATACTGATTTGCAAATAAATAGAAATTATCATAGCAAATTGTATCATCTTCCTCATAGCTTAAAGCCTGCAGGCTTCAACTAATTCAGGTAATAGTCTGGTGACCCTGAGGAAAGACATAGCATCTATTTGGAGACCGCCCCCCCCCCCAAAGGGGATAGTTCCTCAGGATACTACTAATCCAAGAAGAAAATTAATCCTTGCTTCACTTTCTCTTCAAAGTGTTTCAGGAAGAATCTGAGAAGCACCATGAAAGCTTTTCAGAAGGGAAAGGAGTGTGGGTGGGGGATCTGCTTTGCACCACATCAGAGGAGGGGTGCCGCCACCAGGGACATGGGGGTAGAGAGGGATCGTGGCTGGGCATGACCTACTTCAAATGTGGGCCAGTTTTCTTAACCCTAGAAAAGCAGTTAATTGTAAACTTGTAAGACTGTGCTCAGTCCCCAGGCAGGAGGTGGCGTGGTCCAATGGAGTGTGCTGTGGGCTGGAACCCCGGAGTCCTGCCTTCTGGCTCTAGGTCTGGCGCTGTGGTTCTCTCCCATCTGTAAAAAGAGTGGCTGGGTCAGATCAGAGGAGACCATCTTTGAATGGGTCCTCAGAGGCATACTGTCTGGTCAGCACAGGCTTCCCCCTCCGAAGTGTCAAGAGGAATGAAATTATATGTCCTCACAAAGACTTGTACAAGCACATTCAGAGCTGCCTTATTTATAATAGCTTCAAACTGGAAACAACCCTGATGTCCATCAACTGGTGAATGGATAAATAAATGGTGGTACATCTCTACAATGGAAGACTACTCCGTGCAACATAAGTGAATTTCAGAAATACTATGCTGAGAGAAAGAAGCCAGACCCCAGAAAGTACTTACTGCCTGAATCTGTCTAATGAAATTCTAGAACAGGCCCACTAATCTGTAGTGACATAAAGTAGACCAGTGGTTGCCTGAATGTGGGAGGAGGATTTACGGCAGAAGGTTACGAGGGAACTTTCTGGGATGGTGGGAATGTTCTAGATCTTGAATGAAGGCACAGTTACATGGAAGGATACATTCTTCAAAACCCATCAAACAGTATAACTGAGGGGACATTTTCTTCTATATAAATTATGCCTTAATAAAGTTGATTTCAAAAGAAAGGAACTTTCAAAAAATTGAGGCTGTGTTTAAATATCAGGAGATAGTATTTACATTTATTTATTTATATGTATTTATTAGGTTTCTCTTTTACATAAAATCAGAAAGGCTAGAGCCACCAAGCCACCTTCCTGTGAGATCACAGTTGGCTGGAGATGAGGATCAGCTTTTCCACTTTGATCTTTCGAGACACAGGCCTGACCGTCTCAGCCAGCTCTAGCTGCAGGCATAACACGTGGAAAACAACGCTGACATGTCAGGGTTCAGCTCTCCTCCCCTGGTCAGCTGGGCCTTTGCTGTCTTGTCTGGGCTCACAGGTTTGGTTTGGGTTTGCTTCGAGTGTTTCTCATACTTCTGGGACCAGCAGGGACCACCACCTGGCAGAGCATCCTCTCCTTACAGCCGTGGTGGAAGTGCAGAAAGGCCCAGGCTGGGAACAGGCACACTGTTCCTTCCATCCTGCTCCACTGAACATCCGAGTCACAGGGCCTTGGTGAGGCGGGGATACAGACACCTCCCCGCCTGAGGAGGGGGGCCGGGGGTGTAACCTACCGCACCGATCCCATTCCCTTGCTAATTAAATCCTGGCTTTGGGGAGCAAGACCTAATTTTTAAGAACAGCTTTGTTGCAGTATGCTTGACATACCCCAGAACCTACTAGCTTTAAGTGTGTAATTCAATGATTGTAAAGACATTTACAAAGTTGTGAAACCATCACCATGATCTAAGAAACCTCATGCCTTTAGTAGTCAACCCCCGTATCCGTCCCCAGCTCGTACAAGCACTGATCCTACTCTCTGTCCCTCTAGATGGACCTTTTCTGGACATTTCCAGAATATGGGCTCTGTGTCGGGTTTCTCTCACTGCACATGATACGTTTGAAGTTCATGCGTGCTGTAGCGTGTATAAGTGCATTGTTCCCTTTTATTGCCACACAATATTCAGGTACAGGTATACTATGTTTTATTTATCCATTTACCAGTTGATGGACATTTGGGTTGTTTCCACATTTTTGGCTACTATGAAGAATGCCGCTATGAACAATTGTGTACAACGGACCATCGTGCACACGTTTTAACATGGCTGCTCACCAGCCTCTCCCATGTGCTCGCGCTCCTCCCTCCCCCACCTAGGGGCCACCCTGCCTTCGATTTCCTCTGCTTAGATAGCTCCCCCTCAAGACACCGCAGCAATGGCCCCTGACAGGGATCTTGTCTCTTTTGCTCACTGCTATATCCCAGCTCCCAGGACAGTCCCTGATGCATAGTAGGTGCTCAATAAAGAGTTGTTGCGTGGAGGGAAGGAAAGAGGGAGAGAAGGAAAGAGGGTCAGGACACTAGCCCGAGTCTACCTGGCTGCCATGTCCTTCTGGCCTCACCATGCCGCCTCCCCTGGAAGTTACCAGTCCTGCTGGGTATGGCTCCTTGACACCAACTCTAAGACCACTCCCTGCAGGTGCAGCTGAGAGGGATGCCACAGATGAGCTCCCTCCCTCCGAGGCCCGCCCTGAGTGCAGCACCAACCCAGAGGACAGCAAGACGCCCACCAGGTGACTCCCTGGCCCCTTTTGGGGGCAGCTGGGCTGGGGCTGGAGGTGGGGCCTGGGCTGGATCTCTGTGCCAAGGTCGCAAGTCATTTTGGAGGATGTGTGCCCGGCTCTGGGCTGGAACCACTGGGAATGGTTCCTGAGCACATGCTTCCCTTTCTCCATCTCCACCGTCAGTCTTACTTCTGGCTTCTCTCCTGGTAGTGCCCCTGCCCCTCTGGTCTCCTCGGCAGACCCCCAGATCAGTCAGGAGCATGGAGGGGGCATCACCCACGCCTGGGGAGACACCCCCATATCAACGAGCACACCCATCTCTTTCTCCTCCACGGCAAAGCCCATTCTGGTTTCAGGTAACTATTAGAGAGGAGCGTCTGCCTCCCAGAGGGCCGGGAGGAGGGAGGCTACTCCCTGGGCAGCAGCATCCACTGGGTGGGGGAGACCAGAGCTGACCCCAGGTTTCTGGCTTCTTGAGCTGGGGATGTGCCTCTGTCACTTGCTAGTGATTGTTCCTCGATTCTGGGCAGGGATTTTATTCACAGCTTCATCCCCGTGGCCCATAATTGCTACTCAGAAAATACTTGGAGAACGAAGACATGACCTTGACTAGTTGCTTAATTCCTTTGAGCCTCAGTTTTGTCGCACGGACCACGCAGGGCAGTAAGCGGTGGGGTATACGTAGCTAGCACCTTACGGGGCTCCTTGGAGGCATTCTAAGGTAGGCTTCGGTTTGGGGCTTGCAGTTCTAGTGTCAGACACGAGGTGGCGGCAGTCCTCCAGCCAGCCGACCTCAAAGCGCAGCCCTGGACTGGCAGCATCAGCAACTTGTTAGAAGAGCAAATTCAGGGCTGCACCCCAGCCCCGCTGAACCACGGTCTGTATTGGAACATGGTCCCGGGAGATCTGCATGCATGTTAAAGTTTGAGAAGCACATACATGGCACCTACTACTTTTTAACACCTGAACGTGGACTTAACAGTGATTGGATACACCATCTTCATAAGGGACAAAGGAAAAAAAGGAACAAGTTAAGTCCTGAGTTAAGTTGTAAAAGAGTATACCCACATAGTGGTGAAGTGTGTGGGCGCTGGGGCCGCCCGGCCTGGCCTGGCCCAAGCCGTGATTCTTGCGGTTTACCCTTTGCCATTTTAGTGAGTTACTTAATCTTCGCCAGCCTCAGTTTCCCTCGTTTGTAAAAGGAGATGGTAATGGTGCCTACGTGATATTCAGGGAACAGGTGCTGAGTGGGTGTATGTGCAGAGAAGACCCCGTGCCTGCCCATCTGGAGGGGAGCTGGGAATCCTATCAGACTCCCCACTTCACCCTCCTCGCTGCTCCACCCCCCCCGCCCCCCCCCCCCCCCCCCCCCCCCCCCCCCCCGACTCCAGCCACACTGAATGTGCTGCCGGCTGCCCCGGGGGCCGCACTTGGCATAGGCCCTCCCCCACGGCCCCCAGACCATGTTCTTTTGGACCTCAGTTCCTTCCTCTGACTCCTCGACTCCTCAATTTCTCACAATCTAGAAATGGTTCGTTTCTGTGAACCGTTTAGCTGCCCTGATGGGCCCCCTCGAGCCAGGGGAGGGAGGGCAGGTGGATAAGGGCTGCACCAGGGAGGCAGAGGGTCTGGGTCTCAGTTCCTGCTTGGGGAAGGACCGGGTCCTGCCAGCCCCAATGGTGTCTGTGTCCCAGGAGAAGGAGATCATAGTCCGGGGTGAGGACCATGTGGGGAGGTTGCAGCGGGGGCCCCTGGCGCACTGCTGTGGTGTAGACTTCAGAGCCCCCGAGCATCAGGGCAGAGGGTGCAGGGCTGCCTCTGTGTTCCAGGGCCGATGCTCTTCTGGACGGTCCTGCTGCTGGTGGTGGTCCTGGGCTCCGTGTCCTTCCTCCTGTGCCACCGGAGGGCCTGCAGGAAGTGGATTCAGCAGAGTGAGTGGATGTGTCCCTGGGGCCTGGGGGAGGGCAGGTGCCCCGCGCTGGGCTGGCCGGGTCTCTGCGCTGCCCTCGGAGGCCCTCGGAGGCTCTCCAGCTAACTCCTCTGTCGTTCCAGAGCTCCACCTCTGCTACCCTGTCCAGACCTTCCGGCCCAAGCTGGAGCCCGTGGGTAAGTGTCCACATGTCCAGAGGGGGCTACTCGGGCCCCATGGACACAGCAGCTCGAGGCCCTGGGTCTGGGGCTCCCTCTGTGCACAGGCTCATCTGTAACGGGAATGCAGTGCGGGTGGGACCCGTCCTCCACGGTCCTCTGCAGCGTTCAGATGGCAGGCTGGCAGGAAGGTTTAAGATCCATCTTGTCTCTCATTCTTTCCTCCACAGTGCCCACCCCCTGGAGAGGCATTCCTGAATGCCTTCCCTTCCTTCCTGGCCTCCCTACCCCTTCCTTCCTCCCCATTGCTCTGTGCCCCTTCTGCTGGCAGCGAGGGGCATAGGGGTCTGTAGGGCAGGCTGACAGGGCCGGAATCCTGGTTCTGCCACTTACGAGCTGTATGGCCCCGGTGAGTTTCTTTGTTCCGCTGTGCCTCAGTTTCCTCACTGTAAAAGGGGATGGTGGGGCCCACTTCAGACGGTGTGTGGTGCAGGAGGTGGTTGCTGTCGGCCGACGGGCCGGCCTGTGTTGGGGGCCTTTTTCCTCACCAGGAATCTCAGGGCCTTCTGATATCTACGCTGTTCTGAAGCGCTCCCTGGCCCTGGCTCTCTGATCCCGGCCCAGCTTCCAGGCCAACTTTTGCAGACCACTTGTCAGAGCCCCTGACCTACTTCCAGCCCTCACCTGGTTGTGTATGTGTGTGTGTGTGTGTGTGTGTGTGTGCGCGCGCGCGCGTGCGCCCACGCCTTTTCTCCCCTATGCAGCCATTTGCAGGCAGGGCAAGGTCTTCGTCAGCACTCCATAAGCACTGACTGAGCACCTACTGTGTGCTGGGCCCTGACCACAGGGGAAGGAGTGAACGCGAATTTCTGAGCTTCCCTTTCTGGTTTCAAGGCAGGCTCCCATAGAGGGTCTCACCGACCTGGGAACCCCAAGGGAGGTGGGTGATGATCTGTCTCCCTTCCATAAGGAGTCAAGGCTCTGAAAGGTGGATAGCTGGCCAGGGCCACACAACCGATGAGACTCAAGTCTCAGGCGCTGGTCCTTGAGGTTGCGGGCTTTGTTTGTGGAGGGCTCAGACCTGTCCCCTCCGCCTCCCTCCCCTCAAGCTTTGTCCACCTCCAGTGTCCACCCACGAGCCCAGGGGGCAGTCTTGGGCCAGGTCACAGCCCTCTTGCCCCCACCCCCCTGCCGTCTCCCCAGGACCCTCGGAGACCGTCACTGCAGCCTGCCTTTGGACTTGGGCACAAAACCTGTCCACTGAGGCCTGTTTTGAATTTGATGAGTTTCACAGCAGGTGCTTGTGCACTCTTAGCAAGGGGGGTTTTTGTGTTTTGATAGTTTCAAGCCTGTTTCCATGAGCTGTCAGCCTTAATGTCTCATTGAAACCCATGTTTGCTTTCTTGACATTTTTCTAGTATTAGAATTTCCATTGCTGTCAGTTTATTTTTTTCTTCAAACCTTCGTGATGGCAGTTTTGCCACAGAGAAAAAGAGAGAGAGAGAGAAAAAGAAAAAAAAAGCACCTTCCCTTAAAAAGGCAGACCTATGAGAAACCAAGCCCTGAGACTCAGTGGCGGCCATCCTGTTTGGGGCTGTTTCTGGCCCTCTGGCTTCCGGCGGGTCCCTGGAGGGTCTGGGTTCCCAGGCCCGAGCTGGAGGGAAGGTGAGGCCAGGATAAGCATCCAGGGGCTCAGGATGAGAACGGATGGAGCGAGGTGGATGCCCTATTCCCTCCGGAGCAGTGGGTGCTGAAGGGGCAAAGGAGCTTTCATTCACGTGCTTGCTCGTTCAAGTGTTCAGATCATCGTCCAAGTGGCTCTCTGCTGGGTGCAGAAACGGGTCCTCGCTCTCCCGAGCGTTCAGACCAGCATCAGTTGCTTCAAGGGACTAACGGCTGGCAGGGCGGGGATGCATGCCCCAGCCCTCCCTGTCCCAGAGCAACAACGCTTACCAGCCATCTCTTGAGTCGATTCGCCTTTATGGCCCGTGTCCTTGGTGGCAAGCTTTTGCAGAGGGCAGACGCACAGTGGACCGGGGAGGCACCTGCTGCTTTCATCCCCATTTCACAGATGAGGAATCAGGAAGGTGGAGGAACTTGTTTAAGGCCACTTGGTTAATAACAACCTGGGGGTGGGAATCGTGCCTGGTTAAGAAACACTGACTAAAATTCTTCATTCTAATGGGCACTAAAGTCCTTATCTGTTACTTCAGGCAGGTTTAAGTCGAAAAAAAATTTTTTGTTGTTGTTTTGAAACAATTTCAAGCTTACAGGAGAGTCACAAGGACAGTACAAAGAACTTATTTTTCTGAACTTTTTGAGATGAGTTAGTGACTCAATGCCTTATCATCTCCACATACTTTAGTGTGTGGTCATACAAACAGGGGTGTATTTTTATACGATGTATAAAAATACGTGTCACTACACCATCAGAATCAGAATTCACACTGATGCGTTACCACTGGCGAATTCTCAGACCTCATTCAAGATCCTTTGTCCCAACCATGTCCTCTGCAGCAGAAGAATCCAGTTCAGGATTTCGTGTTGCATCTGGTTGTCACGTCTCTTGTCAGCCTGGCTCTGTTCCTGTCTTTTCTGCCACGTTTGTGCTCTTGCCACTTTTGAGCATTCCACCACCGACTTGGTGGGCATCCCTCCCCTTGGGTTTGCCTGGTGCGTCCTCATGGAGACCGGAGTCAGGTCGTGCTTCTTTGGTGGCGGGAAGATGCCAGGAGTGACGCTGAGCTTCTCTGGTGGCAGCCGTCCCGCCAGGTTCCAGCCGGTCAGTCCCTTTCCCAAGTCCCTCACTTGGCGTGAGCGCTCCCTGCCAGGCCGCTCCTGCACGAGGCTGTTCTTTTCTCCTTGGCAAGCAGTAAGCACTTTCGGGGGAGGTACTGCGAAGCTCTGTGAATAACCAGTTCCTCATCACACTTTCTTCTTCCTCTCTATTTATATCTGCATGGACTGGTGGCTTTCTATTTGGTTCTCTTGCCCTCGTTATTCTGATGTTCAGATTCAGTCCTTGAAGCTAGCCCCGGTGTCCTTCTGTCCCGTCCTTCCCTGTTCTGAGCACTTCTTTAAGACGATCCCAACTTACCCGGTACTTCCCTGCCCTCACCCTGGAATCAGCGGCATCTCCCAGGAGCCGAGATCGGAATTAGGGGTGCCCGTTGCCAAAGCCTGCTGAGCCTCTGTGCCAGACTCCTTCCTCAGGTCTGTTCCGCTTCCCATGGCAGCCAGGCCCCCAGGCCAGATGGGGGCCGGGACTGAAAGGGGAGAGTGACTGGGAAGGACAGGACCGCAGCATCGGTGTCAGAACTCACGGGCTCGGCTGGAGTGGCCCTCACGGCAGCCCCTGGGAGAACATGTACTTGTCCCGGGGGGGCCACCGATGCCTCGGGTGTCCCTGGACTCATGTCCTTGGGTGCCGGACACGTTTACGAGAAGATCTCGCAGTTACTTCCCAAAGCGAGGAAACCAATAAATGAAGACAGTGGACTGAAGCCACATTTTTAGGGGAAGTGCACTTAGGAAACCTGATCTCTGTACTCAGCGCGATTTGTCCTGGGTCGTTAGCAAAGTACACATGTGGGTTGTGAGGCAGCTGCAGGCAGACCTTGGTGCCTCTGGATTCTGCCTTTTCGCCTTTATGTTGTTTTATGCTCGTTGCCAGGAGTCGGTATCAAATGCTGGTCTTCTCTTTGGTGCGGTGAGCGCGGCGCCACGTTAATGTCCTGGGACCCCCCGCATGCTAGGCAGCCTCCTGGGCACTGTCCCTTTTTCACATTTAAATTTTAAAAAAATTTTCGACAGACTTCAATTTTTAGAACCATTTTAGACTTGTAGAATATTTGAAAAGATAGTTCAGAGAGTTCCCGTGTACCTCACACCCAGTTTCCTCCATCGTTAACAGCTTACGTTGGTGAATTTGTCGTGATGAATGAGGCAATATTGACACATCACCATTAACTAAAGCCCATACTCTGTTTAGATTTACTTAGGTGTTTGGTTTTTTTTTTAATAAGAGACTCTTTTTTTAAAAATTTATTTATTAGAGAGAGAGTGAAAGAAAGCTCCAGTGGGGGTTGGGGGAGGGGCAGAGAGAGAGGGACAAGCAGATTCCCCACTGAGCAGGGAGCCCAACGGGGGGCTCGATCCAAGGACCCTGGGATCGTGACCTGAGCCGAAGGCAGATGCTTAACCGACTGAGCCACCTAGGCGCCCCTGGGTTTACTTAGTTTTAGCCAATGTATTTTCTTACTGTTCCAGGCTTCCACCCAGGATACCATGTTACATTGAGTTGTCATGTCTGCTTGGGCTCCTCTGGACTTTTCTGACTTTCCTGTTTTTGATGACCTTGGCAGTGCCGGCCAGTTATGTGCAGGATGCCCCTCTATTGGAATTTGGCTAATATTTTCCTCCTAGTGAAAGTGGGGTTGCAGGTTTGGGGGAGGAAGACCACATGGGTGCAGGCTTGTTCTCATCACATCATATCAAGGCACGTGCTCTCAGCGTGACTGATCACTGGGTACCTTCACGTTTCGGGTCTCATTTAGTCTTCATAAAAACCCTCCAAATTTGGCATGCTGTGTCCCATTTTCCAGATATGAGGACTAAGGCTGGGAAGGTGGAGTGATGTTGTGTTGGGGGTTCCCTGCCAGGAAGCCCTCTGCTTCAAGACTGCTAAGCCGCCTCATTGTTTGGCATCTGGCTTGTTTTCAGTTTTTTGATTATTGCACACAGCCTTGTTGTATTCTCTTGGGTTATTTCCTGAGGGTGTGTCCGTAAAGAGGGATTACTGGGTCAAAGGGTGTGAGGTTTTCACTGCCAGATGGCTCTTGAGAAACATGGAACCAGTTCACAGGGCATGAGCCGCTGTGTTCCTTTTTACCCACATCCTCTCCAAGACTGAGTTTTATCACTTTTATTTTATTTTATTTTATCTTGTTACTTTGTCGCACTCTTGCCCCCCCGCCACCCAAACCACAGCTGGCTGTTTGCAAAAGTCAACATTACTCTCAAAGGACAAAAATTAGGCTTCACTGACATCATTTAAAAGAATGTGCCTCAGGTCAGAGAGCATTTCCCCAAGCGGTAGCTTGGGTAACAGACAGTGGCCACCCAGCGGGAATGAGCTGTGGCCTTCCAAGGTGACCACTCTGCTGGGAAGAGCAGTTACCAGACGAAGGAAACTTTAACATTTGTTAAATCAAGACTCCAGATGGGGCGCCTGGGGGGCTCTGTTGGCCAAGCATCCGACTCTTGATTTCAGCTCAGGTCATGATCTCAGGGTGTGAGATCGAGCCCCATGTCAGGCTCTGTGCTGGGCGTGGAGCCTGCTTGAGACTCTCTCTCCCCCTCATCCCCAGCCCCAGCCTCTGTGCTCACTCACTCTTTCTCTCTCTCTAAAAAAATAAAAATAAAAAAAGAAGAGGAAAGAATCCAGAATTGTGTCATTTTATACGTGTTCTTTTTTTGACCGTCAATCTGGTTCATTTCCTCTTTAGACACTTTCTGCACGCTGATAGTCACTTAGGAGGCACGTGTAAGTGTTTCCCCGAATTGACCTAGTGTCTACACAGCACGTTCCAACCACCTGTCTTGTTTGTAGTATCACAGTTGGTTGGCCTCCAGTGAGTGTTTCAGCTAGGATTCAGGGCTGGTGGTTCCCAGAGCTGCTGATGTCAGAATGTTCTGGAGATGACTTAGCTCGCTGGCATTTTCAGAGCAGATTTCTCTGGTCAGGTACGCACACCTAACAGCAGCATATTCCAAGTCTCTGAGAGGGCCTCCTCAGGACTCCTCAAGGGCTGTGTGTCCCCAGACGACGGTCGATGCTGGGAGTTGATTTGCCCAGTGTAGACCAGATGCCTGGGTGCCATCTCCGGCTTTCTCAGATGGCCAGTGGGCCATGGTTAAATGTCACCATATGCTTGGCCATGACCTGGCCCTGTATTTGATATGAGAGAAGTGCTGGTGTGGAGGGTGGGGGTTTGGGATGAGAAGATAAAGTTGTGCCCTAAGAATCAGGCAGCACCTCCTGAGTCCCGCAGAGGGAGATGACAGGTGGTAGGATGATGAGCAGCTGTCCTCCTCATGGGTGGTCACACAGGCTCTTTCAGGCGTGTCTAGTAGAAAACCGAACTCCCACCAAAGGCCTCCAGGGTTGATTGGCTCTGGGTGTGTCCAGCGCAGGGTTCAGCAGAGGTCCTCAGGATCGGTCACCTGCTCTCACCCAGCCTTGAGGTCCTCCATGTGAACTTTGCATGGTGCTCAGGGGAGTTCTGGGCTCTCTAGACCCTGGGCTACAAAGCCACAGACCAATTTCTGAGCCCGCAGAAGCCTCTGCCTGGGCGCCAGCCGGGGCGTGTGCCAGTCAGGTGTCTGGGCCCCCTCCCTGGTAACTGTAGGTTCAGGGTAATGTTTGCAAAGCCCCTGGCCCAGCACCTGCACACAGCAAGCTCTTTGTAAAAGACAGGTGAAGAGATCCTTCCAGCTCAGGGCAAGCTGACTGGCTTAGCGGTTGGGGGAGAGGTCGTTCCTGGTTCTCCCGCAGCCGCTGCCCAGGCGAGGGCTGGCGAGTGAGCCTCTGTGTCCGGGCGTGGGCGTGGGTTCTGAAACCATCCACTGTTGTCCAGCCTGAGGGCCGGACAAGTGTCAGCTGCCACCCATACGTCGATTGGGGCAGGACCAGGCAGCTGCCAGGTTCTCCTTGGTGAAGTCACTACTCTTTTTCTTTCTGCAGATTCCAGGCCCTGGAGGAACCCGACAGTAAGTAGCCCTTCCTTGCCCCACCTCCCCGGCTTTGTGCCCCTAAAATCGGACTCTTTTGCTAACAGAGCCGCTGGTTCTGAGAACTGCTGGTGGGTCATTCCCCTCCCCCAGTGACCGGGGTGCGGGCTCCCCCTGCAAGTTCAGGCTGAGTCTGCCCCATGTGGGGTGCTCTGAGCACAGTGGGGCCTCTGCCAGGCCCTGGCCGGCGATGGGGAGCTGCAACCCCTCAGCAGTCTCTGGCTCCTGGCTCATCCTGCCGGGGACTTCCAGAAGGGCCTGGCAGACCGTGGATTTGGTTTTGGCTACTTCGGGTGCCAGGTGGGGTCATTTCCCTTTTCTCCTTCACTCCGCTGTGGTTCTCATTCTCACAGCCGGAATGACAAATTCATAGCACGACTCTTTGAAAACTTAGCCATCACGGGGCGGGGGGGGGGGGGGGGGGGGGAGGAGGCGCCTGGGTGGCTCAGTAGGTGAAGTGTCCGACTCTTGATTTCAGCTCATGTCATGATCTCAGGGTCATGAGAACAATCCCCACCTCGGGCTCTGCGCTGAGCGTGGAGCCTGCTCCAGATTCTTTCTCTGTCTCTCCCTCTGCCCCTCCCCTCCTGCTCACGCTCGCTCTCTCTTTCTAAAAAAAAAAAAAATGAAAACTTAGCCATCCCGAATGGAGCACTTACCATGAGCCAGGCACCTTGCTTTGTGCTTCTCAGAGTTATCGTGGGTAGTCCTGACAGCACTCAGAGGTTGGTGCTGTTGTCCATTTTACAGAAGAAGAAACCCAGGCACAGACAGGAGAGGTGGGTCCACAATTGGAAAGTAGATCAGCGAACCCTGGCTTGACTTGAACCCTGGTTTGTCTGGCTTCAAAGCTGGTACCCTGAACTCTTGCCCTGAGCTGGAAGGATCTCTTCACCTGTCTTTTACAAAGAGCTTGCTGTGTGCAGGTGCTGGGCCAGGGGCTTTGCAAACATTACCCTGAACCTGCAGTTACCGGGGAGGGGGCCCAGACACCTGGCCCTCACCAGGCTGGGCCTGGCACGCTGCTCTGTGCCCAGCCTCCAGGAGCAGCCTCGGGGGCAGGGGTGAGAGAAGGGACGTTGCCCTCTGGGGCTGAGGGACGAGGCAGGACAAAGCACTCCATATGGCTGCGTCTCAGCTATGTATGGTTCACCCAATTTTTTTTTTTTCCATTTATCAATTTTTCCGTGACTTTCTTTTAACTCAAAATATTCATAGATGGAGAAAGGTTTCCATCCTTTAATTTTTTAATATAACAGACAGAACCACAATATGAGTTCAGTTTCGAATTATGGGAGGTCACATTCAAGTATGCTTGGGTCAGATAAGTGGCTGTTACAATACCAGGAAATTTCATGAAAAAGTCATTTAATGATTTGTGAGATAATCAAACATTTTTTGGCCATGGGAATCAGTGTTTTCACTGTAACTTGTTTAAAATGCTGTCTTTTGGACTTCAGATGATTATAAAAGGATAATCAGGATTGTGTAGATACACTTTGTGAATCACTTGACCTCATTCCATTTTGAAGGCTGGAGGTACATAGTATGCTTTAGAACATTTCATGAGACTTTTTTTTTTTAAGATTTTTTTTATTTATTTGTTTGACAGAGAGAGAGAAAGTAAGAGAGGGAACACAAGCAGGGGGAGTGGGAGAGGGAGAAGCAGGCTTCCCGCTGAGCAGGGAGCCTGATGTGGGACTCGATCCCAGGACCCCGGGATCATGACCTGAGCCGAAGGCAGACACTCAATGGACTGAGCCACCCAGGCACCCCTTCATGAGACTTTTATACTTACCTATAAAAGTTAAAAACGAAACCACCATTTTCCTGAAGATATAGCTATTTTTAGAATACGTTAGTGTCGTCATACCGGATAGCTGTCCCGGGAGGTCAGGGCTGCAGAGTTGGGGTGGGTCTAGAGTGCACACTTACCCACAGGGGCTTATAAGCATGGATTCCAGAGCGAGGTGCCAGGGTTCAAGTGCTGGCCCACACACTTACTTGAGCAAGTTACTTGACTTCTCTGTGTCTCAGTTTCCTGGTCTGTGAAATGGGGAGGGTGCTAATATTAGCCACCTTAGAGGGTGGTTGTGCGGATTCTCAAGCACTGTATGGGATTCTGGCTCCTGTCGTTATTTGGTACAAGTTAAAAGCAACAGGACTTCTGAAACTCAACACAGGGCATCAGGCTCTCAAAGCCGAGAAGCCGTGGGTGGTGTGTGGCAGCTTTAAGGCAGAGAGGGAGACTCACTGGAGTCTACAGAGGTGAAGAAACGGGCTTCCCAGGGCGGCTGGGGGCACCCTGCATCAACTCCACACCCTCTGTGCCCACAGCAGCTGAAGAGTATATCGGTGGTGGAGTCAGGCATGGAAGAGCTGAGGTTAATGAGCCCCCCGCCTGTGGAGACCTCCCCCAATGGGGCAGCCTGCCTAGAGAGCATGCGGCTGCTGGAAGCCAGCCCACCCGCCGCTGGGAGCCCCTCATCCCCCAGGGACCTTCCCGAGCCCCGGGTGACCTCAGAGCATACCAACAACAGGATCGGTGAGTCTGCTGATTTGGAGGGTCCTGGTGTGGTCAGGGCTGAGGGGGCAGGGGGAGCTGGGCACTGGACCCTGGGCCCCCGACGGGAGCCAGGGACCCTGGGGTAGGAAGGCCCAGCGAGGAAGAGGCGTGGGTTCTCCTGCTGGCCCTTGTAAGTAGGAGCAGCTTTTTGTGGGAGAGTTAAAGCTTGTTCCGTCTCGGTAGCCCAATTTAAATTTCTGGAAAATCGGTGTAATAGTGATTCGGCCCTCACAGGGCCATTGCAAGCATTTGTGAAGTTGTCTGGGTGAGTGGGGGTGAAGGTTGGGGAGAGAGGCTCCCCCTTCCCCCGGGCCTGCCAACGTTGAAGTGGGACGTGAACGCTGCTCCCACCCCCAGCAAAGAGCCCCTTGCTGGGACAGGAGGAGACATGCCAGTGACAATAAGACCAGCCACTTGTCTGGGCGGAAGTCTTCTCTTGTCACGTGGCCTTCTGAGGACAGTGTCTGCCTCCCCTTTTCACACCCGGGGCAATGGCACTGTGAGGTAGGTGCGGGGAGATGTTCCCTGTCACATAGCTGCGGGGTGACAGAGCAGGGACTTGGCCTCACCCCGTGCCCGCGGGGCTCTGAACCCCTTGGCTTGCCCTCACCGGCGCGGGCCTCAGCAGATGCATTGAGGCCAGCCCTTCCCGAACTGCCGCCGCCCTCTGCCTCAGGCAGACCTTCCGCTTTGGCCTCCCAAGGGTCTCCCTGCCTTCTCTCCAGCTTCTCTCCACCCTTGCACACCAGCGTGTCTCCACCAATATACAAGCCTTTCCCGTCTGCACCCCTACTTCAACCCTCCTGGGGGTGGGGGGTGGGGGTCCCTGTCACTGTCAGGATGAATTCCAGATTCTTATTCTGGAGTTCAGACTGGTCACTGGTCACGAGCTGCCTCCTCCCCCCAGACTCACCTGCCTCCTGACCCCTCTGGCCTACTTCACCCACCCACTGGCAGTTTCCAGAGTTGACAGAGCCCTCCCTCCCTTTGGAGCTTCTCTGTGGGAGCTGCTTCCTCACCTGGGACAGCCAACTCCCCCTTTGAATCTAGTCAATTCCTGATGTCCTGAGGCCACTGCTTATTTGCCTCCTCCTCCAGGAAGTCTTCCTGGCCCTCTCCACTCTCCTGTCTGGACCAAATGCCCCTCTGCTATGCTCCCTCAGACGCTGGGCCTCCATACCCAGTATCCTCAGCCCCCAGCAGTATGACTGTATTTGCGGCCTCCCCACCTCCTCGCCCCCACCTGGCTGTGAGCTCCCTGAGGGCAAGGCCTTAGTGAGCTCCATCTCTGTCTTCTCTGGAGGGTTAACTATTGCTGGGTTAATACCAGAGAGGCATTTGTAATTGTCCTACACATTTCTATAACAGGCATTGGTGGATAGAACTCTTTGGGGCAGGGTCTTTAATATGAAACCAAAACTTTTGGCGTTGTAGCTTTCAGCACGTTTTATTTAAAAAGAGTGTTATTTGGGGCAGTACCACCAAAGCATCTCCTTTAAATTTCCTAAGAAGTCCTAACTTGAACATTTGGGTCTGTGCTGCGTGCAGTGCCCGGAACTGTGGGGGCAGGTGGAGGGAGGTACTGGGCTCCCAGGATGGCTGGGGTGCAGCCTGTTAGCCTCGCTGGGAAGCAGGGTGGTTGGGAGAGAGGGCCTTGGAGGTTCGCTCAGGAGCCTTTTGTCCTTCTGACACCATCCCAGGGGGCACCCCCTGCCCCACTGAACCTGTCTGGTACCCCAGGGGGACCAAACTGCAGCCTGAGCTCTATCCCTCTGCCCCTGGGCACCAGGCAGGGGGAGCCCTTTCACCTCCCACCCCACCAAGATAACTTCCCTGGATTCTAGAGCTCTGGGTGGGTAGAAGGTTCAAGCAGCTCCTGAAAGACCCTCCTTTCCCCTCCCAGCTTGTGGCGGGAGTGGGGGGGGGGGAAGGGCAGCCCTGTGATGAGGGATAGAGTCGGAGCAATCAGGACCCTCGGAGGTGAGGGAGGGATAGCCTGGCCCCTGGCTTTGGCTTCTTCAGACAAACCCACCTCCACTTCTCTCCCACCCTGCTCCGTATGCCTCAGCTTCTCCCCTAGTCCTGTCTGGCTGCTCTGTGCCCTGTCTCGCTCCCCAGGGTCCCCTCTCTTTCACCACCTCTGGCTCCCACCTCTTCCTAGCCCATCTGCTCAGGCTCCCAGGGCAAAGGGCCTGCAGGCCTTGGTGGAGGGTGTGTGGCTGGGGCCTGAGGCCCTGCTTTCTCTTTTGGAGTGTGTGAGGGGCTTGCCACACTTGTAGCTTTCCTCTAGTCCTCGCTGCTATTTTGAACACTTCCCTTTTTCCTGGAGGTGTTAAAAATCAAAACAGAAGAGCCAGCATTATGCAATTGGGTGGCGGGTGCAGGGCCCCCAAAGATCTTTTGGGTGTTCCTAAATCAGAGGGATATAACTGGGTGACCCAGAGAGGTAGGGGTCCCCAGCGCCCTGCTCCACCCTAGCTTTCAAGTTCCCTCTTGAGCATCCTCATTCAGACTCCAGAGAGAGAGTCCCAGGGCCAAGCTGCTGGGAGCTTGGGACCCTGCCCTGAGCTCAAGGCCATCAGAAGCTGGGCTGAGTGAAGGCCAGGCTCCTCACTTCCCAGCTTCTTGGGCAGCTTACTTAACTCCCCTGAGCCTCTGAAGCACCCCCTCCCACCCCCGTCCCCACAGTGGATGGTGGTGAGGACTGCAGGGGGTCCTGCCTCTAAGGGGCTGCGCTGCCGATTCATCCAAGCAACACACAAGCAGTCCTACTATGCGCAGGTCACGGCCTAGCCGTGAAGGCCTCAGGCGGGAGATCGGCCATAAGTAACAAACACTGAAATATGGCCCTGAGCGAAGAATCACAGGCTGGTGTTCGTTATTAACAGGGCTGGGGTTCTTAGACTGTGATCAACTGTCTGGATTTACCTGAACTGAAAAGGTCCATAGGCCACAGGACCTTCACTACAACAACCAGGAGCAGCCCAGGCGAGCCGGAACACGTTGGTCACCCCAGGTTTCTGATGTAGGCACGTGGACAGGAGTGGAAAGGGCAGCTAGTCGGGTGGGAGTTTCTGCCGAGATTTCTACTAACTGCCTGGCGACTTTGGGCCGGTCATTTAACCTTTCAGGGCTTTAGGTTCTTTGTATCTGTCCACGGGGACAAGAGTAGACTGTCTACCGTGTGGCAGTGGTGTGAGGACTCAGGGGTCGTGTGGAAGGTTCTGGACGGTGGCCAGCACGTCCGCTGCTCACTGGGGCCGCAGTCCCTCCCTTCTCTGCCCCAGGCCCGCTTTCTCTCCCAACGCTGTGCTCTCCTTCCCTACCCCATCCCCACCTAAATGCTGAGAAGATCATGAGCCTCTCCCACAAGGGAGCCAGTCTTAGCATGCAGTTTCTAGCTGTTTTATGTCCTTTGAGCCTCAGGACACCTGTGAGGTTGATGGGGCTGGCGGTGTGTCAGAGAGATTGTGTCATCTGCCTGCAGCCACACAGTAGGAGAGACAGAGTTGGAGCTTGGACCCTCCTCTGCCTCCTCACCCTGTCCAGCTAGGGCTCCGGTCCCCTCACTTTACCCATCCTTTTGCCTTGCAGAGAAGATCTACATCATGAAGGCTGACACAGTGATTGTGGGGACCGTGAGGACTGAGGTGCCTGAGGGCCGGGGCCTGGTGGGGCCGGCGGGTCCTGAGTTCGAGGAGGATCTGGAAGTGGACCATGCTCCCCACTTCCCAGAGCAGGAGACAGAGCCTCCTCTGGGCAGCTGCGGGGATGTCATGTTCTCAGTAGAAGAGGAAGGAAAGGAGGCCCCCTTGCCCATGACCGTCTCCGAGAAATGAAGCCTGGCCTGGGTTGGGGCTGAGAGGGCAGTGGGGTGCCCCCCCGGGAGGCCAGGGTGGCCCTGGTGGCACCAGGCTGGTGGCAGAGGCCCCGTGTGGCCTGGACTGAGGTTCCACATCCAGGGGTAGAGCAGCCTGGAGCAAGGGGGTTCTGGTGGTCTCTAGTTGCATCCCCCCCGACCACTGCCCCCCAGCTCAGACCCTCGGGGAGCCTGGGCTTGTGCAGGAGAGACAACCTAGGGGCTGGATCTGAATGGCAGTGTTTGTTGGAACAGCGGACAGACAGCAGAGACTGGGCACCTTGTCTCCTGCCAGTGCTGGGAAGATGCCCCCAGGGCCTTGAGCATCACACCGCTGGGGCCGGGGCTCACTTGCGGAGGAGGCATCCCCCTGTGCCTTCTACTCTCACATGGACCTTGCCGCCATGCCAGCAGCCCCCAGTTACTGTAACGTGGCCCCCTGTGGGCACTGAGCCAGCGCCTGCCATGGTCGCTCCTGAGTCAAAAGGGACGTCAAGGGGTGGGGCGTCGTCGGCTGGCCCCATCTTGGCAACAGCCAGCGCACGGCGCTCTGTGCCCTGTGTCCGGGTGAGTGCCCAGCCTGACCCCCAGCCCTGCCAGGGCTCGAGTGAGACCCTCCTGGTGCTGCCAGCCCTCCCCTATTCTGTAGCCCTCACGGTGGGCTGGAGGCCTGGGGTCCCTGACTGGTCTCACAAGGTCCCCACCAGTCCCCTCCGTGGGAGGCATCTTAGGACCCAGAGGTCTGCAGACGCTCAGCAGCTGTAGCACCCTGCCCCCACAGGAGACCCTCCCCAGCCAGCTGCCGCCTAGAGAAGGGCCTGCTGAAGGGGAGCCCTGGGCCCTTCCTGGGTCCTTGCCTGCTCCGTGGGCACCTCTGCTCTGTCCCGGGGACATGCGCCTTCCCCACACCTGCCACGCCCTCGGAGCCCAGTGGCCCCCGCCCTGCCCTCACGCTCCAGCCCCCAGCACCCATGGCTGGGATACAGATGTCGGAAAGCAACACCATTTCGCCCAGACATCCTGCCTTATTCCGGATTCTCAGAAAAGCAAGTAGTCCAGTCTGGCCTTGAGGACTTTTGCATTTCACGCTAAGGAGTAAAGCTGTCCCGACTTGGGTCTGCGGGCCGGCTCTCCCCAGGGCTTTCAGACTCATGTAAGCAAACCAGGGGCCTTGGAGAGGGACGTGTGGGCAGATGACAGGGCTGCCCGCAGCTCAGGCCGTTCAGTCTCGGCTGCCTGGAGGCCCCTGGAATTACCCACTGGAGGCCAGGCCTAGGAAAGCTGCTATTTACCCGCCAGCCTGCTCACTCTCTGAAGGAAGTTGGGGCTGGGTCAGGAATCACAAGGTAGTTTCTGAAATTACTCAGATGTTTGGGGGAAAGGTGGAGAGGTTAGGACACCGAGAGGGACTCACACCGGAACCTGAAGATGTTGCCATGTGGTGGACAGTATTTGCCCGGATGTCTCCTGTGGGGACAGCGTGGGCGCACCACGCCTGCAACTCCGGCTGGAAGGGACCCGAAGACGTCCCACCCTGCTGAGCAGGGCACTGGCAGTCTTGGCTTGAAGATATGGACCGCATGTTGGACGAAATGAAGCACTCCTTTGCCCAAAGTCCCTTCACAAAACCTCTGATCCTCTGAAACCTTTGATCCTCAGAAAATTTGTAAGGTCGCTTAAAAATAACCAATCGTAAGTTTCAGGAAATGATCTTTGAGATTGAGTATTTGAGAATGTCTGAGCAGGAATGGTCTGGGCAATCTCTCTCCCCCCAGAATAGCAGGTTCCTCTTCATCCCCCTACCGAGGCGGCCAGCTTCTATGCTCTGTGTGCTGTGTCGAAGTGAGTGCCCAGCCTGGCCCCCAGCCCTGCCGGGGCTCGAGTGAGACCCTTCTGGTGCTGCCAGCCCTCCCCTATTCTGTAGCCCCCAGAGTGGGCCTCGGGTCAACTGACTTGTCTCACAAGGTCCCCACCAGTCCCCTCTGTGGGAAGCATCTTGGGACCCAGAGGTCTGCAGATGCTCTGTGCAGGAAGCCAGCTACCTGCTGGGGCAACCATTCCCACTGCTGGAGGTTTTTCTTTATCCTCAGAGGCAAACCCTTCCTCCATGTAATTCCCACTCCCTGGTCTAAGACTTATCCTCTGAGGATATTTAAAAGAAAGCCTCTCTTGCCATAAGTCTCCCTTTGGGTATTTGTAGAAAGAGATCCTGAGCCTCCCTGTGGCCCTCCCTCTGGACGGGGCTGAGCTGCCCCGCAGCTTGGGGAAAGGGAGTTCCAAAGTAGCAGCATGAATGCCCAGCTTTGGGGGCAAGGAGAGGACTGAGGGGTAAATGGAAGCCTTGGACTTGGGGCCTGAGCTGGAAAGGGCCCAGCCTGCAGCCCTGATCACAACTCAGGGCCAGTGGGGGGCCTGCTCCCCACCTCAGGCAGCTGGCCCGGAGCTCCCCTCTTGACTGTGGCGCACCTGTGGGGTGGACGAAAGAGACAGAGGGCTGTGGTCAGACCTCACCCACCCCATCCCCAAGACTCCAGCTCATGCCCAGACCTCACAATCAAACCCAGCCATTTACCCAGTGTTTCCCTGCCACGTGGTTGGTCCGAGAGCCAGGGCGAATTTCCCTGCCCTGACCAGTGATCAGGGACCATTTCTTAACCTCTGTCCGTTCTGACGTCCAGGTGGGCAGAGGACTCAGGGTAGCGGACGGCAGGCCGTAAGGGAGCCTCCCACGCATGAGTGACATCCATCTTCCTGAACACTTGTATTCAGGGAGTGACGGTAAGTGATGTGTCCTAAGGAAGCTAGGCAGGCTGGTAGGTTGTAAGCTGTTTTCGGTTTATAGAATCTCTCAGGCCAGGGCCATTCCCCGAAATGGAGCAAGAGGCTGAATCTCCAGAGCCTCTTTGTCCTCTCACTGTTCCCCAGGGCTGAGATCTTGAAGAGCAGTCACCGGGGACTGGCTTGTTGGGCTAAACAGAAATGAAAATCTGTGCAGGGACAAGGCAGCTCTCTCGCTGCAGGTTCTTGGGTGCCTTCTGTCCCACCCACACTCTTGACCCTGTCCTCTAAGAGAGAACAGTGGGGGAGGTATGGGATGGGAGGGGCAGGGCCTGAGACGGAGATGAACTCAGGGCAGAAGGCTTGAGTGGAGGTCACAATGAAAATATTAAAAGTTTCGAGGTCGGCTCTGTGGGCCTCATGAGGAGCTGGCAGAGCCCACCTGGGGCTCCTGCACCCTCCCACATATCCTTTACCCTGGCCCGGCACCCGTGATGGGCACACACCCCGAGGCCATGTCCAGGGACTTGCTGTGAGCAAGGTGCAGGCAGAGAGGCCTGCCCACCACTCTCTGGAGCGTAGACACAGAACAGCAGTGATGTGCAGGTGGGGATGGCTTCTGAGGTCAGACTTGGGTTCAAATCCCGGCTCTGCCGCTTACCAGCTGGGCGATCTTGGTTATGGGAGGCCCAGGGGGTAACACGGGTCTGGCTGTTTCCTGGTCTGCGAGGTGAGGGTATCAGCCCCTATCTGGTAGGGTCGTGGGGTCCTGTTAGAGGCCACCTGGTCCGTGGCTCGTGCTTGCTGCTGGCCACCTGTGTCCTGGGTGCAGCATGGCCCCACCTGCCATGAGCGAGTCCTTCCTAGGCTGGCAGAATTCAGCTCCAGGTAACCTTTGAAAGCGTGTTGTAATTGGTGGTTGGTCCCAGTAAGCCTGTGTTGGCTCGGGTAAGGTTCACTAGGGCTTTCAGGCTCTCCTGGGACCTGGCCTCCCTTGCCGCCAGATTGCAGTGGGAAACCCCACAGTGAGTAGACCCCTTCTTGCTCTGTGGGTGCCCTAGAGAACCTCTGAAGTCAAAGTCCTAGGACTGGGCTGCTTGTTAGATGTCTGAAACTCGGGGTGTTTGCGATGTGCTGTGGGTCCCTCTGCAGGGGACGTCCTGCTCATGGTTCTAGTGCATTCCAGTGCATTGCTGCTTAAGATCTTTCTTGAGTGGCCTCCCTCGCCCCCTTCTTCCCTGTCTCCCATCCTTTTAAAAACACCTAAGATGAGCCAGGCCCAAGTCTAGCTGCAGAGGATATACTGCACTCAGACAGACTTGCTGGCGTGGGTCCTGTGTCTGGTAGATGGAGACTGATGACAGTGCCTAACTGATCAGTGAACAAGGTGATTCCAGAATTCATCATGCTGTGTGCTATGAGAAGCCCCCATTAGGGGTCTGTGGCAGAGTGTCTGTAGCAGAGGACCAGCTCCAGCCAGGTGGCCGGGGAAGGCTTCTCAGCGGAGATGTCCCCTGAGCTCAACCTGAGTGACATGACAAGCTGGGGGCGGGGGGGGGGGGGCGGGGGACCTGGGGGCAGAAGATTCCGGGAAGTTAGGGGAACAGCAGCTGCAAAGGCCCTGAGGTGGGAATGCTTCTGGCCTTGAGATTCAGGAAGCACAGCCCAGCGGTAGAAGCAGGGTAGAGAGAAAAAGGAGGTGAGCAGGGAAGCCGGCCGGCCGGATCACTTAGATTTTATCATAAAAACATCGGTCCACGGTTATGTCTCTTTTTCTCTATTAGAACAATAAACATCCTGGTATTATCTCAGGACTAGGCCTCAAAGGCCCAAGCAGAGGCACCAAAGGTTGTTTTAACCTATTTCTGAGGGAAGTCTAGGAAGGAGGCAGCGGCGGCTGGGCGCCAGGAGGCAGTTGGCTGAGCTTTCTCAGAAAAGGCAGAGAGTTCAGACTGCATTCCTGGCTGATGGCAGGCAGTGCAGGGTCCATGGCTGATGTCACTGCGGGGGGCTGGGAGCCGGGAGTCTAGGTTCCCCTTTCTTCGGGTGTCTTCCAGGAGAGTAAAAACCACACCAAAAATTCCTGGGGGAGGGTGGAGCCTTTGTGTTTGGGTGCGGGGGTGTGGGGCCTCTTCGGACCCCGGCCTGCACGCACCCCCTTCCATTCATCAGCCTGACTTCTCCTGCCCAGGAAGGGTGCGGCTCCATCAGGGTTCACTTCCCGCTCGAGCAGTTCCAGCCACATAGCCCCCAGCTTCGGTTTCCTAGATCTGCAACACGGACGTAATAACCCTCTTACGAGATGGTGAGGCACCGAGGTAACCCGGGTCAAGTGCTTGGCCTGGCTCTAGGCACCTTTCCTGTTCGGTACGGGGCGGCCCATATAGGCATTTCAGGAGCTTTTGAGTTGGCTCCCGCCTTTCTGCATTCTTTCTGTGTTCGGGCTTCATTCATAATAGCCGAAAGGCTGAATATCAGCACTGTGTTTAACAGACTAGGGCTCAGAGAGGCGCACCGACTGACCCACTGTCACACAGCCAGGAAGGTGCCCTCCCGTCCACGTGGCTGGGCTGCCCCTGTGGTTGGGGCCACGTTTATATCAAGGTTATCATCGGGCCCTGTGCCCTCTGGACAAGCAGAGATGGTTGCAGGAGGCTGGGTAACCTGCCCGAGGTCAAGCAGCAGGCCAGGTGTGGCTTTCTGAGTCCCCCTGGCAGGGCAGGAAGGACACGGAGCTGGCCCAGGCAGAGCCTCTGTCTTCGGAGCTGTGCTCCCTGAAAGTGGCCTGATTCAGGGGAGACTCGGGGCTGGGAGTACAGGCAGTGCAGGGGGCCTCCTGATGATGGTATCGCTTTGTGCGTTCTCAGCCACTCCTCGTACCCCACTCTGCCCCACGCCCCCGCGGAGCCCTGGAAGGAAGATGAGTCAGGGGCAAACCTCCCCAGATCACAGATGGGAAAACTGAGCTCCATGGAGGTTAAAGGGGTTTGGGCTAAGGTCCCAGCTCAGTGCTGCCTGCTGGAGACAAGGCCTGGGGAGAAATCACCGTTCAGTCCAGGTGAAGGGTAAAGATGACTTGCTGCTTTTTATTCTTCCTTTTACTTACTGACTTTTTAAATTTGGCATTAAAACAAAAGTGCGGTGAGTTGGGTTCTTACTGATAAGGCAGCTTTGCAGGCGTCGAGGCGGTCCCATAATCAGATGGGAACATCACACGAGCAGTCTGCAGCCTCACGAGCACGCGGCTTGTTCAGTCCAACAGGGCTCTTGCTTTGGAGGGCCAGCGCTGGGTTTAATGCTTTGCTGTGCTGTCCGAAAAACTGTGCATTTTTGAACAAGGGGCACTCTGTTTTCCTTTTTCCCTGGGTCTCCCAAATTAGGTGGCTGCTCTGCATCAGGGGCAGCAGCATCGTCTGTCCGGATTGTACTCGATGCAGAGGCACTTTCCACACTTGACTGCTTACGATCACAGTGACCATGATTACAGATGAGCTCGCTCAGCCCCATTGTTCAATAAAGTGGAGTGGCTACTAACTGACCTCAGCCGTCCCGGTTATCTCTTGCTACGTCATAAACCACCTCACAACTTAGCGGCTTGCAACAACATCCGTCACTGATTTTGCTCACAGATCTGTAGTTTGGCCGGGGCTTGGCAGGAAAGCTCACCTCTGTTCACTGCTGGCCTGGGGGATCGCACTTCTGGCAGAGCAGGCAAGTTGGTGCGGGCTGTGGGTTTCTCTCCACAGGCCTCTCTCCGGGAGGCTAAGGCTTCCTCACAGCATGGCGGCTGCGTTCCTAGAACAAACAATCCCAGCGTAGGAAGTGGGACGCGCCAGGTTCTTAAGATCAGGGCCCAGCACCGGGCCCAGCATCACTCTGGCCGCACGCTATTGGTCAAGCAGCCCCAGAGCCCAGGTTCAAAGGGAGGGGCTGCAGACCCCCCCAGCCCGTGAAGAATTTTGAGATCTTACTATGTGACAGGCACTGTGCGTAACGCTTTGCATCCTGCCTTGTTTCATTCTCCCAGTAATTGGACTGTTCTTGCTCCCAAAGTTGCCTCAAGGAAGCTAAATCACATGTCCAAGGCCACCTGGATGGAATTGGAATTGAAGTTAGTCTGTGTCCAGAGTGTGAGCTCTGACCTCGGGGACACCCTGTGCATTCAGGAACCCCCACAGGCAGAATGTGGCAGGGCCAGAAATCAAGCCTACCTGTTTGATTCGAGAACGTTTGAGGCTTTCAAAATAATCAGCCCCAACACCCCAGTTTCCACACGGAGAAACTGAGGCTGTCAGAGCTCTTGCTGGGTGTCTTCTGGGAAGGGGGGCAGGGTCTGGCACCTTCCGGGGCCGGATGGGGGGCCCCCCTGTCGGGGCTGCACCCAGCCTGGCCAGGAAGTCACAGAGAACTGTGGGCAGATTATGCAAGAGGCTGTCATAGGGACATTGTTTTTCGTTGTGATTACACTTCACTCAGGAAATACCCACAGCCTTGGTGTGGAGGGAGGAAGGTGTCGTGGCAGGTGTCAAGGGAGGTCTCCTCACTGCAGGCAGAAGACCCCTCGTGAACCCTGGGGCACACTCGAGATGGACCAATGTGCCCTGGGACAGGTCCAGGCACACGGGAAGTTCTCGGGGAGCCTCCCTGTGCCCCTGTGAGCTGGGCTCTGACAAAAGGGGTAGATAGAGCTCCATCCCTACCATCCAGGAAGTCATATAGTCGTTAGAAAGACAGTTAAGAACTCTGGCTTATCGAGGCTTGCTGTGTTCTCCTTGCAACCCCGAGGCAGTGATTACTATCGTTATCCCTATGTTCCGGTGCTAGGAAACAGAGGCACAGAGTAGTTCGGTCACTTGCCTGAGGTCACACAGCTGCTAAGTGGGGCAGCCAGCATTCAAACCCAGGCCACCTGGCTGGAGTCCAAGTTCCCAACCACTGGACCATGCTTGTTCCATTGGAGCTGAGGCTGGGGTCACCACCGTGCTGCGGCCCCATCCCTGAGTCCCAGGCCCTGCAGAACTCGCCGGGGCATCCGCCGGGCTCAGTAAACGTACAGCGAATGGAGTTTGCCTCCCAGCCTCCAGCCGCCTTGTCCTTTCCGAAGCCCGGCTCTGACCGGGCTGTTCTCACACAGAACCTTCGATGATTCCCCGGTACCTGTAGGCCGAAGTCGGCTGGTCAAGCCCTCACAGGCAGGTCCGGCTACCTCCCGTGGCTCCTGTATCCAAACCACTCTGAAACACGGCCGTGCCCCGCCCCCTCCATCACCAAATACCGGGGGCACGTCTCACCATGAAATCTCAGCCCAGTGCCCCAGTTCCCAAGCCTCCATCCTCAACTTTCTCCTCTTCCTCCAGGAAGCCTTCCAGGACCACGCAGGGCCAGGACCGCTTTGTCCTCTGAGTTCCCACAGCACTGGCTGTGAAAAGGGTTGGAGGCCTAATTCCAGCAGGTTCCCAAGAAATACCTCTGGGTGAAAAGATGAATTTGTCCATTCATTTAGCTGCTCACTGAGTCATCTGAGCAGCAACCCGTACCGAGCACCTACTGTGTGTCAGGAACTGTGTGGGGAAACACAGTGGGGCTGGGAGGAGACGGGGATATATGGAACTGCTCTCGGGGACTCAGAGCCTGACTGGGGAGGCCTGCCTGGTGTCTGGCAGTGGCTGAGGGCGTGATCATTGCTGGGGCTCTAGCGTGTGGCGCCTGGCCTGGACAGTGGGCCTCTACCTCTTCCTCTGTAAAATGGATGTATAAGAGGACCTGTCCCAAAGAGAGACGACAAGGATGAAGCTCATTCATTGATTTGTGAATTACTGAGCTCAAACTCTATGTGCTGCTAGGTGCTGGGGACACAGCCCTGCCCTTGTGGAGGGACAAGAAAGAGAGCATGAGATAACACCAGCCAGCGGGAACTGCTCTAAAGACAAAAAAAATGCAGTGGTGTGTAGGGCCCCTAGTTGTGGGTCAGGGGTTGCAGCCAGGGCTTGAGGATTCGGCACATGGTGTACAAAGGTCCAGGGTAGGGGGTGAGGAATTCGGGACATGCAGTGAGCAGCTGTGATGGGGATGTCAGCGACGAGAGTGTTTGCAGGTCTGGGGAGGAGAGTGCCGCTCTCCTGCCTTCCCACGTTGAGGTCTCTAAGGAGAGAGGGGCGAGATGGTGGAGGAAGGGCCTTAGGGGGCCCGTCCTTGTGCAGGAGTTAGGAGGGAGACTGGAAGGGCTGGGCTGGCTGTTGGTGGGAAGTTGCAACAGCCTCCCGATGGTGGGGGAACTGCAGGGGAACAGGCCTGGGGGTAGTTTCCTTTGAGTGTGGAGGGGAAGAGGGAGGCTGAGCACTTCGGGAACTTCACAGGGAAAACTTCTCCTGCACATTGGGGACCCAGGGCTCCCATTCTGGGAAGGCAGAATGTATGGCCACCATCAAGTTCTGAGTTCCCTTTTATTGAGCACCTACTATGTGCCAGGTGCTGTGGACTCCCAAACTCTGATTTTTTCCAGCATCTCTGCAAAGGGGACTTAACTTATCCCCATCCTAGAGATGAGGAAATGGAGGCTCAAGGAGATGAAGTGATTTGTCCAAGGTCAAGGTCACATGCCAGTAAATGGCCTGAGCTAGGACTTGAACCCAGGTCTAGGTAGTGGCAAAGTTGATGCCTCTTTGGTGCTTGAAATTCCGCCGTCATTGCTAGGAGCTCCATGTTCCTGGGGTCCTCATTTGGGCACATGGCTGGAGCAGGGTCTCCATGAACCGTGGGTGAAGGGGCACGAGAACTCTGCCTCGCACACAGTAGGTGCTCAGTAAGTATGTGTGTCATCTGCAGGGAAGGTGGGACAGGCCTGGGGGGATGAGGAGTGAGGTCCTGTAGACAGATACCACCTGCCTGCTGAACTAGGGGTGGCCAAGTCACTGTCATCTAATTCAAGTCCTCAGGATCTTGAGCCAGGTCCCTCTGTCCCTCCCCCAAGCTCTCAGCCTCCCAAGCTTCTGCAGGGGTTGTGCATACACTGAGTCATCCCTGTCCGGCCCTGCCCAGCTCAGCTCTGGCCAGTAGACATGTACTCATAAACATCTAAATGAGTGAAGATTGGGAAATCGTACCAGGGGAAAAATTATTTATTTCTTCCTCCTTTTGAATCAGGGAAGGGAAAACTTGCTGGGAAGATGAGGTCAGTGACTTCAGTATTGTGTGCTCCTTGCTGATGAGCAAGGAGATGTCTCGTGTGCTGGGTACTGCGTCAGGGAGATGGGCACAGAGCCACGCGGTGTCCAGCGTGGGAGGGCACTGCCCCCTCCCAGCCCTGTCACCTCCAGATCGCTCCCTGGCTGCTTCAGCTCTGAGCCACGGTCTCGCTAATGAGAAAAACATGTGCGAGGTCACCTGGCCACGAGCAGGTCATCTGAACCGGTGGGTCGCCAAAGTGAGGTGGCGCCCTGATGTGGCCTGAGGCAAATGGGGTGTACAGGGCAGGGCTGATGTGCAGGAGGAGTCAGGACCCCCAGGCCTCAGAGCCCCATGAAGCCCCTCCCTCTCAGAGTACAGATGGGAAAACTGAGGCCTGGAGATGAGAGACATGTGTCCAAGGTTAGCAGCCTCAGAACTAGAACCCAGGTTGCTGGTGCTTTAAATATTAAAACAGGGGCATCTGAGTGGCTCAGTTGGTTGAGCGTCTGACTTCAGCTCAGGTCATGATCTCAGCGTCCTGGGATCAAGCCCTGTGCGGAGCTCCACACTTAGCAGAGTCTGCTTGTCCCTCTCCCTCTGCTCCGCCCCCCACTCTCTCTCTCTTTCTCTCAAATAAATACCTAAAAAATATATATTAAAACCCCAAATCCTTACAAATAAGGAAGTAAATATAATGGGGGGGCAAGAATAAAATGAATAAATGCAGCAAAAGTATAAGGAAAATAATAAAAATTATGCCTGATCCCATGCCCCTTATAACCACTTCAAACATTTTGGTTTCCTTCCCTTCTTCTAAATAATTTTTAAAAATTATCTTCGGTGATTTATTACCAAAATAAAACTTCCCAGCCTATGGTTATAACTCTTATGGGTCTTTGTTCATAGCTCTCCTCACACGGTTTAAAACCATTTCCATCCCACAATTATAATTCTAGCAATTCATGACTTGGGCTGTCCGCATGAACCTCACCTCAGCAGAGCCCCCACTGAAGGATTTGCTTCTAGTGATTCTAAATGGAATTTCTAGAGGGTTCCTGCTTTTAGTTCTTATTCTTTTTTTTTTTTTTTTAAGATTTTAAGTCATCTCTATACCCAACGTGGGATCGAACTCACACCCGAGATCAAGAGTCACATGTTCTCCTGACTGAGCCAGCCTCTTGTTCGTTTATTTTACATAACAGACCTGCTCCTTCTCAAACTCCGTGCTGTATTAGGGAATCACTTTGCCTATTTCAGTTTTAAATGATGCACATTATTCTGCATAGTCTGGATCATGGATCCAGACCGTGGGATTTAAGGGTTCTGGGGATGTAACTCAGGAGTGAGCCAAGTTAGTGGGGAGCAGGCCTTTCTAAGCCCCCTTCAGATGAAGTAGCAACCCTTGGGTCTGTCTTCCCAACTAGGTTTCCGTCCTAATTGTCATCATCACTGATTGCCCACTATGTGCCAGGTGCTTTTCACGTATCATCACGATTACTCCAAAGCAACCTTTGGAGGCAGGTGTTATTACTGCCACTCTACAGATCAAGAAACCGAGGCTAAGAGAGGTGTAGTGACTCTTCTAAGGTCACACAGCCAATGAGTGGCAGAATTGGGATCCATACCCCGGCAATCTGAGAAAACTGAGTTCTCTCTCCATCTAAGAGTCCACTGGAACAAGGAGTTTTATGGCCAAATATACATATATTTGCAAGTCTCTGGTTTAGCTCATTTTCTTTTTCTCCAGTGGCAGGCTTCCTGTAGAGAGGGCAAGAGACGCCTGTGGCCTGGAGACATCTTGGAGGGTTTCAAGAAGGAGGTGAGGTTGGAGCAAAGCCAGGAAGGATGGCTTTGCATCAGAGGAGGAAGGCATCGCATTTCAGTGTGAGAGCGGTATGCCCAAACTGCCTGGGGGGTCCAGGTGAAGCCCTCTGGGAAGTTACTTTGGAGGAAGCCTTTGGGGAAAGTGAGGTAAGGATAGGTTTAAGAAAGCTATTTTCTCTAGGAAAGGCCAGAGAAGATGTGACAGGTATGGTCTTTGCCTCCTGGCCAGGCTTGTCTGAAGAGCTCGGGCCACCAAGTAGGTATAAGCTACTGATGATGGGGGAGATGGGCCTGGTAATTCCACCCCTCCCTAGGGGCCAGCCTGGAGAAAGCCTTGTGTTCGGGGCACAAGAAGAACCCCAGGTTCTCCATCCATGAAGTGGATGGAGCCTCTTTAGAATGAGTGGTATAACTGAACATAAGTAGGCCCTGCCTTGGGGTCCGGCAAATCCCTTATGAAATAGAATTTTTCATATTTTAATGATATTCGTCATAATACCGATTTGTTCTATGTTATGGGTTCACACTCTGCTGGCTGTGTGGACGTGGATGAGCCATGTAAGATCATCTCTTAGATCATCTCATAGGACTACTAGGCTCCGCCATTCAGCTCACCTGGAAACATGGCAGAGATCAGGTGGCAGTCAGGGGGGTAGAGTGGTGGGTTAGGGAGGGGTACTGACACCTTTCACCCAGCCACACCCGGACATCCAGAGAAAATTCAAAAATATTAAAAGACATGGAAGATGCTCTGAACAGATGAAGGATACACCATGGTGATAGGTGGGATACGTCGATGCTGCCATGAAGTCAATTGTCTTCCACATTCACCTATTAATTCCGTGCAAATCATAGCTGGAGCTCACAGAACATACAAGTGTATTTCAAAATGCGTATGGAAGAATAAAGAACCTTACATAATTCAGTAGATTTCGCAAAAGAAGAGCAAGGGGGACTCACTGTAGCAGATACTAAACATTCTGCAAAGCCCTCCTAATAAAAACCATGTGGAACTATCCCAGGAGCAAGAAGACCTATGGAGGAGGAGATTCCTAGACCCATGTAATTATGATCAGGGATTACAGGATGGGCTCTGGCCTGTGGTACAGGAGAGACCAGCTCACTCTGTAGAAAAATGAAGTCAGCTCTCTAGATTTTACACACCACATACAATCTGATTGTAATAAAGACCTTGATGGGAGATGTAAAAGTGAATGAGAAGAATTATGGAAAATACCTCTTCATCCTACTGGGAAGGACCTTTCGACAAAGATCCAAATGGGAAAAAGATTGATGGGTTTGATTCCATTAAAATGAAGGATATATATATTTTTTAACAACCCTAAGGAAGGACACCAGACCGAGGACAGAATGAGAGAAGTGTTTGTAATGTCTAAAAATGACAAGGGATTAATATCTAGAATATACAAGGAATTATTGTAAAGCTACAAGAAAAAGACAGGAAATAATAGAAATACGGTCAAAGGATGTGAATAGGCAGTTCACAGAAGGGGAAACCCAAATGACTAACAAGTAATGAAGAGGTGCTCAAACCCACGAATATTCAGAGAAATGCAAATGCAGCCGGAGTGGGTTCCACTTTACACCCATCCAATTGGCCAAAATCAGAATGCTGGCTGATGGGTGAGTTTGGGGGAGAGTGTGAGGAAGTGGGACCCTCTCACCCCGTTGATGTGGCCATCCTGGGGCGACTTCCGACAGTGTCAGGGAAATAGGTACATGGTTACCCCCAGACCCAGCAGTCCCACTGCAGAGAAATCCAAACCCCCCCACAGACGCCACAGGACACCTGGATTGAGCTCAGGGTGGGCGGGGAACGGGAGCAGGGATTGGGGAAAAAAGGAAGCAAGCGCAGAGCTTTACGTAGAGGAGTATGATTGACTAAACCTGTTCTATGTGAGGTCCAACAAACAGCAAGAAAGAAGTTAGGCAAAAAAAAAGAAAAAAGAGTCCAGGGCACTTGGGTGGCTCAGCTTGGTAAGCGTCTGCCTTCGGCTCAGGTCATGCTCCCGGAATCATGGGATCGAGTCCCACTTTGGGCTCCCTGCTCGGCGGGGAGTCTGCTTCTCCCTCTGACCCTACCCACTCTTTTTCTCTCTCTCTCTCTCAAAAAAAAAAGAGTCCATTCATACCAGCTAGCAGATTATAAAATACTTGGGAATTATTTACAAAACAACGGAGGGGGAGTAGGGGCCTGTTGAGGGGAGCCCCTCCTGCCCAGGCCAGAGCGGCCCAGTTTGTCATGGGGTGGAAAACTCAGAGGGGACCCAGGAGAGGCAGGGAAACTGAGGCAGGGTAAGGTGTGTCTGGGGAGAGCAGGGCAGAGGGCAGCCATTGTGTCTTTGTGTCTTTAACTAGAAAGTGGGTACCAGCTTCTTCCCAGCTCCCCCGGGGCCTGAAGGGGAGACAGTGAAATAGGGTGAGGAGGGGGGTTTGGAGAGTGGGGTGGCGGGGAGGGGGGTGGCAGGTTGGGAGGTTGGGGGTCGGGAGACTTTGAGGCACTCATCCCTCAAGTGAGAAGCATGCTCGCAGGGCCAGGGTGAGGCTGAAAGCAGGGAGGAGAATTGAAAGCCGTCTGAAAATATGAAGGGCTATAAAAGGAAACCCACTGCCAAGATCAAAGGTCCTCGCGCATGTGGGCCCCCCGGGAGTCCCACAGGCCGCTGGTGGGAGTGTAACTGGGTACAGCCCCTTGGGAGAGGGATTTGGCAGGACCTAGTGAAAATGAAAATATGCAAACCCCACCGCCTGGCAGTTCCACTTTCTAGGTTTATGACCTAGGAGTCTAGGAGGTGCTCCATCCTGTGCTTCAGGGAGGCGGGGAGTCCCAGAGCAGGGAGCAGGGAGCAAAGGGTGGGGCAGGCATGCGGGCCATCCGCACAGTAGGTACAAAGAATGAGCCAGGTCTGAGCTCATCACCACGGAAAGTTCTCAGAAACACAGCCAGGGGGAGGGGAAGCAATCAAGGGCCAGAACAGCGAGCCCGGTTTTCTACCATTGGTATAGATGCAGAGGCACGAATATAGAATGATGCTCTGTGTTGTTTGTTTCAGCCAGAAGGTGGAGAACAGACTAGAGAGAAATAGGGCACAGAGGAACAGTTGCCTTTGGGGAGAAGGAGAAGAGATGAGAACAGGGGGGTCAAGAAGGGCTTCGATTTTAATGATAAAATAATTTGAAGCAAAAATAATTCAACAAATACTGAGAACCTACTATTTTAAATTTATATATATATTTAAATATATATTGTATTTATAAATATAAATATATATTTAAATTTATATATATTATTTTATATTTATATATTTATATAAAATCGGTGTCTGTGCTGCTTTTCTAGGTGCTGGGGACCCAGGAGAGAGCAAAACAGTCAAGGTTCCTGCCATCGAGGGAGAGAGAGACAGTACACAAACAGAAATTATATAAGTGCTAAGAAGAAAAGTAAAGCAGATGTTTTAGTTAGGGGGGTCAGAGAAGCCTGTCTGAGGAGGTGACATTTGAGCAGAAGCTGGACGGAAGCAAGGAAGTGAGTCATGCAGGTGTCTGGAGGAAGGGTGATCCAGGCAGAGGGAACTGCAGGTGCAAAGGTCTGGTGGTGGGAACGTGCGTTGCGTTGCGTGTTCAGGACCAGCCGGGAGGGCAGAGGGGTGAGGGGTTATGATATGAGGTCAGAGAGGAATGAGGGCAGCCTCGGATGTTAACATTGGTCAGTTCCGGGTGGTGGGAATATGGGTGTTTCTGATCGTATGCTTTGAATTTTTTTTTTAATTAAAAAAAAAACCTAAACAAGGACAACGTGAGGTTAAAAGACAGATGGGTGTCAAATACAGCAGCCCCGGTCAGGCAGTGGGATGAGAGGGGGGTCTCATCAGGTGAGGTCCTGGAAGGGATCAAGGGCCAGGCATTCCTGCAGGACAGGCACACCCTCTTTGTACTGTTAAAGGCGGGGATTTCAAATCCGGCTCAGCCCTGTTCCATCCCCACCTCCCCACGTCTCTGGAGAATCCGAATCCTCAAAGGTCAGGACAGGAGAGGCACTGGGTCCTGGTCCCCAGATGGCAGAGGAACGAGATGATCATTCTGTGGTGGCCTCTTCCCCGCCCAGCGCGCACCTGGCTCCTCGGCTGGGCATCCGGGCATCCTTCCCTACAGAGCCCACGTGCAGGCTCACAACCTTTCTGAACACCGAGCCCTACCTAGGCAGCCACCATGGAGCGGATTTGGCGTTGGGGATGAAATCAGCCTCTCTCACCCATCTAGTTCAGCTCCCTCCTGTGATAGATGAGGAACGTTGGCTCAAGGTCACACAGGGAGGGGCTAGAATGGGAATTCCCTGGACTCTTAGCTGGCCCCACTTGCGGGGCTTAGAAATGGGTCTTCGGAAGGTTTGGGGCTGGTTTTGGGGGTTGGTTCTTGAGAAGAGGCAACTTAGAACAGGGAGGTTTGGGTGGAGGAGGACTGGAGGCTCTCTGGATTCCCTTCCCCAAATGGCCTGGGGTCCTCTCTGAGGGTTGGGGGAAGGGAGAGCTGCACTCCTTGGCCCTCCTCTCCTTTGGAAGGAAATGGGGCCAGGAGCTGGCCGCTCGATATGGCCAGCTTTGCCCAAGATGTGGCCCTGGGCTGGCAGGAGGGCAAGGGGGAGGCCAGATGAAGGAGGCAGCTTCAGGGCTGTGGCTAACACCAAGTGTTACTTCCTGTTCGTGATTTTAGGACATGAGTCATAAGGGGCTGGCCCAGAGCATTTAGGGTGCTGAGATAAGCAGGACAGTGGGAGGAGAGAAGGTTGCTTGCCCTGGCTGCAGGCCAAGCTGGGTGGGGAAGGGGAGGGGCTCAGGACGCCCAAGCAGCCCCTGCAAGACAGGATCCCACGGTGGGGCGGGGAGGTGCTGGCTTCGAGGCCGTTCTGAGACCTCCCCAGAGTGTGAGCTGCCACTCCCCACCCAGCCACAGCTCTGCCTTCCAAACCGCCCTTGACCACAGCACCTGCTGCATGCAGCAAAATCCTCTGTGTTTCCCAAAAGATAGCCATTAGTCACCTGAGGGCGTGTTAAAAAGCCAGCTCAGCAGGCCCTCAACAGCACAAGGGGTGAGGGGGCATGGGGCCAAGGAATTTGCATGTTTAACAAGACTTCCAGCTAACTCTGATGCTTTCTGAGGCCCTAGAGCCGTTCCTCCAAACACCTGGCACACAGTAGGTGTTCAGTAAATTTTGACCGACAGACGGGCTGTTCTTGGGCCCGACGCCTTCCACGCCACCTGCCTGCAAAACAGAGTCATCAACTAGGTGGGGTGAGATGGTGGGGGGCTCTCTGAGGGCCATGGGATGCACTGGGAAGGGAGGAAGGCTCCAGGGAGCCCCGGGCCAAGGGTATATCCTGTGCATGCAGCCCCTGCACTGGGGACCAGAGGGCCACAGTCCTGTCTGCTGGAACCTTCTTATTCCCCATTGCCGAGGAGCAAAAACAGTGGGCTTTTTCTGCACCGTGGGGCTTTGCTGTGTGAGACATGCATGGCCTGGGACACCAAGTTGAGTGGGTAGGGCCTGGGAGCGATGGGGATCACTAGGGCCTTGACCCTGACGTCCACTCACTTGCTCACTTCTGCACCCCTTTATTGCCTCCTGCATACGCTAGTCCCATTGTGCAGTCCAGCTTTACCGAGCCCCTTCCTCTGTGTATCACCGGGTCCCCGGGGACCAAGTCCCTCTGCCCTCAAATCCAGTGGCATGAGAAGCAGCCGGCGGAGCAGAGTTCCTTGGCCGTGGGGGACAAACTCAGCTGGAAGGCACTGTTCCCTTTACTAGCTGTCTAAGCTTGATCCAAAGCTTGGCCCCTCTACTGCAAGACAATGTCTGTAAGTCATCTGGCCCAGAGGAGATTTCCAGTGCCTGCTAGTATCGCAATTACTAAGAGAGGAGAGGGACATGTAAGCAACTAACCATACGGAGGTAAGTGTTTTGCTAAAGGTCTGTAGCAGTACCAGCCCCTGCCTGGGTTGCTGGGATGTGATTAAGGGCAAGTTTCACAAGAGGGAGTTGGGCTTCAAGTGCAAGGAACAAGTAGGTGATCACCAAGCAGATGGAAAGGGGAGGACATCCCAGACAGAGGAATCTTCGCGGACAATGGCACGAAGGTGGGGACTCAAGGTTATTCAGGGAGTCTGGGGTGGTTAGAGTATGGGGCGGGGGGAGATCTGCCTGGCAGACAGTCTGGGCCAGGATGTGAAGCCTCCAGCATCTCCCCGAGGAGACTGAGCTCAGTTCTGAAGGCTGCAGGGAGCTACAGGCTAGGGCGTGGAGGACCCCAGGGGTTCTCAGTGTTGGCACTAGGCACATTTTGGGCTGGGGGCTGTTCTGTGTGTCATAGGGTATTTAGCAGCATCCTGGCTTCTACCCACGAGATGCCAGCAGCACCACTCTGCCCCCCTGCAATCGTGACAATCCCAAATGTTCCCCAGACATTGACAGATGTCCCTTGCGGGGCAGGGGGCAAAAATCGCCCCTTGATTTCAGAACTACTGGATCAGGGGGGAAATGACATGCCTGCCTTATGCTTTTGAGAGCTGGCTCTGACTACACCACGGAGAACAGCGTAGAGGGACAGAGCCTGCAGGCCAGAGGACCAGTTGGGAGGCCACTGGAGCATCACAAGTGAGAAATGGCCAAGGCCAAAGCCTGAGCCGGTCTGTGGGGCGGGAGGAAAGGGGCCAGGTGATCCAGACTGAGGCAGGGTGTAAGGGGGACTCGCTGTGCTGTGGCTGAGTTTTACCAGATTCCCCGATGGCAGGTACAATCTGGTGGCTGCCAAGATCAAACCCCATCTTGAAGAGAGAGCTCCGGGCCACCTGTGCAGGTGTGGTGAGAGACTGAATGTCACTTGGTTCACCCAGAATCTGCCATTGCCCAACCCCAGCCCAAAGAAGACGTTGGGGTTGGAGAAGTCGAGAGAAGGGATTTGGGGAAGGGTGTGGCCATTGTGCTGAGCGCCCCCTGCTGCCTCTTGGGGGAGGGGGGGCTTCCCTTTATCTTGGGCGAAGCAGGGGGCACTACAAAGGACCACTCTGAGACCTTGATATCCAGGGAGTTTAGGGCCCACAAGCCTGATAGGAGATTCTTGCCTGCTTTGTGCACTCCTGAGTGCCCAGCACCCCAGGGCTGGCAGAGCACCCCAGGTGCTCGACAGAGGTGTGTGACATGGGTTAGAGCCTGAGGCTAGATGGGCCCGAGGTGTCCGACCCGGAGCGAGACGGGGTGCATGAGGTGGGAGCTGGGCTGCTACAGGGGAAGGGCAGAGGGCAACTGCGGACTCCAGGGAAGAAGCCGGCTTTGGGCCATCTCTAACCCAAAGTGCTTCCTCTGGGGGAGCAGCCCTCAGCAGAAGCCTGGAGGACCACCATTTATGTTGCAGGCCAGGGGATGTAGGCAGTTGTGGCCAGCAGGAGGCTCGGGCAGCTCCAGTGTGGGGGAGCCGTGATCAGAGGAATTGCCAAGAAAGCCTTAGATGCCTACAAAAGTGCCTCCAGAGAATGAGCCAGATACTGCTTCCAAAAGGCCCCAGTGTGAGTGTGGTGACACCTACAGTTCCCATAGAACAGAGGGTTGGGGAAGGTTTGGGGGAGCTTCTCCCCAACCGCACCTGGCAGCATGAAGAGAGAAGTCACCAGATCCTTCCCCTCCGACGCGGTTTCCAAGCCTGGCTTCAGCAGGGGAAGGGGAGAAGCTCCCCCCCAGTCAGAGACTGGAGCTCTGATGAGTTCCCAGGACAGGACTGAGGGTGGTTTCTTGCCTGAGACGCCTGGAAAAGCTACAGGACCTGCCCAGGATTTCATGCAGAGGCTAGGAATAGGCAGACCCTCACAGCAAGTTTAACGGGGGCTGCGCCTTCTTCCTTGGAGCAGTGCCAGCAGGTGGGCTGTGCTCAGCAACAGGTCCTGCCATGCCCCTGCTCTGCTCTCCACGGCAGTGGGCTGACCCCACAAACCACATTTCCCAAGTTCCTTTGTCAAATGTTTTCCATCTTAGGTTCGGCCAATGGGAGGCACTGGTGGGAGATTAGTGCGAGGGAGGAAGGGAGAAGTCAGGATATTTCCCTCTGCACTTCAGGTGGTGTCTCCAGCAGAGGTCTCCTCCATGGTTCCAGATCCCCGCCCGCCCCGCCCTCTGCCCCATGCCCTGGCTCCTGGCTGAGGAAGCTTTGTCGCCCGCCCCAGAGATGGCTTTTTGCAGTTGCTAATCTCAGGGTTGTCTTCCCTTCCCCTAATTGTTCTTTTAATTCCTCTAACATCTTTATAACTAATTCCTCTGTATTAAATATCCTTTATAATATATATTTTTGTTAACTTTACACCTTTTTTTTTTTAGAGAGAGATGGAGAGGGGCGCCTGCGTGGCGCAGTTGTTAAGCGTCTGCCTTTGGCTCCGGTCATGATCCCAGGGTCCTGGGATCGAGCCCCACATCGGGCTCCCTGCTCCCCAGGAAGCTTGCTTCTCCCTCTCCCACTCCCCCTGCTTGTGTTCCCTCTCTCACTGTGTCTCTGTCAAGGAAAAAAAAAAAATCTTTAAAGAGAGATGGAGAGAGCACAAGTGGGGTTGAGGAGGTTGGGGAAAGGCAGCGGGAGAGAGCGAGAATCTCAAGCAGTCTCCATGCCCAGCTAGGAGCCCGACACGGGGCCTCACGCAGGGCTCAATCTCATGACCCTGAGATCACGGCCTGGGCCGAAATCAAAAGTCAGTGCTTAACCGACTGAGCCACCAAGGCGCCCCCAAATACCCTTTAGAGAATCACTAGGCATAGGGTTTGCTTTCCTCTTGACTTGGCTGTCACCCACCCACCCCTTGGATCCAGCTGATGGAGTTGGGCTGGGAGGTGGGATCCCAAGAGGATCCCCACTTTTGGGTGGTGAGGGTGCCATTCACTGGGATGGGGAGCCATTGCAGGAGATGAGTCCATGGGACCCACTGGGTTTGAGGTGTGTATGAATCATCCACGGAGAGCCATTTGCCCCTGCTTCTACCAGGTGACACCTCATTCCTGGTCTTTGGCTCTCTCTTACGGATCGGGGAGTCCTCAAAACTCCCAGGTGAGACTTGTAAGGGCCATAAAGAAGAGATCTTTATGCTCGTTTTAGAGACAGACTCTCTATGCGGAGTTCAGTTTGTGGGCTGTGTTAGCTGCACCCTCATCATGGCCTAGCTCTCAGAAATGTTTGGGAACCAGGTAATTTCCCAGACTCCTGGTCAGGAGGTGGGATTTTCCATCGCACAAGTCACTTCCCAGTTTCTCATTCAGCGCCTAGAAGCACCATCCTTGCCGTCTCCATCATGGGGGTTGGTGGTCCAGAGGAGAGGTCCCTGAACCTCTTGGGCAGCCTGCCGTGAGGGAACGGGGGAACAGAATAGTCTCCTGCCGCCCTGCCCACCCCACTCCTCAGAAATGTCCTCTGTGCTGGGGACAAGGACTCCCAGGGCTGGGGGGCGATGTTCTTGCCACACAGGGCTGGCCTTTGCATTAGAGTTGCCACTCAAAGGAAGAAGGTAAGATGGCAGCTTGAGTGGGTGCTCAGTCATGATGTGAGCCCTAGGGAAGCCAGCCAGCCCCATTCTGGGCCCCCTCAACTCCCTGGATGGCTTTCTGCCCCAGCCTCTGTTTACTTGTCAGTTACCTAGACAGGGGAAGGCAGGGCAGGGTCTGGCCCACTCTCAAAAGGGCTTGAAGAATGTTTAAAGATAGGGGGGCCTGGCTGGTTCAGTCGGGGTGGAGCGCAGGACTCTTGATTTCAGGGCTGTGAGTTTAAGCCCCACACCGGGCATGGAGCTCACTTTAAAAAAAATGTTTAAGGATAAATGCACAAGTGAATGATATTAATAACAGCTAATATAGTATACACAGTTTATTAAGTTACAGATACATTTTGTAAGCGTACACACATATATAATATATACTATATTATATGCATTATATAGCTTTTAATCTTCAGGAAATGTGACACTATGAGGTTAATGCAGAGACTCACTCAGGTGGTCTGGCTCTAGTCTAAATGACTGAATTATGTAGAACACCGGCGGTCCCCCCAGAGCTAGTGGCACTTTTGTGAGATGATTTCCAAGTTAGGGCCTCACCCCCACAGGGGTGGGGAGTCTGCGGGGAGGTGGGAGGGGCGGGGGGGACACAGGCCGGGTTGAGAGGCACAGCCTGGGGGCAACAGCAAGCCTGGTGGGAGGGGGACTCGAAAGGGGCGGGGTGCAAGAAGGAGGCGGAGAGGTCCCCGAGGGCTGGGAGTGGCTGGCGCTGGCACACGGGTCGGTCGGTGGAGCCGGGTTCGAGCTGGGCCCCGCTGGGGGGTGAGAGCCGGGGAGGGGGCGTGGGGGGAGGTGTGGCGGAGAGGCCCCGCCCCGCCGCCCCGCCCCGCCCCTCCACCTGCCTCCCTCCGGCAGCCCGCGCGCCGGGTTTCGCTTTCCGTCCGAGGCGCCGGAGGCAGCGGAGCGCGGAGAGGAGGCGCGAGGGCGCGAGGGCGCGACAGGCAGGGAGGGCCGGACCCGCCCGCGCTCGGCCGCCGCCGCCCGCACCATGGCGCCCGCCGCCCTCTGGGCCGCGCTGGCCGTCGGACTGCAGCTCTGGGGCGCGGGGCACGCAGTGCCGGCCCAGGTGGGTGACTCGCGCGGCCCGCACGCCCACCGGCTGGCGCGCGCCCCCCAACCCGGGGCGCCCCGGCCGCGCCCCCCCCACCCCCCCGGGGCGCCGTGCGGGGGCTCGGGGCGACCGAGGCGCCGCCCTCCGCCGGCCAGACGCACGGCGCCCGCGCGCCTGGACACCCGCTGCGGCCCCCGAGGCCGGTGTGGCACACGTGCGCTCGGGCCACCCGAACTCTGGTCCCCGCGGCGCAGCCCGGCCCCTCCGCCCCTGCGGGCCCGGGTGTTGGGGGGCTGGCCGGCCGGCCCTGGGATGATCCCCGCTGGAGCCTGGACCCCGGCTCGGACACCCCCGCCTGCCTGCCGCGGCGTGGGGGAGGGGGTTCCGTACTGGGGCGCTGTCCCCGCGGCGGACGCCGGCACCCTCTTCAGACTTACTCCTCCTTGGCCTATGGTTTTCCTCTTTCTTAGAAATACCGGGGTTGCGCGCCTGAAAGAACAGGGTCAGGTGTGCAGTAAGCGCCTAGTAAGGCACGGGAGGACCGCGGGCTGTTCCCGTTGCACCGGCCCCCTCCCCAGGACCGACTTGGGGTGTCCGGCGACCATTTCAGAGCCTGTTCTCTGTGGGCTCTGGGTAATGGGGAGGAGACAGTGTCTTCAGGTTCTCCTGGGCTGAGCTCTGGGGACACAGGAGGTGAGGGAGGACTTCTGGGCTGGTTACCAAAGACAGACGGGGCTGAGGGACTCCAGGAACATGGAGAAAGCAGAGGCCCCAGAGGTGCTGGTCAATATTACCTGCACCCACCACAGTAGCAAGGTAGAGTCTGCAAAGGGATTGCTCATATTTTGCCTTCTTTGGCTGTCTCCATAGTCTGGTAAGATAGAGTAACCCCATTTCACAAAGGAGGCAAACAGAGCCTCGGAGAACTTGGATTTCATGGACGGGCATGGGGCGCTCTTCCTTTAAAGGGGGGCATTTCCCCTTCCACCCCGCCTGCCCTGACTGGGGAGGAGGTGTGCCTTCGTCCCTTCCTCTTGAGCTTATCCTGATGGATGTGTGGTGTGCTGACTGAGGTGAACGTCTTGCTGGGAGGAGGGTGGCAGGTGACATTGGCTGATGTGGTAATGTAAAGTGATTCACTGGCTGCGACTAGAGGCAACTTCAGAGTCCATTTCTTTTTTTTTTTTTAAGATTTTATTTATTTATTTGAGAGAGAGAGAATGAGAGAGAGCACATGAGAGTGGGGAGGGTCAGAGGGAGAAGCAGACTCCCCACCGAGCAGGGAGCCCGATGCGGGACTCGATCCAGGGACTCCAGGATCATGACCTGAGCCGAAGGCAGTCGTTTAACCAACTGAGCCACCCAGGCGCCCCAGAGTCCATTTCTTGAGGGCAGAGGATGGAGGCTGTCAGAACAGGATTGACTCACCCGCAGGGGGTGCCAGGATGTATCCTGGGGGGCTGCCCCAGAGGTTGTCCTGAAAACAGGGGAGGGTCAGGAGAGAGTCCCAGCTCTGAGAGCCTGAACGCAGGATCAAGTCACAGACTCAGGCCTTGAGGGGTGTTGTCCTGCGCTGGTGAAACCTGGAGTCATGGGAGCCCCCCCGGGGAAGAGGTACAGGGCTTTTCTGTGGGACACCAGGCCCGAGTCCTGGAGTAGTGTGAGAGGTCCCCCATGTCTCTCACTTCCCAGCCCTCCTGACCAGCATGTTCCGTCCCCCCAGGACTATCTCCACAGCCTTGGGGCTGGTCTCCTGGACCCTGCCGCCTCTCCCACTGATCTTCCTTGGTGGCCTCGCTCCTCTGTTCCTGCCTGAGAAGCCTCCTATGGCTCCCAGTGGTGGAGGCAGAAATTTCCCCCAGTGTCCCAGGTTGGAGTGAGTCAAGGGTCTGGGTTCTTTCTGCCACCTCTCTGCATCTGTACCCCACATCCAGTGAAATAGGGTCATTGAGCTGTCCCCTTCTCATGGCCCTCCCCTTGCCTCCTCCTTCAGGGCCTTTCCCACATGCCTCCCCTCTCCTGGAAAACCTTTCCTCATTCTCCCAGCTGGATTGGATCTTCGGCTCTTTGTTCCTCCCAAGGACAGACTCTGTTCTGCTTTTTAATCTACTTGTGTCTCATCTACCTCAACAGGTGGAAATTTCCTGGAGTGCAGGGCCTGTGGGGTCCTCCTCGTCCTTGTTAGTACCACAGTAGCTCCTTTTTTTGGGAACGAAGTGCCAGGCACTGTCCTAGGCCTTCCGTACAGAACCTCACTGGAAGCTTCCTTACAGCAACTCCTAAAAGGGGGATGCTGTGGTTCGCATTTGGAGATGTGGAAGCTGAGCCCCAGAGAGGCTGTGCCATTTCCCAGGATTGCAGAGCTGCGGGCGGGGCGGGGGCTGCAGGGATTTGAACTCAGGTCCGCCTGATTGCAGAGCTCCTTTCTCTATAACGCCCCCCCCCCCCCCCCCCCCGCCGTGTCTGGATGCCCCTCCTGCCCCCGCCAGTTTCCACACACTCACTGTGTCCTCAGGAATGTTGGCTGTGACTCTGTAGTCGCAGAAGGAGCCCCCAGGAGACCCGACCTGGCTGCCAGTGTGGCAGACTCACTGCCATTAGGGCTTTTGCTCCTTTAAAAACTGGCTGGTGTAGAATGCATGGTTCCTTCATCCAGTCATTCATTCATTCGGCAGGAAAGCCGGCAGGTTAGGTGAGCACTCGGTGCCCTCTGATGGGGGTGGGCAGGGTCCCCAGCCGTCTGGCTGTCTGGCTGCTCGTTGCTGGGGATGGGGTCGGGCCCACCTCCCACTGCAAAGTCTTGAGGCTGAGGGCTCACCACTTGCCTCTTCATTGCGCAGGGGTCCGGGGCCAGCTCGAGTTAAGGGGAGAGGTTGGGGCTCCCAGCCTGGCCTGGGGATGATGGCCTTTGGTGTGGAGATGCATGAGCAGTGTACCTGCTGTCCCAGGATGTTCCTTTGCCCCCAGCCTGACATCCCAGAGGGGGACCTGGGTACTGACTGAGGATGTGGCCTGGTGGTGGGGCACTCCATCAGAGGGCAGTGGGCAGGCGGCCAGGCACCCCGATGCGTGCCATTCATTCATTCCCCCAACATTCATGGACACCTGCTCCAGGCCCACTAGTGCTGGGCTCTGGGGACCTCGAGATGCCCATGACCCGGCTCCAGCCCTCCAGGAGCCACATCGCCAATGGTCACAGACCTGGGCTCTGCCCCTACCTGCCTTGTGATCCGGGCCAAGTTAGTGAGCCTCCGTTTTCCTGTCTGTGGACATGGAAAGTATTTCCCACCTCGCTCTCCTCAGAGAGCCAAGTGGGTATGAAAGGCATTATAGCAGAGACGGCTGAGAACCTGCCTGGCATTTTTAGGTCGGGTAGTGACCCTCACTGCCATCCTGGAGCCTGAGCCAGGGGCTCCTGGAGCACTATTCCTCCCCAGGACTGGGAGGTAGTTTATGGTCCTGACCATACAGTGCAGAGCGCGCGTGGGATTTTGAGGCCAACCATGGTACGTGTGTGTGTGTGTGTGTGTGTGTGACATTTAGCACTAGTTCTCAGTTTTATGCCACACTGGCTGCTTTTCTGGTCCTTAGGCGTGCCCCACACACACCTGCCTCAGGGCCTTTGCACTTGCCTTGCCTTTCATCTTGAAACTCCTCCTGCTGATATCACCTAGTCTCATTCACTCCACTTCTTTTTGCTCCGATGAATTCTTCTCAGAGAGCCCTTCTCTGACCATCCTGCCTAAAAAAAGCTCCCTACTGGGTGCTCTCCCTCCCTGACCTGCTTTGTTTTCTTATATAACACCCATCACCTGTTCTGTTTCTTTCATTTTCATTGCATCTTCCTCCTGGAATGTGAGCATGGTGAGGGCAGGGACCTGCTCGCCGCTGTAGACTCGCAGCCTAGAACAGGGTTCCTAGCGCTCCTGACATCCAGTAGTTGTTGTGGGGCCATCCTGTGTATTGTAGGGTGTTTAGCAGCATGCCTGGTTTCTACCCACTTGATGCCGCTATTAGCCCCCCTTTCGTTGTGTGACAATTAAAAATGTCACCAGGTATTGCTAAATGTCCCCTGGGGGAGAAATTGCCCTGGTTGAGGACCCCTGGCTTAGAACAGGGCCTGGCATGTAGTAGGTGCAAAAAAGTACTGACTAAATGAGCAACAATATTCCTTTGACCTTTATCATGGCCCTATTTTATGGATGAGACAGAAGACCGTGAAAAGCCAGTGGTGGCAGGGCTGGGTTCCAGCGTGTCTCCCTCTGTCTCGGGTATTTCTCTGGACTCCTCTTCATGTTGAGCTTGGGTCTGCCGAGCCTAGGGGTGCTCTCCCTAAAGTGCTCCCTTCTGTCCCCCACTTCCCCACCTGAGCTCATGACGGGGCCACCCACGGGCAATGACTCAGGGCCCTGGTAGGCATGTGACTTGCCCAGAAGCAGGCAGGGAGGGAAGCTGGGGGTTAGGGAGGAGAGAGGAGTGCCACCAGGGGAACGGGAACAGAGTAGAGAGGCCACCGCTCCCAGTTCCGGCCACTCTGGCGGGCCAGGGGAAAACACTATTGATGACTTAGGGGAAGGGCCCAAGTCTCAGAACAGTCAGATCCTTACGCTGCTGTTTACAGGCCATGTGTTGTTGGCACGTCGTTCTGTCTCTGGGGGTCTCTGTGTTCCCATCTGTAAAATGGGTACAACCCCCACCTCCCTGGCTTAACCTCAGGGTTAAAAGTGCTTCATAGGCCGTACAAGCTCCCCGGTGGCTAGTTGAGCATTTGTGGTTTTGCGGGGCCTGACCTGACTCTGGGTCATGGGGCGGTGCTCGGGCTGAGGCGGGGACCACCGTGGAGTCAGAGTCTCTGTCTCTGAGCCATGGGGCCCCTGGGTGTGGGTGGCAGACCTCCGACTGCCCAGAGCTTCTGCCCAGTGTCCCTGAGCGCAGCTCTCATTCTGCCTGCCTTTTCCTGGCTGTCTTTCCTGCCCCGATGCCCCTCGCTGGGCGGACCCTAGCATGTGGCCACGGCTGGGGGGTGGTCAGGCAATCACACCCCTGCTCCGTTCATGAGTTACAGGTGTTCTGTGTCATTTGCAGGGGAGCGAGGGGGCACACTTGGTACAGTATAGGGGGGTCTAATGGCCTCAGCTTCCCCACCTGCAAGATGGGCCTTCCGGGCTATCTCTAAAATCTCTTTCATTTCTAACCTCTGTGATCCCAAAGTTCTGTTTACTTGTAACCCTGAGAAGGGGACGCCCTGTGGAGGATCCCCTGAGGCCATGCTGTCCTTTCTCCAGCCTCCAAGGGACTGCCGAGACAGCAGGAAGGAGCGCTGGCCTGGGTGTCAGGAGAGCAGAGTTCCCTGGCTTGCTGTGTGACCTTGCTCGGGTTACTTAGCTTCCCTGGGGCTCAGCATCCCCCTCCATAAAACCTCGCACCACTGATCCCAACAGTGTCTTTGGAATGTTGGGAACGTGCCAGCTTTGCATATGCTTGACAAAGGCCATAGACTGAGGGGTGAGGGGTTCCAGAAGTTTTCCCAGGAAGGAGAGCCCAGCGCTTCCCCACTGTTAATATCTTGGCTTCCCAGAGTGCCTTCCTGCTGACCTCAGTCCCACTTGCTGAGCCTGGAATGATTTCCTTGACCCAGGCACCACTGACATCAAGAATTCCTGGCGGCCTGTCAGCTTGCTCCCGAGGCCAGACGCAGAACCTTCGGGCAGAACAGGATTCATGGGTTTCCTGCCTCCCTGCCCCTTCGTAAAGTTCAGAAGCCAGACCCGTTGGGGCCCCAGACTGTGGGTAAGGCAGTGCTGTGGGCATCCACTGCAAGGCCTGCTCTCTGAGAACCCACAGCTTCAAGGAAGCCGGGGTGGGGAGTGACGGTTTCCTCGAAGAAGCCATTTGTCACCTGTGATGGGCACACAGCCCTCCCTGCTGGTTCTGAGTCCTGCCGGCCCCCTTTACAGCCCAGGGCTGTGGGCATCTGTCCCCCTCTGCCGAGCTGTCGACGGTGGGGCTGGGATGCTGAAGCCCAGGGCCCACCCCTGTGGGGCCCGTGGTCATTTTCCACCGTGGCGTGTTGTGAGGTCACGGGTGGGGGTAGTGACGTCACTGTGGTTTGGGGCTCTCGGGTTGCGCGCCCAGTAGGAGGAAGTGTCTGTTTACCGACTGGGGTTCGGAAGAATAGATTTCCTTCTGCCCCAAATGTGAGCCGTGCGGGGGGAGCCGAGTGGGGGGGGCAACTGCCACTGTGGTCCTGCCTCTGCCCTGCTTTCTCGCCGACTGGGATACTGCCCTCCGTCTCTGAGCCTCCATGTCTCCTTTGCGGGGGGTGGGGGGGGGACAGGCCATGTCTCAGGTGTCATCTGTGCAGGTTTACGATCACTAGACTGTTGGTTTGCTTTCGAGAACGAGAAGGCCCATCAGCCAGCTCTTTTACACCAAGTGATGCACGTGGGCACGGAGGGAGGCTGCAGGACCCATCTCCCAGGCCCCAGGTGGCCGCCACCCTCCCTGCTTTGGTAGCAGGCGCCAAGTGGACACACGCCTGGGGAAGATGGGCAGCATGGAATGCGGACTGACTGTTTCTGGAGCCGGCAAATCTCTGCTCAAGAGGCCGGCTTCGGAGCCGGGCCCTGGGTTGACCCAACGGCTCCGACCAGAGACAGGGTAGAAATCCCCAGGGGCTTTTGTTTGTTTTCCTTTGATGTCCAGAAAGTGGCCCACCCATCTGTTTCACTCTGAGCTTGGCCTTGAGTGGGTATGGCTGCTGTGGCCAGGGTTCAGGGAATTGAGTGGGCCTGGGCAGGGGGTGGGGAGTGGAGTAGGGAGGGATTTGGGGACAGGCAGGCTGTGTACCGGTCGGTATCTTCTGGACCGTCCATGGGAGGCCTTGTCAGATGCCTATGAGGAGAGATGCCAGAGGCTGCAGGAGGGTCTGGAGCATGAGGCTGGGAGCCGGGGGTCTGGCCCTGGCTTAGCTGCCCTCCCTGGACATTGAGATCAGTAAGGACCCTGCCCACCCCTGCCTTAGAGTCCTTTGGCCTCAAGTGTTAGACTGGGGGAAGTGGTGCAGGGGTGGGGGCTGTGGCTTTGGGTAGAGGGTGAAGTGCGGTTCTGGCCCCAGTCTGGACTTGACAGGGACTCTCCTGGGAAGGGCTCCCAGCACTTTACCTTAGTTAGCAGGCTGCACACCGGCATCCTGGGCACCCCTGTCTGTCCTTCCTCCTGCTGACCCACAGTCCGGGGCTTCTGTCTGCCACTCGCAGAGACTCCAGCTTCGGCTCGTCCCGCTGCGCCTGGTTGCCTGCGGGCTACAGCCTCCTCCTCCGGGTCCTGTGGGTCCTGCGCTCCTAGCGGTCCGGAGCCCCCCTCCCCCGCCTCACGGCCATCACCCCCCACCCCGGATGGCTTCACTCTCTTCCAGGCCTGGCCCCTTGGTCACTGCCCCCATCTTTTCTTGTCATTTCCCTGGCTCTGCCCCCCCCACCCCATCCTGTCCTCTTCCAGGTCCTACTCCTGCAATGACCACACAGGGATCCCTCTAAAAGCTGAGCCCCGAGGGTGGGCAGGATGGGGATGAGTGGGCACCGGAGGGGGAGTGGTGTGGAGGGAGGCATGGCGGTGGAAATGGCAGGGGACAGTAGCTAGACTGTCCTAGCGGGAGCTCAAGCCTCGTGAGGCACTGTGATAGCACAGGAGGCCGTCAGCTGTTTGGGGCTGGGGAATGAGAGGAGTAAAAAATGTAAAGATCACATTAGAAAGTGGGAACACTTATGATTTGGGGAGTGTTTACTAAACACTTTACATGTCTTTTTTTTTTTTTAAGATTTTATTTATTTATTTGAGAGCAAGAGAGGGAACACGAGGCAGGGACAGAGGGAAAGGGGGAAGCAGGCTCCCTGCTTGGGGCGCCCGATGCGGGGCTCGATCCCAGGACCCTGAGATCATGACCTGAGTGGAACGAAAGCAGACACTTCACCGACTGAGCCACCCCAGGCACCCAACACTTTATGTGTCTTATTTACTTACTCCTCACAACAGGCCCCCCAAAATGTGTACTGTCTGTGGATGAAAAGATTGATGTTTATTAACCTCATTTCTTAAACAAACAAACTCTCATGCTGCTGGCTAATAAGGGAGGAGTCTGAATTCGGCACCATCCTCACCGCCTAGCTGGGGTTGAGGCAATAGGGAGCCACTGATAGTTTTGGAGAAAGGGAGTGACTAGAGCAGAGTATATAGTAGGAAGGTCACTCTTGCCTTGGCGGGCAGGCCAGATGAGGTAGAGTGTAATCATTGAAGCCAGAGCCCTGGGCTGAGGGGGTTGCAGCAGAAGAGGAAGGAAGGCTTGAAGGCTTCAGGGAGGAAAAGGGGCCTTTGGACTGGACCCAAGACCTAGTGTGGGACAGAGGTACTCAGGAGGAAGAGGAGCTGTCTCTCTCTGTCCCATCCTGAAACACGAGGCACGTCTGCCTTCAGCCCTGCCCCAGCTGGAGCCAGGTGATCCTGGTCCTTGTCAGCCCCCTGTGTTCCTGGAGCTGTCATGGGGAGCCATGGGGTGACTCTGGCCTCGGTCACCTGGGCTTCTGCTGACCCACTCATCCCAGGTGTAGTGTGAGATGTGATGTGCCCCCAACTGGCGGGGGGCAGGATTTCTGGGGGGCCTCGCTCTGCTGCCAGAGTAGCCGGGGACCTTGCGCTCCTCTCTGCGCTTCGCTTCTCCCCCCTCGGTAAGGTGGGGATGAAGTGTCTCTGTCACTTCCCACTGGGGCTGGGGCTGACATCCAGGGGGTGCTTCACGGGACCAGGCAAGGGTCTCATGCCTTCCCTGAGCCCTCAGCCCTCACAGCCCCCCGGGGAAGGGGACCATCACTACCCCCATTTTATAGGAGAGGCAGCTGAGGCACAGGGGTTCAGCTCTGTGTTCAGGCTCTCAGCTCACTGGAGGCAGCGCCCAGGTTCCACCCCAGGCGGTCGGGCTCCAGACCTCTGCACGTAAACCGCCACCTGGATGTGATGGTGGTCGCTGTGGCTGGGAGGGACTCTTATCTGAAAGCTGCCAGTTGGTCTCCTCCAACTAAGGACAGACATCTCCTTCTCTCTCTGTGAGCCATTTCCTGCCCCGTTCTCATGTTGGCTCCAACTCATTTCAACTAACTGGAAACAAAGACTTTTGCTTCTGTTAAACAATTCAGCATCTATTAGGCACCTGCTGTGTCCTGTGTCCTGGGCCTAGAGCAATGAGTAATAAAAACCCTGCAAGTCACGCTTGGCTCTTACTGCCGGTGAATCATAATGGCCCTAATGTGGTGGGCACTGTGTTTGTCCCCATTTTATAGATGACAGAACCGAGGCTGCAGGATGGCAGAGCTGGGGTTAAAACCCGGGTGTCTGGCTCAGAGCTCCCATTACAGCGTGCAGAGAGGGGCATGGAGCCTGTCTTTGAGGGGCAGACCCTGCAGAACGAATAATGAACCAAAAAGCGGTCTGGGCAGTATAGAGATTGACCCAGGTTGTCCCTGGGGCCCTCAGGAGGGACCTCTGGCCCCATCTGAGAGTTCGGAGAAGGTTTCCCTAGGGTGAGAGTGGAGAGGACTCTTGAAAGAAGCAGGAGAGTTAGCCTGGGGTGTGGGGGAGTGGGTGGGGGGTCAGGATGTTCGGGCAAGGGAACAGCAGGAGTGATGGTGTCGGCGGCGGCGGGTGGGGGAGAGGCAAGGAGCCAGATGCTGCCCTGTGTGGGAGGCCATGGCAGGGATGCTGCAGGGGCCCCAAGCTGGGGACGCTGAGCTCGGGCCTGAGGGCAGTGGAGCTGATGGTTTAAACCGGGCCAGACTTGGCTGTAGGAAGGTGGCGTCGGGTCCATCTGGAAGGCCTGGGGACCAAGAGGGAGGAGGCTGTAGCTGGCGGGAGGCGCCGAGGGTGGGAGACAGGAGCCAGGGACACTGAGGAGGCCACGCCGACAGGACAGGCCGGTGCGTGTGGGGGGGTGGGGGGATGGAAGGAGCTCTGCTACTAGCTCCTTGGGGGCAGGGGCCACACCGTGCTAGATTCAAGCCCTGGCACTGAGCACAAAGCCTGGCCCCCAGACCGGATACCAGCCCAGGCTTCCTGTCTGCCCCTGGCTTACTTCTAAAGCGACATCACAGGAGGAGGCCAAGAGTGGGATGTGTCACCCCTGGGCTGCCGCCTGTGATGTGGTCCGTCTCGCCTGACGCGGATGCGTTGCTGTCCATGACGGCAGACAAGCCTCCACTGCCCCGGCCCCAGCAGCTCCCCCGGGTCGGCCTGGCCTGATGTGGCTGCGCCCCCGCCGCCGTCCCCGGGGCTCCCACGAGCCCCCCAAGATGGAGCCCCAGACGGCTCTGCCGCCCCCCACCCTATCACAGGGCCCCAGGGGCTGCCATGCAAATGATGGGGTTTCTCTATTGCCCGAAGATGGCTTCCGCCTGTGTGGGGGCCCCCGGGGTCCTTCGCAGATGCCTCCGCCCCTCCGCATGGCTGTGGCCTCTGGCCCTGGGACCCTGGAGACCCTTCTGGGAGAGTCACTGCTTCCACCTGTGCCTTGCTTACTGAGTGTTCTCAGAGGGGTCACTGTCCCTCTCGGGGCCCCTCTTCTCTAAAACGAAGGAGTGGGACAAGACCACAAGGTGTAAAACTGTTCAAGGACACAGAGGCAGACATGGCTGGGACACGCTCCCGTCTGCTACTTGCTACCTGTTCTTGGACTTAGTATGGAATCTCCCGAGGCCTCTATCGCTGCATCCCTAAAATGGGGTAATAGCGATCTCCTTGCGTTGGTGCAGGAATAAAGGAGAGAATGCATGCGGTGCCTGGTGCTGTGTGTAGACAGTAGGCATTTCCCCAGGGTCTGCACAGTCTCGCTGTCTTTCTGGCTCTGTGAAAAGGGTCGGTTTGAGAGGCGCAGGCTATTCCCCAAAGCCTGAAGCTTCTCCCTGGGGCCTCTTCCCACCTTCTCCCCTTCCTGCGCCCTCCCCGCACCCAGCGGTGCTCCTGGGGGAGGCCGGGGTTGTGACCCGTTCCCAACGATACCGGCATCTAAGCTCGGGCGGGGGTGAAGGGTCTCCAGAAAATTCAAAAGCCTTGAAGACCCCAAAGATGTTGCACTAACGGTGGCAGGAAGAGCAGAAGGCTCCGTGCGGAGTTGTAGTGCTCTGGGAAGACATTGCCTGGTGGTAGCCGCTTCTCCTTCCCTGGGTCTGCCCTGCTTTGCCTTCCTCTCTCTCACTGTCTATTTATAAATAGGAGAAGGGACAGAGGGCCGCCACCTCGGGGTACATGCGGGGCCAGGCCGTGCTCCAGGAGCGGGGAAGGACCGGAAGTCATCTGGGGCAGGCTTTGCCCGGTTCCCCCTGAGAGCGCGGACTCAGACTCGAGACCCGGACTGGTGAGGCCGCCCCGGCTCTGCCCCTCACTGGCTGATGGCCCCGGGGCAGTGTCCACCTTGAACTGGTTCTTCCTCCCTGTCACCCCAGGGCCAGAGTGAGTGGGGAGGACGTCAGGAGGGGAGGGGGCAGCGGGCAGGAAAAGGCATGCCTGACTCCCCAGGTGACTCTCGTCTGGCCATGGCTTTGGCCCCAGCAGGTCTCTGAGGCTCACTTGCTTTCAGGAACTCACTGCCATGTTACTGTCCCTTCTCCTGGACACTGTGTCCCTGGGTTTCGGCCACTCACCCAGGCTCTTTATTTTGGGGTCCTGCCACCCCTGCAGGTGTTCCCCTGGAGCGAAGCCTTTGAGACCACCTGAGGCAATGACCCCAGGAAGCTCACATCTGGCCGGTGGGACTGTCTCTCTCTGCCCCAGTGAGGCCTCCACCCCGCTGTCATGGCAGCTGGCCTGCCACGGTCTCCTGACTTTAGCTCCTCGAGGACTAGGCCTGGGCTTAGCCCATGGGTGACCCTGTAACTCCAAGGGTCACAGGTCAGCTTCCCCACACTTGGCCTCAAGGTGGGAGGGAACCCCCTCCTTTGCAAGGCCCACATGAACCATCTGGCACCGCCTGGGCCCCGGGCAACTTGCTGCCCAGAGTCTTGTCCTCACCTCGTCCA
>NW_023270447.1:84863746-85175070 GCF_011800145.1 Mirounga leonina | reverse complement strand
GGGCCCCGGGCAACTTGCTGCCCAGAGTCTTGTCCTCACCTCGTCCATTTTTAGCTGAAACCAAGCAGGAGGAGCCAGTTCTAATATTCTGTCTGACACAAGTCTACAACTCAGGGCCTTTGCAGACCCTGAGGGCTCCCCCGTGGCCCCCCTGGGAGCCTGGGAGCAGGTGATGAACCTGAGTTCAGACCCCCTGCCTTTGTTCCTACAACAGCTCCAGGAGGAGGCAGGGCAAGGCCTTGTGTCGCCGTTTTACAGGTGACAGTGTAGACGCTCCAAGAGGGTAAGTGACACCCCGAGTCACCCAGGACCAGCGTGTGCACGCAGACGCTCTAACCTCAGTCTCGCGTTCCTCCCGTGATTGCCGGGTTCACATCTCGGGTCCCTCTTCTCCCACAGGCCACCTGCACAGGCTACCCTCACCCTGGCAGGAGGAATGAGGGGCGGAGGCGGGGGCCTGCGAGCCCCTCCCCGGACCCGCTTTCAGCCTGGCCTCACACCCCCACCCCACCTCCCAGCTCATTCAGTCTTTCCGCCTCTCACGTGGGCGGGCCACCCACTCACCCACCCAGGCCTCTGAGGTCTGTGGAGGGGCCTGAGCTTCCTGACACCTGTTGTTGAGAAGCCAGAGCTGGAAGGGGCTTAGAGCATCAAGCAGGCCCACGGCGCTGTGTTTTCCAGACAAGGAAACCGAGGCACAGAGAAGCCAGTTATTGCCCACCATAGAGGGAGCGCCTGAGTAGGACAGGGAGACCTCTGGGTGAGCCCAGGGGCGTTGAAGTCCAGTCTTCCACGGAGGGGGAGAGGGGAGATGAAGACACCAGCTTGATGGCGGGAAGGAAACAGGGCTGGAGGCGAGGAGACCATATGAGGCACATTTTCCATCTGTGACTTGTGATTAGTAACAGTGCTGACCTCACAGGGCTGGGATGAGGACTCAGCGGGGTGGTGAGGCGTGCATGCCGCCTGGCTTGGAGCGAGCCCTGGGAGGGGGTGCTGCGCTGTGTCTGTGTCCAGCGCCCTTACCCTGGCCCCTGCCACTCTGCCTAGCTGCCTGGCCTCCTCCTGGCGGGGCCTACGACACGCCAAACCTGTTCTCCCGATGCCTTCTGGCCCCAGGCGGGGCAGGGACTGGGATATAGTCAATACAGTAATGCCCAGCACCTGGATCGGCAAGTGTTTGGTACATCTGTTGAATGAATGAATGTTTCCACTCTTGTCCCTGACTTTCTCCACCATGAAATGGGAGGTCGCTGAGATGCGGCGTCTGAGGCCCCTGCTGGCCCCCGGCGGCTGCACCTCCATCCTGCCCCCACTTCTGGGCCCCATCCTCCTTTTCCTGGGCTCCCGTGCATCCTTCCAGCGCTTGGCAAAGCTGAGCCTGAGGACGGGTCCTCTCAGGAGCCCAGTGACAGGCAGTTCTGGGAGGAGCCAGGTCTCAGGTGGCCAATGTCCCTGTGGGCTGTGGAAGACCGGCCTGTGCTGAGGTTCCTGGGGGGTCCCCTGGGAAACCAGGTCAGAGCTGAGGTCAGAGGATGGTGGCCTGAGGCCGAGAGGGGTCCCCTGCACCACTGGTGTGTGTGTGTGTGTGTGTGTGTGTGTGTGAGAGAGAGAGAGAGAGAGAGAGAGAGAGAGAGAGAGAGAGAGAGAGAAAGAGCCCGAGTGACAGACAGAACCTGTTGAGCCAGGGCCCCGGTCCCTGTGTGGCAAGGAGGTGGATGACCTGGGGCCGTGGCGCTGCAGTGACCCAGGGACGAGGAGCTGGCTCCTTCAGCTGTCCTGAGGAGGGGACCAAGGATTTCTCCAGCGGGACCAGGACAAGAGTCACATCCCAACTCCACCCCATCCTTCTTGGATGACCTCAGTCAAATGACTTGATCTCCGTCAGCTGTGAGATGCGCACACGCCCACCTGCTTTTGGGGGCGGAAGGAGGGTTCCATAAAGTGCCTGTGGCCTGGCCCGGTGCATAGTAGGTGCTTAACAAATATCCCGTTGTTTTCCTTCCTCCTCAAAGGGCCAGAGCTGAGAACCTGGAGGATTGACGGAGGCCACGTGGTGGGAGGGTGTGTTGAGTTTTGGGGGGCACCTGGGGTCCTGGATCTGTGTCAAGGGGAAAGGGAAGCTTGGGTCCCTGTTTTGGGGACCTTCCCAAGAGAAGGGAGGCAGGAGAAGAGGCGCCGAGGAGTGGCGCTCTTGTGCTCTAGCCTCAGGGTGGGGAGGGCATGTCACTTCACCTCTGGGCGCTGGGAACGTTGCGGGGAGACTCTGTGGGACCATGGATCTAGTGCATACAGTTGCTTTTGGGAGACGGCAGGTGCTCAGTGCATGTTAGCTGCTCCCTTCTGCGGGTTTCTCCCATCCTGGGAGGAGGAGGCCCCATGTTGAGCAGAGGAAAGGGAGTTGCTGACCCTGAGGTGAGGGTGGGTGAGGGGGGGCCCTGATGGCCTCCTTGTACCTGGTCCTCCATCAACCTGCCACCAGCCAGGCCCTGGAATGGCTTAGAACTTTTGGGAGACCAGAGAGGTGGCTTTGCTTCTTTCTGTCTCCATTTCGCACAATCACAGGTGTCTCATACATTAGATGTTAGATAGGCCCTTCCTCCCTCCCTCATCTCCCTCCCTCCTGCCTCCCTCCCTCACCTTCCTCCCTCCTGCCTTCCTCCCCACTTATTCCCTCCCTCACCTCCCTCCCTCCTTCCCCTGCCTCCCTACTTCCCTCCCTCCCTCCCTCTCTTCCTCCCTCCCTTACCTTCCACCCCCCTCCTCCTTTCCTCCCCACCCCCTCCTCCCTCCCTCTCTTCCTCCCTCCCTTACCTCCCTCTCTCCCTTAACTCCCTCCCCTCCCACCCCCCTGCTTCCCTCTCTCCCTCCTTCCCTCTCTCCCCACCCCTCTCTTCCCTCCCCTTCATCCCTCCCTCCCTACTTCCCCCCTCTCTCCCACCTTCCTTTCATCTATTTTCCTCTCCGCCCCTTATTTCCCAATCCCATCCACCCATTTGCCCATCCCCCCACCCATCCATCTTCTCTCCAGTCCCCCATCCCCACACTGGGTCACAGATTGCCTCCCCCGTTATGGTTAAGAGTCATCAGTGATTTCCAGATTTTCACCTAGGGACCTTGTGTTTTGGAAGATTGGGTTTGCTAAACTGCTGAGTAAATTGAGTACTATCCAATTTATTTCCTCATTTTAAAATGTCAGTCAGAGCTCCCTGCGGGTGGGTGATATGTGAGTCTGAGACTCCCCAACACCAGCCAAAGGATCTAGAAGCTTCTGTAGCCCCGCGTTCCCCAGAGCCCGTTTGCCCCGCTCTGGGGACATCCAGAGACCCCTGGCCCATGTGGCTCCTGAGGTGACCTGAGGCCGGCTCCTGGGGCTCCTGGGGCTGTGGGTCGGCAGGGCCTCTGCTCTGGGGAGCTCCACAGTAGAGGGAGGGAGTGACCTTTTGTCCCATTCTGCAGAGGGGCTTTCTGTTCCTCATTGTTAAGCCCTGACAGGGCTGTGGTTGGTTGTGTTTTTTTTTTTTTTTTTCTGTCTAAGAGGATAAACAGGCCCGGAGATTGCTCAAGCGAGGGCTGACCTCCTCTGCCCGCCGCCAGCTCCTGGGCTCTGGAATCACACACAGCAGCAGGAGAAAGTGTAGGGAAGGGTGTTCATAACAAGATTCTGACCGGAAAAGGCCCTGGAGGGGAGGCCTCCAGGCAGTGGCTGGGGGCTGTGGGGGTCCTGCTGCCTGCCTTTGTCCAGGAACCCTTGGCCTGTGGGCGGAGAGACAACGCAGGCTTGGCCAGGGTAGGGCCCTTTCCCATCAGGCCTTTTGGACCCTGACAGGAAATCCTCCCACCCCAGCCAGGGCTGGCCTCCCAGGGCCGCCCCTGAGGCTGAGGGCTTCTCTCTGCCTGTTGGAGCTGCACTGGCCTGGTGCTTCTCAGCCCTACGTGAGTGAGGGGCTTCCCTACTCACTGCTGAGGGTCCTGGTGGGGAGGAAGCCCATGGTGTGCTGGGCCCGGGTCCCCGACGACTGCCAGCCACCCTGCAGGGCGAGGGGCTGCAAGAGAAGGATGTGCAGCCCTCCCTGCCCTCTGGGGACAGACAGCTGCCTCTGGGGGTCTCCGCCAGAGGGAGAGACACGGCCCCTTCCCTTCAGGAAGCCCCACAGTTGCAGCCTGCAAGGAGGGCCTCTCTGGGGGGCCACGGGGGAGAGTCAGGCCCTCTGCTATGCTTGGTACACAGTTGAATGGTGTGTATAAAGGGGGCTGCAGAAGGTATGATTTCTCTGGTTTAGGGGCTCCCCTAGCCTTTGATCTCTGGGTCTCCCTCTGTGCCCCCCCGCCAGGTCATCTCGCTCTGTCCGGGGGTGCCAGATAATCGGGTATGTTCAGCAGCAGAGCATCAGAATCGCTTGGGGTTGGGGGTTCTTTTTCTTTCTTTCTGTAACAGTACAGCTTCCTGGGCCCACTCCCTGAGCATCTGTCCCATTTGTTGGGGTTGGGGTCATTAGGAACATCATTAGTACAGGCCCCCCAGATGTTTTGGACACTGACAGTGAGCCTCACCCCCAACTGTGAGGAGCCCTGATAAGGGGCCTTACTTCCTTCCCCTTTTGTCCAGCCCACTCCAGGACCAAACGGGGAAGGAAGAAGGACTGGGATTGAGCGTGTGTGTGTGTGTACTCACGTGCATGCATGTGCAAAGCCACGGACATGCAAGCTTGTAGTCCAGATGGGATGGAAGTCACCTTTTTAGGCTCTGTGTTGTGCGGAATGGTTCCCACTTCCCTTGCTAGCCTGTGTCTTTCCCAGCCTCACTAGAGGGGGTTTGGCACTGGCCCTGGGATGGAGGGTGTGATGGATGCACCCCCTGTTTATGCTTTGTGGCCGTGGTGCTGGAATGGATCCCTTGAGGAATGACATTGTAATGAAGCCCACTGCTTAGGTTAGGGACCCCTGAACACCTACTACATGCCAGGCTCTGGAGTAGTAACAAAGAGTTACGCCCAACCCACAGGCTTGGAGGACACCCACCTAGTGGGGGCCCAGCCCTGTGTGCCAGGAGCCCTGAAGGAGGAGGTCAGGATTCTGGGTCCAAGTGATGATTCAGGGTGGTGTGTGGGCTGGGAAGCCTTCAAGGGGACGCTGCTGTCAGAAGAGGTACGTGGAATTTTATCCGAGGAAGCGTGAAGCTGTTCCAGGTGGAGGAGGCAGTTGGGGCAAAGGCGTGCGGGCAGGAAGAGCCACAGATCACTCTGTCGCAGGGAACCCCAGCCCCAGGGGTCATCTCTGCGCACCCCCTCAATGACTTCCAGCTGTTGGCCCTGAGCTGTGTGCGGCAGGGCCTGGTCAAGCCTCTGGCAGTCCTGACTCCTAGGCAGTGCGTGTGTGTAGGGGAAGGCCAAGGCCACTTCCCTGCAGCCTGACCCACCGGGGGGGGGGGTCTCTGGAGCATGAACTGTACACAGTGTCGGTCCCGCAGGGAGGCCGGGGCCCTTACCAGTCAACACCGAGGGCGGCTGGGGGCTGGGCACCCTGCAGGTACAAGGGGACCTAAGTGGGGGGCGATAGCATCCACTGCCTACAGCACCTGGAGCACTTGGATCGGCACCTGGCGCCCCATAAGTGCTCAGGGCATGGTCATGTTGTTATTGTCATCAACCGGCATTCATCGACTGAGCCCCGACGCTGTGTGGGCCCTGTGTTGGAGTCTGAGGGTCCAGAGATGGTGAGGCCGCTATTTCTGTCCCCTGCGTCACAGATGTTTGTGGTGCATGTGTGTATGTGGGGGCACACATGCGTGTACGTGGGCCCACGTGTGCAGGTGTACATGCACCCCCCTACCCCACTTTAGCATAATGAGCTGATTGTCCGAAGGGGCCGTATCCAGTGTTCAGAGAGAGCCCAGATGGGGAGGAACCTGACACAGCTTGGGGGAGTCAGGGAGGGCTTCCCAGAGGAGGCAGCACTCAGCTGGAAGCACCAAGGGGGTGATTCCAGGCACAGGAGGGAGTAGGAGGCATCCTAGGCAGAGGGCCGCTTTGTGCTGAGCACCGTGGTCCTCTGTGACTGAAGCCACTGCCTTCCGGCAGCTCCCGCGCTCCACCCCTGTCCCCTGGAGTGTTTGAGGAGCTAGCCGGACGCTCGGGCCAGCTGGCTCGGGGCCACCACCTGCATGCATGCGTGTGCGCCCACAAGGGAGGGACAAGAGGCAGTACAAGAAGGTGGGGACTCTCCTGTCCACCTTCCCCTCAAAGGGAGAAGCCCCCACGTCAGGAGAGCACCAGCGGGAGAGGGCCAGACACTCGCGGCCACAGGACCCCCGTCCTGTGGCGTTAGGGGTGATGGGATCCAGGGGTGGCCGTGCTCATGGCTGTCCTTTCCTTCCCTCTTCAGGTTGCATCACTCCCCTACGCTCCGGAGCCTGGAACCACGTGCCGGCACAGAGAGTACTTCGACCAGAGGGCCCAGATGTGTTGCAGCACGTGTCCGCCGGGTGAGGGGCAGCCTGGGGCCCTGACTCCTGGACGCCTGGGGCTCTGGGGGCTGGCGCCTTGCAGGGAGCGTGTGTGGGGGGCTCGGAGCGGGGTAGGGTCATGGCCCTCAGTTCGAACTGAATTCCTTCTAGTTCCATGAATTGGCCCCATGCTGCCTCTGGCCTCAGGGCCTTGGCACATTCTGTTCCCTCATCCTGGCCTAATTCCCAACTCCCTTCCCCAGGTTAACTCCTACTTTTCCTGTAGACCTCAGCTTAGGTGTACCCCTCCTCCAGGAAGCCTGCTCACACTGCCTGGTCAGATCTGGCCCCTCCTTTGAGCTCCCACTGGCCCCTGGGCATCCCCCATGGCAGCTACTCTTCACCCCGCCCGCGGTCATGGCCTGGTTCCTCTTTTGTCAGCTCCACCATGCGCTCCTCTGGGACAGGGACTGTGGGCTTGTTCTCCACTGAATCCCAGAGCCTGGCAGAGTGCCTGGCACATAGTGGGTGTTCAGTACATATATGACCCAGTCAGTGCGTGCTTACCCATTTCACGGATGGTGGGCCTGAGGCCTAACCCCAGTTGGGAAAGCTGAGTGGCTCAACTCCTGGTGTCATCCATTCTACTCGTTTGTTGATACATGCATTCCTATACTATTTATAAAGCGCCATCTAAGTGTCAGGCACTGTTCTAAGTGCTGGGAGTACAACCTAGAGCAGGGCAGACAAAATCCTCACCCTCGTGGATTTTGCATCTAATAGAGGCACAGGAAAAGAAGCCAGCAGAGGAAATAGATGCGTGGTCCTATCAGAGAGTAAATGCTGTGAAGGAAACAGGGCAGGGTAAAGCCAATGGAGACAGATGGAGCAGGACATGCGGTCTGGTACAGGGTGGTCAGGGAGGGCCTTTCTGAAGAGCCCACACTTGGGCGGAGACATGTAGGAGGTGAGGGAGTGGGTTATACAAATATACAGGGAACAGCCTTCCAGGTTGGAGGAACAGCAAGTGCAAAGGCCCTGAGGTGGGAGCCTATATGGTGAACCTGAGGAACAGTGAGGCCAGTGTGTGGCCCAGAGAGAGTAAGTTAGCAGGGGCCATGGTAAGAGCTTAGATTTTATTCTACAAAAGCTAGGAAGCCATTGGAGGGCCCAAGCCGTTAGCCTGAGGTGTGGGCGGGCAAGCGTGTACCTGTCATTTCCCACAGCCATTTTAAGAGACCTCACAAGTGACTCTTTTTCTGTTAACTGGCAAGGTCTCTGTAAGAAGTTACTGGATTAGCACAGCAGTGAATATGGCAGCATAGGGCTCAAGGCTCAAGGGAGAAACTAGTTTCTTAAAGGTTTGCTTTGGTGTTCTCCCATCTCCTGGCATGCCTTCTCTTCAGACCCACGAGAGTCCCATGTCCTCATGGGACTTTCCTTGATGGGAAACCAGGGACCACATTCCTACTAGTTGTCCTGCTAGTTCACACCCACAGGTGGAGAATTTTAGCCAACTGTAAAGAAGAAAGGAGCTAGCAAACCAGTTCTCACTAAAGTGTGATTGACTAGCAACAGGCAGTTCCAGTGGTAGAATCCCAGGCATCTGGAAAGAGCAGAGGAAAAGGCCTTTTATGAGCGCCAGGGCTATGGTGATGAAGTGACGGCTGGGAGCCTGCAAGATGTGAGATGGCTCGGTGAAGGACTTAGAACGCTTTCAAAGAGCCTTCCTGCCCAGGCTTCAGGACGCTGGGGCCCTGGGGGGGTGGTGGATGAGCCCCTGACCTCTGGCCCTTGCTTTCTCAGGCTCCCATGCACGATCGTTCTGCAACAAGACCTCAGATACCGTGTGTGCCCGCTGTGAGAACAGCACATACACCCAGCTCTGGAACTGGGTTCCCGAGTGCTTGAGCTGTGGCTCCCGTTGCAGCCCTGGTGAGTGGGCTCAGAGAGCGGCCTGGGCCCTGGAACCTTCCCCTGGCCGCCATGCAGCCCAGCCCCTCGGGCTGAGCGCCGGCTCGGATCACCCCAGGCCAGTTGTCTTCATGCCCCAGAGCATGGGGTTGTACGGGTCAGCCCTTCCCTGTTTACCAGTGCCATTTTCTTTCCTTTTTTTTTTTTTTTTTTAAGATTTAATATATTTGTTTGAGAGAGAGAGAGAGAGACTGCGAGCAGCGGGGGAGGGCCAGGGAGAGGGAGAAGCAGGCTCCCCACTGAGCAGGGAGCCCGATGCGGGGCTCGATCCCGGGACCCTGGGACCATGACCTGGGTGGAAGGCAGCTGCTTCACCGACTGGGCGCCCTGCCAATGGCATTTTCATCCTCTGTCTCACCAAATCCTCTCCAACAGCCCCATGGGGCAGGTGGGCCAAGGGCTGCAGGGGGTCTCACCGGCACACTGTTTGTGCCCATTTTCGAGCTGAGGAGGCCGTGCCTCGGAGAGCAGGTGTGCTTGCTCGCGCCATCATGGAGAGGGAGCCAGACCGCAGGCCTTGGGACCGTGCGGCCGGTGTCCTTTCTGCCCCCAGCTGCGGGGGCTGCGCCAGCCTGTCGAGAGCAGAGCTAGCTGGGGGGGGGGGGTGCGGGGTGGAGTGGGCATGGGGTGGGCGGGGCCGGCGGAGGCGGGGATGACCCTGGGCTACCCTCTGGCTCTTGTAGACCAAGTGGAGGCTCAAGCCTGCACTCGGGAGCAGAACCGGATCTGCACCTGCAAGCCGGGCTGGTACTGCACGCTGAGGAGGCAGGAGGGCTGCCGGCTGTGCGCGCCGCTGCGCAAGTGTCGCCCGGGCTTCGGCGTGGCCAAACCAGGTATGGGGCCAGGGCCAGCGGCCCTCGGGGACCCCCGTGGGCCGGGCCTTCATGGGTGTCAAGCCGTCAGCCCCAGCTGGGAACGTGGGCAGTGGCGGCCAGGTGCTGGCCACCCCGACCCCTTCCGTTCTCTCCTCCAGCACGCCAGATTAGGCGCCTACTGTGTGCTAGGCCTCGAGGGGTCCAGAGAGGGATCAGATTAAGCCCGAAGTTCCTGGAAAATCAGATGGTGCCCCCAGAAGATGAACCCACGTGATCCCGGAGCCCAGGACGTCACTAGAATTGGTTCAGGATCAGGGTGCCCAGCTGTGCATGTGCGCGCGTGCGTGCATGAGCGTGCGTCGTGTGCATGTGTGCATGCTCACGAGTGTGTTTAAGGGGCAGAGGTGCAGACAGAGGTCCGTAGGCCCCTCAGACTTCTCCTAGGGCTCCCGTGCCAAGGCCCGCTTGTTCTACTGAGAGTTTGAGCTGGTGACAAGTTCCGATTTTTCCCTGAAGGAACTGCAACGTCAGATGTGGTATGCGCTCCCTGTGCCCCAGGGACGTTCTCCAGCACAACGTCATCCACAGACACTTGCAGGCCCCACCGGATGTGAGTGGCTGAGTCGTTGGGTTCCGGAGGAGCAGGGAGGGCAGGGCGGTCCCCGGGGACTGTGGTCTAGCGCACAGGGCGGCCATGCCATGGGACCTGAAATCCACCCCCTTCACTGCCTTGGGTTGAGGCACTGGGGAGCCTTACTCGCTGCCGGGATGGCTCTGTCCCATGGTGGGCGGGTCCCAGCACAGCCAGCAGGCGTATGGTAGCCTGGCCCCGGAAGTCAGCACTGGGTGGGGGGCATGGGGACTGGGGGGGGGGGGGGGTGGGGACAGAAAGGGGCCGTTCTGAGGGGGGATGTGGCACAAATTCTCTCTCCTGCATCCTGGCTGCTGGGACTCCTTGCCCGCCCTCCTGGCTCCCCATGAGCGAGCCCAGCCACGCCGAGCCCTTCTGGCCTCTGTTGTCCCCTGACCAAACCTCCTCCCCCCCCCAGCTGTAGCTCTGTGGCCACCCCTGGCAATGCCAGCATGGATGCAGTCTGCACTTCCGTGCCCCCCACCCTGGGAACGGCCCCACGCCCGGCCTCCACGTCCCAGCCGGGGCCCACGCAGTCCCAGCGTGGGGAGCCAACTCCAGGGCCCAGCACGGCTCCTAGCACCTCCGTTCTGTTCCCGATGGTTCCAAGCCCCCCCACTGAAGGGCTCAGCACAGGCGACATCTCTCTTCCCATTGGTAAGTCCCAGGGGGGCTCGTTCAGCATCTCTACTCTCTCAGAGTCTTACTGAGCGCCTGCTGCGGGCTGGACCCTGTCCTCTGTCCTGGGAGGCGGGTGCTGATGAGACCTGTCTTCTGCCAAGACGTGGTGCTGTCACTAAGAACCGCTGGGTGAGAGAGGTGGGGTCAGCGTTTTATCTGCAAGGGGAGATGGTCTCCTGGTTGCCATTTCTGATGAACTCATTAGCTGGTGAGCTGGGCCAGGTCACCTCATGGGTTTCCCTTCTGGGGTTAGGACTCCACCAGACCACAGATCTCAAAGTGGTGACCTGGGGGCTGAATGTGGCTGACGGACATGTTCTGTCTGGTATGTAGTTTTTAGCTTGTTGGTCTTGCAATTGAATTTGAGAGCCTCTGGACTGGGCTTGCCCCTCCCGTGGCAACCCAGACATCTTTGGTCACGGACTTGGCTGCCTGGCCCCTGGTACGTTTGGGTTTGCTTTCTGCAGTTGCTTTGAGCTTCTCTTTTTCCTTCCAGGACTGATTGTAGGTGTGACAGCCTTGGGTCTGCTGATAATAGGGCTGGTGAACTGTGTCATCATGACCCAGAAAAAGGGTAAGTTTTCATTCCTTCCTCTTTCATGCATTCATCCATTTGCTCTGGAAGCTTTTCTGGGGCTCTTCCCGTGAGTCCAGCACCAGGCACAGCCTTGTGGGTCAGACAGAGCTGGATACTGGCAGCCCCTGTTCCGTGGGAGCTCAGAGCCAGGGGCAGAAGGCATGGCCACTAACTTACCTTGGTAAGTTAGTCACATCAGAGCAGGTGTGACCTGAGGAAGCCACTCTCCCTGACTTGTCTGTCCCCTCTCTCTTCTTTGCAGAGAGGTTGAGCATAGAGCCCAGTGGTGTGCTGGTAACTGGCTCTCTGGGCAGCTAAAAAAAACCCAAAAACCAAAAATGCAGACTCTGATTTGTGGTGTTTGCTCACACCATCGTACACATTCCCACCATGGCTGGTTCCGAGCCCCTGAGAGCTCACTCGCCGCTTAGCCGGGCGCTCACTCACTGTACTCACTGCTTAAGAGGCAAGATGCCATCAGAGCAATCCAAGGGGGTGGCAGTCTGGGATTCTTGTCTGGAAATCCTGAAGCAGGTGGTTTCGGAGCTGAGTCAGATTTCCGTGGGTAGACATGTGCAGGACAGAGAAGGCAAGCTAAGGAGAGGCCATGGCATGAGCAAAGAGGGGGACGCTGGAGAACAGTTGGGCATGGTGGAGGGGAATGGGACGGGGTTGGGTCAGCTGGGGAGCTGGGAACGGGGGCTTCTGTGTACCTCGTCTGGTGGGTGATTGCTGCCGCCTAGGGCTGGGCCTACTCTGAACGGTTCTGCTTGGGCCCCATGCTGCCCTCCACGTTCGAGCAGGTGTGACCTGAGGAAGCCACTCTCCCTGACTTGTCTGTCCCCTCTCTCTTCTTTGCAGGGAAGCCCTTCTGCCTACACGGAGAAGCCAAAGTGGTAAGTGTCCCTCTGCCTCCCCCCTCCTCCCCTGCTCTCCTTCCTGCTGGGCCATGTTATTCCCATGGGAAGCCGTGAATGCTGAGGGTTGGTCTGTCCAGTGTGAGGCGGTGTGCAGCCCTGGGGGGCTGAGGGAAGGCCAGCCAGTCTGTCCTTGGGGGTTAGGCAGCCCTCCCTGGGCTAAACGAGAGGGCGAGTGTGAAGTGCCCCATCAGAGAGCAGGGGGTCAGTGGTGTTGGTGCCAAGCACCCGCTCATGGACCCCTGTTGTGACGTTGGCCAGACGTGAAATTACTCACGACGCTTGTCTCCTCACCGTTAGAAGGGGACAGTGTCTGCTTAGCCCCACGTGAGGGCTGTGCTGTTCACTCGGTGGCGGCAGTTCTCAGCGTCTCCCGGAGGCCTCACAGAGCTCTTCCTCATGGAGCCGTGCGAGGGGTACCCTGGTGTTCCAAAGAGGACCTGGGAGGGGGTCGTCTCTGGGGTTGAGAGGGAGGCTGGGGGTTGGGGCCCTGCGTCCTGCCCTCCGCTTCGACCAAAGCAGCTCGCCTTTGGTCTTTTTTTTTTAATGAAGTGGGGTCTGTGAGGGACTTTTGTTAGAACACTGGTGTGGTAGCTCCTCAGTTTCTCCTCAGGAAGGCATTTACTTGGTTGCAAGTGACTTGAAACAAAGGGGCTTTAGTTTTCTCACGTCCCAGAGAGTCCAGGGGTCGTCAGCTGCTGGAACCGCTCAGTTGCATCCTTCTGTGAGGCCAGCAGGACCCCAGGCTCTGCCCCCTTCCGCGTGTCGGCCTCTGTTCTCTTGCTTGCGGCCTTACCTCGTGAGATCGTGGGCCCCGCTCTGTATGTGATCTCCAGGTTTGAGGCAGAAAGAAGAGGGGAATGTGGCCAGGCCGGTGATGGTGCCTTTTATCAGGAAGTCAGACACTGTCCCCGAAGCCCTGGGTGGGCTTCTCTTGTCTCACTGGCCAGAGCCGAGGCATGGGACCACCCCTGGCTACTTTCCCAGCCTCTGAGGTGGAGGAGGGGAGGGACAGGGCTTGGGAGTGGGTGCCGGATGGACCAGTATACCATGTCTGCTGTAACCTCTACCTGGTTGGCAGGGCAGAATTTTTGCCCACTTTACAGATGAGGAAACAGTATGAGGAACTCCCTCCATGTCCCCAGTCCCGCTTGGGCAAGGTTTCTCAACTTCAGTAGTTTTGATATCTGGGGCCAGATAATTCTTTGTCATGGGGGCGGGGGGACTGTCCTGTGTACTGGGGGTTTTCAGCAATATCACTAGCCCCACCCCACGAGATGCCCGTAGCATTGGTTCTCAGGAGTGACAACCAAAAATGTCTCTAGGTATTGCTGTGTGTCCCCTGGAGACCAGAATCCCCCTGATCGAGAACCACCCTGCTGGGGAAAAGCTCAGCCCTTGGTGGCCCAGTGCCCAAGGTTTACACAGGGAGTCGGACTGGGTAGGGACTGGAGACTGATCTCAGCTCCTGATGTTGCTGGCAGGAAAAGAGGTGCAGAGAGGGAACGTGACTTGTCCAAGGTCACACAGCAACATGTCTCTGGACTCCTGGCCCGCCTGTCCTGCGTTGTCGCAGACAAACACACTGGCCTGGAAGTGCAGACTGTTTCTCCCCTCCCCCCCGGGGTCCAAACGCCACACCTTCCTTTCTTCTGGCTTCAGTTCAGGGCTGCTGACGGCGGCTGCCTGGTGGGGCTCCACCCAGCCTCCCCGCTGCCGCAGTGTCTGTCCCAACCAAGTGTTTCCCAACACTCGATGCAGCAAAGGTGTCTCAGGCATGGCCAGTGGCCTCCACTTCCCCTTTGCGTCCACTGAGTTTCTTGTTCACCGAGTATAACTCGATTATTTGTTGAGTGAGGTTGAGCATAGAGCCCAGTGGTGTGCTGGTAACTGGCTCTCTGGGCAGCTAAAAAAAACCCCAAAACCAAAAATGCGGACTCTGATTTGTGGTGTTTGCTCACACCATTGTACACATTCCCACCATGGCTGGTTCCGAGCCCCTGAGAGCTCACTCGCCGCTTAGCCGGGCACTCACTCACTGCACTCACCGCTTAGCCGGGAGCTCACTCACCACTAAGCCGGGGGCTCACTCACTGCACTCACTGCTTAGCCGGGAGCTCACTCACCACTAAGCCGGGGGCTCACTCACTGCACTCACTGCTTAGCCGGGAGCTCACTCACTGCACTCACTGCTTAGCCAGGAGCTCACTCACCACTAAGCCGGGAGCTCACTCACTGCACTCACTGCTTAGCCGGAAACTCACTCACTGCACTCACTGCTTAGCCGGGAGCTCACTCACCACTAAGCCGGGAGCTCACTCACTGCACTCACTGCTTAGCCGGGAGCTCACTCACCGCTAAGCTGGGAGCTCACTCACTGCACTCACTGCTTAGCCGGGAGCTCACTCACTGCACTCACTGCTTAGCCGGGAGCTCACTCTGCTAAGCCGGGAGCCAGCACAGGAGCCACGCCAGGCCTTTCGCCTGCGCCCAGCCGCTGAGTGCTCACGCAGCCCCGTGAGGGAAGTGCTACCACTGATTCCGCGTTACTGGTGAGGAGACAGACTCAGGGCAGTTCAGGGACCCGTGTAAGGTTAGACACCTGGGTGAGTGGCCGAGTCTGGGTTGGGAGCTCAGTGGGAATCTGCAGGCTCTGCCCACTTCCCGCCATGCCGTTCGGCCAAGGCCAAGGCCGACTTTCAGCCCCCAGCAGGGCCTGCCCCCCACAGCCGGGGCCTCCTCCCCGGGGCTGGAGCCTGACCCGGCAGCCCCCACGCGTAGCCCCGTTCTTCCTTGGCTGTCCCTGAGAGGAGGCTGCCTGGTCAGGCTCTAGCCCCGGGGCTGCTGGGGTGGAGAGAGTGGAGACCCAGCGCCTCCTGCCCCCTCGTGCTGTAGAGGTAAACCCCAAGGCATGGCGGGACAGTGACTTCCCTTCGTCTGGAAGAGGCCGGCATACCCACACGTGTGAGCTTGCCCGCAGTCACTCCACGGATGCACTGCTGCGTGGGCTCACGTTTGTGAGGCGCTGAGCGTGTGCCAGGCACAGTTCTGAGCATTGCTTAGTCTCACAACCAGACTACGACCCAGGCAGTAGGATTATTGCCCCAGTTGTCTTGCCGAGGATATTTGGGCTCAGAGGAGTTAAGTAACTTTCCCAAGGTCACACAGCTAATGCGAGTGGCCTGAGACACCAGCCTAGGAGGGCCTCTCTTCACCAGCCCCAGCACGCACAGTAACTGCACCACTCACAGATGTGCACCCCCCTGCAGACAGGTGCGTGGGCACACTTCACACCCCCGCCCCCACCCCGTACGTACAGATGTGTGGGCGTCATGAGCACACATGCACACAGACAGACATGGAAGCTGTGGGAATCTGGAGGACCCAGCTGGTGGCTCTGCCAGGGTCTTAGCTTCTGCCCATGGTGGGGCTGGGCTGTGATGGGGGCTGGCTGGCTGGAATCCTGGTTTTTTTGAGTGAGCCTCCTCAGTACTCCCCTCCCAGCCCAAGCAACAGAACTCAGGATGCATCTTCCCCACTCAGAGCCTACTTGAACTTAGCAACTTGTGGCTTTGGAGGAAGGAGGCGGACTGTGACCTTTGGGGGTTTCTGTTCTGTCCAGCCCTAGCCACGAGCAGAGGAGCAGGATGCTGGCCCCAAAAGCCCCTTCTTTGGGGGTGGTGAGAAATGACATTTGGATGCTCCTCCTGTCCCACCTTCTCCTGCCTGTCCAAGCTTAGAGCAGGGGTAGGAGTGCCATCCAAGGGCCAAAGGTTCAGCCTGAACTTGAAATGCCCTCCATCTCTCCAAAGCTGGGGACCATAACCCAGGGAGGCAGGACGCCGAGGGAAGGCAGCATCTCTCTGCTACTTCTGGGCTTTATTGTGCCTCTGCCACAGACCAGACCAGCCGTGTGACAGGGAGCTGGGAACTCACCCTCCCTGGGACTGGGTGACCTCAAGGGACAGCTTGTAAAATAGATCCTTCAGTCCTGATGACAGTGGGCCGGCCTCAGGGAATTGAGGGCTGGGGCAGGCTCATCTGTGGGAGAAGCCGTCGTAGGTGGGGCTCAGGCCTGGGGGGCTGCGGTGATTGGCCAGAGCACACTGAAATTGTTGCTCCCTGGGGAGCAGGAGTGAGGCCAAGGGGCCAAAGCCTTCCCTGGGGAGGGGGGCCGACATGCCCCCATCCCTATTGCAAAGGCCTGCCGCCTTGACCCTCACCTCCCCCTTCTGTCCTAGGCTGCATCCCCCCAGCCCTTTCATTTGCCTTAGTTCCCATCCCAGCCGGGACCCTCGCGTCCTGCGCAGGGCAGCAAATGAGAACGTGGGCCCTTCTGTCTCCTTTTTCATGTAACAAACCCACCGGTGTGTGGTGCTTACTCTGGAACAGGCATTGTTCTGAGCACTTGACAAATATTCAGCCATTTAATCTTACAACAACCCTAGGAGGTCGGTTTTTAATGCTCCCCTGATAGAGGAAAGAAAGGAGGCACAGAAAGGTTAGGTAACTTGTCCAAGGTCACACAGCTAAGTAAGCGATGGAGTCATGATTTGTACCCACATGGTCTTGTAGGTCCAGAGCCCATGCTGTCGGCTGCTAGGCTGGGCCACATCACCCTGTGCTGATGAAGTGGCCTTAGGAAACTCCTCGCCTTCTCTGGGCCTCTGTTTCCTGATGCAAAATGAGGATGAAAGGCCTGCCCCCCCACCCGGGACTATTTGGTGAACAGGGCCACACGGCCCCCACCCTCTCAGGGCTCACACTCGGGTAGACCAGCCAGAGGCTAATCACAGAAACCATGCAGAATCTCACTGGCCTGAAAGCCCCGAGTGTGGGGAGAACGTGCCGCGTGGGCAGGAGCGCGGCGTAAACCGCAGCGCTGATGTAACGGGGTGCGCCTGGTGTGGGAAGGAAGGAAGAGGAAACAGGCCGACCGGCTGACCGCTCTCCGTCCTCTCCTGCCCCTCCAGCCTCACGGGCCTGCTGATAAGGCCCGAGGCACCCCGGGCCCCGAGCAACAGCACCTGCTGACCACCGCCCCCAGCTCCAGCAGCAGCTCCCTGGAGAGCTCAGCCAGCGCCGCAGATGGGAGGGCGCCTGCCAGGACCCAGCCGCCGGCAGCAGGTGCGGAGAAGGCCAGTGGGCCTGGGGAGGCCCACGCCAGCTCCAGCAGCTCAGGTGAGAGGCGGGAGCCCACCTGGCTTCCTTCCCCCTGCTTTCTGTTTCTTCCTGGTTTCTGTCTTGGCTGGCTCCTCCCGGGTCTCCCCTACAGGGCCAGGCCTCAGCTCCCAGCAGGGCATCGGAACAGCTCGTGACTACCCAGCCGCGTCTCCCTACCCCCCCTTGGGTGCAACACGGAGCCACAAACCTCTTTCATTTCTCTGAACCCACCAAATCCTGCCCACCTTTGCCCATGAGGGTTCTTTCCCCAGGAACACCTTTCCTTCTAGGCAATCCCAGCTTGTCCTTTGAGTCCCCGATATCCAGGAAGGGAGTTTTCCTGTATGTTATAATATGTAAATATATAATAATATATTATCACACAGTGATATATAATGTTATATGTTATATAATATATAACATATATTATGTATTATATATTATATATGTTATATATAACACATACATATATACAATATGTATATTTTGTGTATATATGTTATATAAATTATTACATAATATTAAATATTATAACATTCTTATATTAAAACCTATTATATTTTACAGATGAGGACACTGAGGCCCAGAGAGGTTGAAGAGTTTGTTCAAGGGCACATAGCTAGTAAACAGAAGAGCCAGGAATACCCCCTGGGCTCTCAGGCTCCAGAGCCCTGGGTAGAAAGCTGGATGAATAAATGGGTGTCTTCAGGGCTCCACTCACTGTGGCCCGTTGCCCAGTCCCTTTGGGCCTGAGGCATCAGGATTGTGGGGACCTCGTGGGTTCTGGAGAAGCCGAGACCCCATTTACACAGAATGCATTTTGCCCTGGGCCTGGTCTGTGATGGGGTCACCCGTGGTGAGAAGCTTCAGTGCCCACATTGGAGGGAGGCCCTGCCGGGGTCCGCCCAGAAAGCCTGAGGCTCCCTTGGGTATATCTTGTAGTGACAGGCTCCTTAACTCAGCCTCAGTTTCCTCGTCTGGAGATGAGCATGGCCTCTCCTTGGCAGGGCTACAACATCTTTTCCTACCTGTCACCTGCTTCTAGGACTGCCCCCTCCCTGACTGCCACCTGCACTGAGGTGCCCCACCTCTGTGTCCCCCGCTGTAGCCTGCCCTCATCATTCTGATGTCTTGTCGGTGTCCCCACCCCAGCCTGAGAGCTCCCCCAGGAAGGGACGTAGCCTGTGGTCCTAAACCTTTGTTGAATGAGTGCACGGAACTCCAAATATAAACTTTTGGTCTTTGTCCATCTCTGGGATTCATCTTTCTGCTTTCGTAGCCACATCTCTTCCATGGTCATCCTGGTGCGCCTTCCTCCTTGGCCCAGACGTGGACCCTTGACCATGGCTGCCCACCCCTTCTGCCCTCCGCCCCCTGCTCTCTGTCCCACCCGACTCTCTGGTGTCACCTCTGCTCTCCCCCTCTCTCCTCCCATCCCAACTCCTCTCTCTACTGTGGGAACACATGGCTGTGCCCCCTCGTGGTCCCCCATCCGTGGTCCCCCATCCGCCCCCGCAGTGTCTCATTCACCATGTGCAAAGGCCACGGTGACTGAGTGACATTTAGGTGCCGTGGGGGTTCAGGGTGGAAATTTCCTTCTGGCCCCATGAGTTCAGCCCTCCCTCCCTCGGCCTCTTTGGGGCTGTTCTGAGCAGAGCAGCTCGCTGGCTCCATCCTGCTTTCAGGCTTCCCTGGAGTTGGAAACAAACGTCCAGCCCTCCCCATGCACCCCAGACGCCACGCATGTTTGGGTATCGGGCAAGTCCCCCAGTGACAGCAGGAGCAGCTCTCCCTCTTAGAGGGGCTAGCGTGCATCCAGCCCCTTACACTTAGCTCCTCGGCTCATCCAGCATTCAGTCCCTCACCAACTAGTTAGGAAACGCAGGTGCCCACTGGACCGGGCGTGAAGGTGGGCATGAACCCGCCCCAGGCATCCTGGCCTCAGTGATGAGGCCAATCCATCACCCACCCCATTCTGGAATCCCAGATTTATGAAATCACAGAGGCAGCCCTGCGCAGAGGAAACAGAGTTGTTGCGAAGGAAGACAATGTCACGGTCAATGTTTCATCTCCATAAGGGAGCAATTTCCAAACCCTTTGATGTTGACTTGGTGGCCAGCAGATAAGGGGCCGCTGACGGAGGAGTCCAGCCTTTTCCTGGTTAGTCCGGCCAGGGCTGCCAAGGCTTCCTGCAGCTACGGGAAGGGAACTCCTCCTGGTTGCTTGACCAGTGTTCTGTAACATATACTTCCTGTCTCTGCTCACTTCTCTGATTCTTTGCGGGGAGTGTGTTTGGTCCTCCGAGAACCTTCACCTGCTTTATGTAACTGGCTCCTCCCATCTATGGGGTGAGTTGAGTGAGAAATTATTTGACAGATGAGGAAACGGACATGTGAAGGTTAGGTGACTTGCCCGAGGTTACATAACAGAGCTGGGCTAGAACCATGGCCTCCATCTAGGCTCTTGGCCGGGCGCTCCTCTTGACCCTTTTGTCTTAATGTGTCTCGGGCAGCAGACAGACCAGGAAGACCTCCTCCACTCCAGGACCCCCCACCCCCACTCCCCACTGACCGCCCTCCCCCATCTTCTGTTCAGCAGAGCCTTCCTCTGGTGGCCACGGGACCCAGGTCAACGTCACCTGCATCGTGAATCTGTGCAGTGGTTCCGACCACGGTGCCCAGTGTGCCTCGCGGGCCAGCTACACGACGGGGGACGTGGACGCCAGCCCCTCCGGCTCCCCAGATGACGAGCAGGTCCCCTTCTCCAAGGAAGAATGCCCCTTTCAGTCCCAGCCAGGGGCTCCAGAGACTCTGCTGGAGACCTCAGAGGACAAGCCCCTGCCCCTTGGTGTGCCTGATGCTGGGATGAAGTCCAGTTAGCCAGACTGGCATGAGTCGGGTCTCAGCCGAGGTGGGCTGTTCCTTGGTCCTTCTAGGCCCCCCACCCTGCAGGACTCTGGCTCTTTCTGAGCCACATTCCTTTCGTGGCCCCCACAGCCTCAGCCTTTCTTGTCTGCTGGCAGAAGGGCGAGGCGGGGAGAATGGTGGAAAACTGCTCTTGTCACGGTGTGCGTCCTTCTCAGAAGGCTAGCTGGACCCGGCAGTGCTGGCTGGCCTGGAGCCAGCCCCTGCCGCTCTGAGAGCCGCGCCCCAGCTGGCCCTGTGAGCCCTTATTTTGTTTCTGATCGCTGGGCTCTACCCAGCTCAGGCTTCCTGGGAGGCCCCAGCATCCTGCCTTCCAGTGGGGCCTGCTGGGGAGGAGGGACGCTGCGTGAGTCATCCACGGAGAAGGGGCAGTGGAGAAAGGGGCAGTGCTTGAGCCTGAATGCCGAGACTACAGGATGGTCCCAGCGGGGGCCGGGCTGGGGTGGGGGGGTGTCATTGATCAGATGGTTCTGGGCAGGGAGGGGGCTGCGATGGCAGCAGAGGTCCCCCCGCCCCCCGTTAGCTGGTACCACCTCCAGATCCATTCCTACCAGCTTCACCTCTTGCACAATGGTGGGAAAACCAGCGGGCCCAGCCAGCAACCTGCGTGAGTCCTGCAGTCCGGGCAAGACGGCAAACCTCTAGCCGAAAATCTGCCAACTTTAACGTGGGGCAATTAAAAAACAAACGAAACAAAAAAAACACCACGCAGGCAAACAAGCCAACGAAAGGACAAAGCCAAACTCAGAGTGCGCTGTTCTCTGCTTTTGACCTTCACTTCAATTTACCTACAGCTCGGGCCCCTCCTCCCTCCCTCTGGGTTTGGTTGCGAGGCCACACCTCCTGTCAGGGAATTTCAGGAATTGGGGATGACTGAGGCCCTCAGCCATCTCCTCCTACCTCAGCCTGGACCTTCCTCTGCCTCCCGAGGAGGTGCTCCTCTGCCCCTCAACCCCCACCCCCCGCCTGGAGTCCCAGGCCCCAGGGAAACCACGGGGCCACTTGGGTATTGTGCCTGCCGCGATCTCAAGCGGACGTGGGCTGCTGAGAGCCAGTCTCATGTCCGTGTGTCTGTCGTGTGTTGCCCGTCTGGGTAGCCATGTTGCTGGGTTGAATGGCCTGCCCGAGGCAGCTGGAATCAGCAGTTTTGTCAAGGATTCTTTTCCATTAAAGAGTCATTCCGCTTCCCCCAAACGCATGCCCGAGTCCTGCGGACCATGGACGAGTGCAGCCTGGACCGGCTTCTGGGAGGAAGAGGGGACTCCTGGAGAAGCCAGTTGGGTCCCAGGTACTTGGATCCCTTGTTGAAAAAGTCCACTGGACCTGGACCTTGGCAGCTGAACTTTCGGAGGGGAGGAGAGTCCAGCCTTTACCATGAAGAGAAAGTAAAAGCTTCCCTGAAATCAGGATTCCCTTGGAGTCAGGATGTCCCACGGCCTGGCCTGGCGGGGGTCTCCGCCTGCGGGCTCTGCCCGCATTGGACGCCGTGTGGGGATGGAGCGTGTCTGCCCCCTGGTGGACCGCCCTGGGAGGACCTCAGCCTCACTGCTCTTTCCCAGGGCTGCTCTGAATTGGAAGGAGGCCCTTTCTGGATGTGGCCTCAGTTCCCAGGCTTGTGTTGATCCCAAGACAGAGTTTGTACTGTATATACTGGACAGCATTCCTGCTTCTAAATAAACCTTTCGTTTGTTTTACACATTGACTCCTGGCTCTGGCTTTGGGTCTGAGCTGGGGTTTGTCCGTGGTCCCACTTGCCGGCCACCAATGTGTAGGGGGAGATGGAGTCTTGGCCACTGGACTGGCTGGCCAGTGCTGTCCCTGGACTCCAGAAGCTCCCCAGAAGTACAGCTGCACTTGCTGAGAGCCTGGCCACTCCCGCAGGCCCGGAATCACCCTCATCACAGGCCCTGTCACTCAGTGTCATCGGCTCCTGGGGTGAACTGGGGTCTCTGCAGATCTGCTTGTTCACATGCAGCCCCCCTCCTCACTTAGGGGAATGAGACTCTGGCCTCCAGGAGCCTCCAGTCTGGTGACACCTGCGAGGCCCATCACAGCGTGCTCAGAGGAGCGTGGGGGTGGGGGGCAGCTCCGGGAGTACGGAGGAGGGCGCCGCGGGCACAGCCAGGGGATGGTTCCGGATGTGAGGGGCAGTTTTGCAGAACGACTGCAGGCAAAGGGAGTTCCTGTAAAGGCCAGGAGGGGAGAGAGGCCCCGGCCCTTGAATTCACTAAGCCAGCCCCTGGGTCGGTCACCCCTTTTCCTGGGTCACAGTCACTCCGCAGCACTACCCTCTTCATTCTTGGTGGTCTCCTGGACCCCCTCTCCTCCCATAGGCCTGCCCTCTACCCTACCCATTCCCTAGAGCAGGCTCGGCCACGTACAGAGCCACGTAGTACGTGTTTTAGACTTGGGCGCTCTGGCGGTCTCTATGACATCTACCCGACCCTGCTGCTGAGGCAGGACACAGACAACCATCAAGGAATGAGGGTCTGGAGTGTTTTCCACACCACCCGGCAATTCCCCAGTTCTCCGTAGACACCGACGAGACGCCCTGCAAAATGCACTCCATTCTGATGCTCTCTACCTGGTGGGAGCACCGGACCCCACAGGTGAGGGGCTCAGTCCCACAAATCCCGCCCCCCACTTTAGACGCCAGTCACCAGTCCAAGTGGTCACCTGTGCTTCGGACGATAGGCTGTAAATCAGAGGTTCCCATGACCCCCCTCCTTGGGTTCAGTTAATTTGCTAGAGCAGCCCACAGAACTCAGGAGACCAGTTTACTCACTAGATTACCGGTTTCTTTTTTTTTTTTTTTAAGATTTTATTTATTTATTTGACAGATAGAGAGCACAAGTAGGCAAAGAAGCAGGCAGATGGAGAGGGAGAAGCAGGCTCCCCCCGAGCAGGGAGCCCGATGCGGGACTCGATCCCAGGACGCTGGGATCATGACCTGAGCCGAAGGCAGCCGCTTCACCGACTGAGCCACCCAGGCGCCCTAGATTACCGGTTTCTTACAAAGGCTGTAACTCGGACTCAGGAACGGCCAACTGGAAGAGATGCATAAGGCAAGGTTTCTGTGGGAATGGGCTGGAGCTTCCATGGCCCCTGCGTCTGCCACCCTCCCAGCTCCTTCACGTGGCCACCAACGCGGAAGCCTGCCTGAATCCTGTCCTTTTGGGTCTTTAGGGAGGCTTCATTACACGGGCAAGGTTGATGAAATCATTGGCCACTGGTGATTGATTCAATCTCTAGCCCCTCTCCCCAGCCCAGAGGTAGAGGTGAGGGGTTCCTGCCTTCTGATCCCATGGTTGGTTTCCCTGGCAACCAGCCCCCATGCTCAGCGGCTTTCCTCCAGTCACCTTAGTAACATATACTCAGCTGTGGTTGAAAGGCGCTTGTCGTGAATAGCAAGACACTCCTTTGACCTTTATGGCTCAAGCTGTTTCCAGAACTGAGGACACAAGGCCAAATACTGGAACAAAAGATGCTCCCATTGCTCTGATCACTTAGGAAATTTGAGGCATTTTAGGGGCTGTGAGTCAGAAACCTGACGAAGACCAAATACGTATCATAAACCACAATATCAGGAACGCCTAGGTGACTTAGATGGTTAGGTGTCTGCCTTCGGCTCGGGTTGTGATCTGGGGGTCCTGGGATCGAGCCCCGTGGTGGGCTTCCTGCTCAGGGGGGAGTCTACTTCTCCCTCTCCCTCTGCCTCTCCCCCAGCTTGTGCTCTCTCTGCCTGTCTCTCTCTCAAATGAATAAATTAAAAAAAAAAAATTTTTTTTTAAGATTTTATTTATTTATTTGACAGAGAGAGACAGAGAAAGAGGGAACACAAGCAGGGGGAGTGGGAGAGGGAGGAGCAGGCTTCTGGCAGAGCGGGGAGCCCGATGTGGGGCTTGATCCCAGGACCCTGGGATCATGACCTGAGCCGAAGGCAGATGCTTAACCGACTGAGCCACCCAGGTGCCCCAATAAAAAAAAAAAAAAATCTTAAAAAAGAATTAAACCACAATATCAGAGGGGGTAAATTTGGAGCAACTGAGGGCAGCCACCTGCCTGATGGGGTAACCAGTCAAAATGGGCCACATGCAGCCCGTCCCGCCTCTTTCTTTTTTAACCACGATGGAGCAAGTGGTTTGTCTGAAGCAGGGCCAGTGTGGGGTGAAGGGTGGGGGGGGGCATGATGACTGTGATCCTTTTCTGTCCAATCTTCATGCCGTCATCATTGCTATGGGGTCCTCTGATGCACTAGCCCAGAAGTCAAGACTTGCGGGCCCCCCAAAACCCACGTGTCCAGGTGTGACCACTTCCTGGGTGACTTGGGTGGGGGGGGTAATTAACTTCTCTGTGCCTCAGCCTCCTGATCTGTTAAAATAGGATTAAAATCGTACTTCCCTCAGAGCGAGGGGTAACTTGAGTTACTGCCTGTAAAATGTTGAGAATGATGCCTGGCATGCAGTAAGTGCTCAGTAAACGTTAGTTGCTATTTTGTGTGTAGGTAGGTGCTGGGGATGCAAGAGGCCGGGATAGCTAAGGTCCTTGTCCAGAGCTGACACGCGGGGACGGACTGTGTAAAGGAATGGATACAGGCCATGCTGGGTGACGGGAAGTGCTAAGAAAAAGAAAGCAGCAGCAGGGACAGAGGGGTGGGGGTGCTGCTGGCTTGCGGGGTGGGCTGAGGAAAGCTGCTTTGAGGAGCCCAGGCCTTGGTGAAGGGAGGGCAGTACAGCCCTGGGACTCGGGTTGGGGCAGGACGTGAGGTTGTGAGGACGGCTTCAGAAGCCACTGGAAAGGATGTTGGGTTTTTTTTTTTTTTTTTTAAAGATTTTGTTTATTTATTTGAGACAGAGAGAATGAGAGACAGAGAGCATGAGAGGGAGGAGGGTCAGAGGGAGAAGCAGACTCCCCGCCGAGCAGGGAGCCCGATGTGGGACTCGATCCGGGGACTCCAGGATCATGACCTGAGCCGAAGGCAGTTGCTTAACCAACTGAGCCACCCAGGCGCCCCAAGGATGTTGGGTTTTATGTTCTAGTGCATAGGAGGGGTCCAGGGAGTGTGAGAAGTTCCTTAAGTTGCCTGGTCTAAGAGTTGGGAAACCGAGGTTTGATTTTTTTTTTTTAAGATTTTATTTATTTTTAAAATTTTTATTCTTTTTAGATTTATTTATTTGAGAGAGAGAGAGTGAGAGAGAGCCTGAACAGGGTGAAGGGCAGAGGGAGAAGCAGACTCCCTGCCGAGCAGGGAGCCTGATGTAGGGCTCGATCCCAGGACCCTGGGATCATGACGTGAGCCGAAGGCAGACGCTTAACCGACTGAACCACCCAGGCGCCCCAAGATTTTATTTATTTTATTTGAGAGAGAGAGAGAGAGAGCACAAGCAGGGAGAGTGGCAGGCAGAGGGAGAGGGACAAGCCGACTTGCCACTGAATGCAGAGCCCAACACGGGGCTCGATCCCAGGACCCTGAGATCATGACCTGAGCTGAAACCAAGAGTCAGATGCTGTAACTGACTGTGTCACCCAGGCGCCCGATGAGCTTCAATTATTTTATCTCCATTATTGCCTTAGGAGATAGGCCAAGTACCCATTATCCCTGCTCTGCAGAGGAGGACACCTTGGCGCAGGGCCAGAGGTTTGATACTTACCTAGAGTCAAGTCGGGAGGACAGACGGCCTGTTCCCTGTGGGAGGCTCTTGATAACCACCTCCTTAGAATTTCACAAGAAAGTCAACAAAGCCTGGGTTTAAAGGGCAAGGACTCTCTCTTTATCCTGGGACAAAAGCCAGCAAGCAGGGCAGATCCAGGAAGCCAGGAGGTTGAGCTGAGAGGCTGCTTGGGGCAAAGCTAACAGTGAGGAGTCCCGGGATCGTGTCCTAGCTTCCCGAGGTGCCTGCAGTGTGAACCTAAGTCAGCCGCTGTCCCTGCCGGGAGCTCAGAACCTCCATCGGTAAGATGAGGGGGCTGGCCCTGAGCTGTGGTCCGTCCTTGTCCTTCTTCCCACAGGGCTGTCTGCATTTTCTTCTTCTTCTTTTTTTTAATGATTTTATTTATTCATTTGAGAGTGCAAGAAAGAGAGAGCATGAGTGGGGTGAGGGGCAGAGGGAGAAGCAGACTCTCCACGGAGCAGGGACCCTGACGTGGGGCTCCATCCCGGGACCCCAGGAACATGACCTGAGCCAAAGGCAGATGCTTAACCGACTGAGTCACCCAGGCGCCCCAGTCTGTCTGCATTTCACAAGAGACTCTGGACCCGGGCTGTCAAATATAGTAGCCACTAGGCATGTGTGGCTATTGAGACCTGAGTGTAGCTAGTCCAAACTGAGATGTGTGAACTACATCTCAATGCAGAATACCGAATTTTGAAGACTTAGTACAAAACATATATATATATATATATATATATATATATATATATATATATAAAATATCTCATTAGTAATTTTTATATTGATTGTGTATTGACATAATATTTTGGAGATGTTGCTAAATAAATTATTAACATTCATTTTACCTATTTCTTTTCACTCTAATGTGGATACTAGAACATTTGGAATTATGGATGTGAAATGCTTTGTTGTTCTATCAGATGGTTAAATGCCTTCAAGGTTTGATGAAATTAGTTTCTAATTAAAATTGCACACACACCCCCCAGGGGTGCCTGGGTGGTTCAGTGGGTTGAGCGTCTGACTCTGGATTTTGGCTCAAGTTGTGATCTTGGAATCGTGAGATTGAGCCCCAAGCCGGGCTCTGTGCTGGGCATGGAGCCTGCTTAGGATTCTCTCTCTACCTCTCCCTCTGTCCTTCCCCCCGCCTCCTTATGCGCTCTCTCTCTCAAAAAAAATTGCAACTCCCCCGACCTCTGAGATCCCTACCTCCCCTATGGGACTCTTATAGTCCTTATCACCTGCTCCAATATTGTATAATTTATGTCTCTGTTAATTTATTGCTTACAATCTGCTCCTCTTGCGAGAGCATGAGCTCCAGTAAGGCAGAGTTTTGCTATTTTGCTCAGTGATGTAGCCCCAAGTGCATGGAATAGTGCCAGGCACATAGTAGGTGCTCAATAAATGGTGAACGAATGGATGAATGTAGGCATAGGAAATATGGGGGTTCCACTGTCACCAAATCTTCTAATTTTTCTAGAAAAGCTCCAAATACAGATTTTCATGTATAATCTCCAGCTTTTTAAAAGATTTTATTTATTTATTTTGGAGAGAGTGCAAGCAAGGGAGAGAGGCAGAGGGAAAGGGAGAGAGAGAGAATCTCTCAAGAAGACTCCCTGTTGACATGGAGCCTGATGTGGGGCTCGATCTTACAACTCCTAGATCATGACCTGAGCCGAAATCAAGAGTCAGACTCCCAACTGACTGAGCCACCCAGGCGCCTTAATCTCCAGCTTTTTAAATGTTGTAATTCTAATTCTTTTAAAGCATTGTGCGGGCCAAAAGAAACATTTCTGTAACATCCAGCCCTCTCTGGTCTAGAGGATTCTGGAGGCTGATACACACTAGGCCACGTGAGGAACGGTCTATTGGAGGGAGTGCCAAGCAGGCCCCTCAAATCTGGCCTGTCCCAGAAAACTTGCCCCTTGTGGGCCAACGTGGATCTAAGGGTCTCTCGTGGGTGGTGATTAAGGACATCCCCAATCTCATGCAGCCCCTCACCTGTGGTGTGTCTGTAGCCTGTCGCTTCAGCCGTCGTAGCATGGGTGGGGACCAACAGAGGACTTTCCCTGTGGCCAACATAACCCTTCCTCTTTTTTTTTTTTTTTTAAAGATTTTATTTATTTATTTGACAGAGACAGAGACAGCGAGAGCAGGAACACAAGCAGGGGGAGTGGGAGAGGGAGAAGCAGGCTTCCCCACTGAGCAGGGAGCCCGATGCGGGGCTCGATCCCAGGACCCTGGGATCATGACCTGAGCCGAAGGCAGACGCTTAACGACTGAGCCACCCAGGCGCCCCAATAACTCTTCCTCTTGGCCAGGCCAACATTTGACCTCTCTGTCCCCTAGGTCCCCCATAACAGCAATAAATTTTGCTCTAATGGTTGAAGACAGATAGCTCAGGGCAGTGGGCTGGTGCAGGAAGGGCTGGGGGCTGTATTGGAGGGGGCTGCAGGCTTGCAGCAGAGTCCGGACTCTCCTACGGTCTCTCTGCATGATCTTAAGTAAGCCCCTTCCCTTTTCTTGTCCTCAGTTTTCCCTTCTGTACAGTGAGGGCTTGGAACCAGCTCTGCATCTCCAAACCCATCACCTGGGTGGCTGGGTCCCCCTGCAGACTCACTGAATTAGAATTCGGGAGGGGGGCGGGCCTTCTTATTGAGACCTCTCCTGGCCACCAATCTAAAACGGTACCCTCCTCCTTCCTACCTTGTTCCCCTGTGTTATCTTCCTCTTCGGTGCCTATAACCATCTGGTTCACTCTATATTTCATGCTGATTTTGCTTTTTGCCACCCTCTCCTTCCCTGCTGGTATGTAAGTCCCATGAAGGCAGGGATTTTTTTTTTTTCTCAGTACCAAATTTTTTTTTATTAACATAATGTATTATTTGGGGTACAGGTCTGTGACTCATCAGTCTTAGACAATTCACAGTGCTCACCATAGCACGTACCCTCCCCAGTGTCCATCACCCAGCCACCCCATCCTTCCCACCCCGCAAGGCATGGATTTTTTTTAAATATCACCTGTATTGAGGAATAATTGACAGAAAACACAATTTAGCAATTTTAAGTGCACACTTCAATGAATTGTGACAACTGTATACAGCCTTGTGACCACCACAACAATCAGGATATAGAAGTGACATCACCCCCAAAAGTTCCCTTATGCCCCTTTTATTTTAAAATTTTTTTCTTAAGTAATCTTTTTTTTTTTTAAGATTTTTTATTTATTCATTTGAGACACAGAGATACAGAGAGAGCATGACCAGGGGGAGAGGCAAAGGGAGAGAAAGAAGCAGACTCCCCGCTGAGCCAAGAACCCGATGTGGGGCTCAATCCCAGGACCCCGGGATCATGACCTGAGCCGAAGGCAGATGCTTAACCATCGGAGCCACCCAGGCGCCCTCTTAAGGAATCTTCAAGGGGGGCTTGAACTCACAACCCTGAGATCAGGAGTCACCTGCTCTAACACTGAGCCAGCCAGGTGCCCCCCTTGTGCCTCTCCTTAGGCAGTCTCCTCCCTCCAGACCTGGTCCCTAGCAACCCTGATCTGCTTGTGCTGTTCTAGGTTGGTCTTTTCTGGAACATCATAGAAATGGAATCACTGCAGTGTGTGGTCTTTTGTGGTCTGGCTTTTTACACAAAGCTAATACTTTCGAGGTTCCTCCAAGACGCTGCCTGTACTAACAGTTTGTTCCTTTTTACTGCTGAGTAGTATTCTATCGTATGGGTACATGACAGTCTGTTTATCCATTCTACTGATGGGCATTTTGATTATTTCACTAACAGTCAAAATAGTTTTTGACTGCTATGAATAAAGCTGCTGTGAACATTCCTGTATGTCTTTGCATGCACCTGTGATTTCATTTCTCTTGGGTAAATATGTAGTAGGAGGATTGCTGTCTGGTAAATGTACCTTCACAGATTCCAAAGCGAGGGACCAAAGACTTCCAGTAATACTAGTCGAATGAATGGTGTCCTTGCATTTGCATTTTTAATAAACTCCCCAGGTTTAACCTGTTGTTTCTGTGCTAGAAGATCTGGACTCTGAGATCCTTCGGCTCTAACGGGCTCCTTCCCTTCTGCCTTCCATCTGTGGAGTCTGAGGTTTTATACCCAAACCTCAGCCCCTGAGTGGACCCAGGATTGAGATTCTGATAGGCAGTTCCCACCTCAGAGGAACTCAGGCCTTGCCAGGAATGTTCCACCCACAGTCACCTTCATTAGCTTAGCATTACGAGAGCTGATAATTATTATGGTAAATACACTATCGCAACCTTGCCATCATGCCTCCTTGATATCTTTTGACTTTTTATGAGCCTGAGGTCTTCTCCCTGTCCTTCTGGGGCTAAGGCAAGATGACGTGCTCATTTGCTCATTTATGTATAGCACCTTTACATTCTTCCTTCATTCATGTATAGCACCTTTAAATGAGTCTTTTCTGTGCTAGGCAATGTCTAGGTGCTGGAGAGGCATCTGTGAAAAAGATAAAATCACTGCTTTCAGGGAACTTTCAGGCTGGAGAAAGGTGACAAGGCAAGTATAAAAAAGTAAGATAATTTCAAGTGACATTAAGGTCTGTGAAGAAAATACAACTGGGTGATGGCTGAAGGGAACTTTAGATAAAATGGCAGGGAAATGCTCTCTGAGGTGGAATATTTGAAACCAGAAGGAATTGACTGTAGGACTATACAAAGTTGCTCTGTAGCCACCAGCTACATAAGGTTATGGAGCACTTGAACTGTGGCTGGTTTGTATTGAGATGTGCTGTAAGTGTAAAAAACACACTCAATTTCAAAAACTTACTATAAAGAACCCTAAAATATCTCCTTGATTCTTTTTTTTTTTTTTTTTCTGTTGGCTACAGGTTGAGATGATCATATTTTGGACATACTGAATTAAATGAAATACATTATTTATTTTTACCTTTTTCTTCTTTAAAAGCGTACCAAGTAGTAAATTAAAAATTACCATGTGTCTTGTATGTGTGGCTTGTATTATAGTTCTACTGGACGGCAGGGATCTCAGGGGGGAAAAGCATCCTAAGTAGAGAGAATGGCAAAAGCACAGTGTCCTGAGGTGGGAACTGAGGGATGCTGGGGGCAGTGAGCCAGAGAGAGCGGCAGAAATAGGAATGGACCAAATCCAGTAGGATCTTGGTGTTGATTCTGTAAGGAGGTGGATTTTAATTCAAGCATCAGGGGGAAGCCGTTTTAAGCAAGGAAGTGGCTTGGTCTGAATGATGTTTTAGCGGACCCCTGTGGCTACTGAGTGGGGAACCCACTGTGGGTGGGCCAGATGCAGGAAGAATCCTGGGTTCCAACACTGTCGAAGCCACACGAATTTGTGGCCCCGCCCTCCCCTGGGACTCAGTCTCCTCCCAGCCCGGTAGGCCAGGGGGCTCCGCCGGCGGTTCTCCCGCTCCAGCAGCAGCCTCCGCGGGCGGCCGCCGGCGGCAGGGGGCGCCTCCTCGATGACTCGGCGCTCGGCTGGCCAGGCTCCGGCGCGGCTCCCGCTCGATTGGTCGGGTCGGGGCGGGCCCGAGCGCCGCTGGCCGGCGCCATTGAGGAGCCGGGAGAGGAAGCGCCGCGCAGTGCCGGGCTGGGCGGGCGGCCCCGGACACAGACAGGTACGGGCCGAGGCGGGGCGGCGCCGGGCGGCGGACAGGGTCGGAGACCGCAGGTGGGCCATGGGCACGTTGTCTGTCGCCCCGGCTCCGCTTCGGCCCCGGGGCCCGGGCCTGCCTGAGGGGAGCGCGCCGCTGGGAGCCAGGCGTCCGGCCCTCTCGCTGTCTGAGCTCCTCCGGGGGCTCTGGGGCGTCCGCGCTCCCGACGGCCCCGAGCCCGCCGCCTTCATGGGGACCCCCCTGCATCCAAGCCCCCGCGGGCACCCCAGGGACTGACAGGCTGGGAGCTGCCTGGCTTCTCGGCACCCCGGCGGCGTCCTTGTCCTGCGAGCCCGAGTCCCCACCGGACCCGGCACCCTTTCCGGGGTCCGGCAGCCTGGGGCCGGGGGACTGGGGGCGGTGTCAACCCGCGTCTCCCGCCTGAGCCGCGGTCTCGTGAGGGACCCCAGTGTGCGAGCCCCCGTGCCTCACGCCCAAGAATCGGGGCGCTGGTCAGTTCTCCAGAGTGTTTTAACCACCCGCCAGCCTTCTGGGGTCACGGTCTGGGATGGGGACATCAGGCCTCAAACCAGCCTTTACCCCCGCTCCCCGGGGTCACGCCTAAGCTGAATCCCTGCTTTCAGGTGCGGAACCCCAGCCACCAGGCGCAGTTTCCTCTGGCCTTTATCTGGGAGGTGGGGTCTCCGTTCCCTGGAGCCCACCGGCTGGAGGAAGGGCTGTGGGACCCTCGCCTTCAGGGCAGTCCCATTCCTGTGGGGCCCGAGGCCTGGCACCCGCCCCCTCTGGTCCCTTATTCTCCCCGGCTCCCACGGCGCTCAGGCCCGGCCGGCTTGGGGGAGCAGCGCCCTGGTCCCTTTGCCAGTCCTTCCTACTCCCGGCTTTGGCCGCCCCTCGAGGGAGGGGCCTGGCTCAAGGTCATGCCCGGCTGTCTGCCCGCCCGTGGGCTGAGCACTGATCCCCAGTGTCACCTACCCCACCGATTAGGGGAGGTCAGGTGCGAATTGATGCCAGGCGGCTGCCTGGAAGCCCTGGTGGACCCCAGTGTAAACACTTGGGGATTCTAGCCAGTCTGGGGGCCCTTCCTGACACCGGATTCCTTAAGGGAACCCTTGAAGTGCCTTCAAGCCTGGATTAGATGCTTAGCTGAGCTAATAGATTCCTTCAGGCTTGAGTCTTAATTTACTGACCAGGGCATTTACAGTTCTTCTCACCCCATCTTTTCCTTAATCTGTATTTTTGCATTCTTCCACCTTCAGGGGAGGTAGGTTAGGGCCTGATCTTGTGTGCAAACTGACAGTTGTTTCCCTCTACTGGGAGAGTATTTGTCGTTGGCACTTGAGAGAGAGTTTGTTGGCATTTTAGGGGTGAAGTCAATGGTATTAACTTCAAAAATAAAGAGGACTCTGATTTTGGCTCCCTGCCTAAGTGTGTTTGGAGTCTACACAGTAATACTAGAATAAGTCAGGTTCACATTTTGTTTTCACAGATTTACTTGTTTGAAGTTATAATATACAAATGTTTCTTTTGCCAGACTGTTAAACATTTCTTATTTTTAAGAATTTGTTCTTGTAACCTCTCCTTTAAATAAATGTATCCAGTAGTCTCTAGCAAATTCTTAGTTTTACACAAAATATGGCTTAAAAAAATCTTTGGAAAGAAACCAGTATTTCATCAAATGCTGTTTATTTACTTGTTTATTTTTACTGTCACTGATAGCAAATAAAAATGAATCTTGCTGGAAGTGCAAGACACTGTTGACAAAAGTTGGTCTCTCCTGGAGGTTCAGTTAACTCTTTTTTTTTTTTTTTTAAAGATTTTATTTATTTATTTGACAGAGAGAGACAGCGAGAGCAGGAACAGAAGCACGGGGAGTGGGAGAGGGAGGAGCAGGGAGCCCGATGCGGGACTCGCTCCCAGGACCCTGGGACCATGACCTGAGCCGAAGGCAGACGCTTAACGACTGAGCCACCCAGGCGCCCCGGTTCAGTTAACTCTTAACAGGGCCTTGTGTTTTGGGTCTTTGTTGGGTGGTAGCCTTTCATTTGGGATAAGTGTATCTTCTGGCACTAAGATGAAATCACTGGGGGTGGGGCAGAGTGCCTGAAAAGGATCCTGAAAGGGCTGGTTCCAAGTGGGACACATGCCATAGCAAATCTGGAGTGTCCAGCATGGTGGGCTGGTGTCTGATGTGCTTGGCCCAGAGCAAGATTTGGAACTCACAGTTCTAACTGGGATCTGCCAGCTAGCTGAGCAATTTCAGAACACATTTAAACTTTTATGTCTCAAGTTCCCTCACGTTAACGTTTTACAATACTAAAAGTAACCTGTATATTTTTTGCAGTGCTAATAAACACAGTTTTCTTATAGGTAATGGTAAAGCAGTACTGAATGTAAATACTGTAGCTGGAACCAGAGGATTTCTTGTATTTGTATTACTGACTAAGATAGTTCATTGTATCAGCATCATCTGGTGCCTGGGTTCCTGTAATGCAGTTCCGGAACATTGAAGAAGAGTGATAAACCCCCGCCTTCTCCCTTTCATTTATGCTATTTTATGAATGATCTTGATGGACAAATTTGCACAATTGAATTAGGGAAGGCTTAAAGAGGATCATTGTAGAATATGAAGTTCATTGAAATCTCTTAGGACATTTTTGCCTTAGTCTAGGACAGGTTTTTCTTTCTTTTTTTTAAGGACAAGGTTTTTCAACCTCGGCCCTCTTGACATTTGGGCTGGATGATTCTTTGCCATGGAGGAGCTGTCTTGTGCATTGTAGGATGTTTAGCTGTTTCCATGGTCTCTACTCACAAGATACCGGTAGCAGCCCCCAGTCACGATAATAAAAAATGTGTCTAGACATTGCCCAGTTACACTTGGATGAGCACCTCTGACCAGGACAGTCTAATGCCAAGGTGAATTACTAAAGGCAAGCAGTTTAATGATCAGTTACATCGAAAGGATAGACAACTTGGAATTATAGGTATGTTTTGGTATATTTTAAGTGACCATTCCTTGTAGCTGTGTCAGAACGTAGATGTGTTAGTTTGATCCTCTGCTAACAAGGCATCTTACAGTGCTGGTCACCCCATCTTTTCTTAAATCTATGCTTTGCATTCGTCCACTTTTAGGGAAGGTAGAATAGGAAATCAGCTTAGAAAAGCATTTGGTTTTCTGTTGATTTCCTTTTTTTTTTCCTTTTTCTTTCATAGATTCTTCTATGACCATGAGAGAGAGAAGTAAAGAATGATCCATGATTTTTAAACACCTTATCTTGAGGATATAGTCATGTTGGAAGGTCTTGTAGCCTGGGTTCTCAATACCTATCTGGGAAAATACGTCAATAACCTGAACACTGATCAGCTGTCTGTTGCGCTTCTGAAAGGTGAGTACATGTATCTCTTTTTGGTAAAGAATTTCAATTTTTTTAATATTCATTTTGTTGCACTGGGAATGGTAAAACATAATGCCCAGACGGCTTTGTACTAAGTATGTGTAAAAGGAAATACGTTCTCCCCCATGACGCTGATTATTATTACAGGGCAACTTAAGTATGTAGCTGTATTGCTATGGATTTTAGGGAACTACTAAATATTAAAAAGAAAAAGGCTATACTGCTGGTGACTGTGCTTTATCCCAGTTAATTTTTTAGCTTTATGAAGCTTTATGGAGGTGGCCATGATGTAATGACAGTGGCGTTGGCTTTGGCTTCAAATCCTGTTGTGTTACTCATTAGCTATGTGAACAAGCGATTGAAATTCCGAGCCTTAGTTTCTTTAGGAAAAGCAGGTAAGGGGCACCTGGGTGGCTCAGACGGTTAAGCGTCTGCCTTTGGCTCAGGTCATGATCCCAGGGTTGTGGGATCGAGCCCCACATTGGGCTCCCTGCTCAGTGGGGAGTCTGCTTCTCCCTCTCCCTCTGCCTCTCCCCCTACTCATGCTGTCTCTCACTCTCTCTCTCAAATAAATAAATAAAATCTTAGGGATGCCTAGGTGGCTCAGTCATTAAGCGTCTGCCTTCGGCTCAGGTCATGATCCCGGGGCCCTGGGATCGAACCCCGCGTCGGGCTCCCTGCTCGGCGGGAAGCGTGCTTCTCCCTCTCCCACTCTCCCTGCTTGTGTTCCCTCTTCTGTCAAATAAATAAAAAATAAAATCTTTAAAAAAAAAAAAAGAAGCTTTTAAAAATAAATAAATAAAAATCTTAAAATAAATAAATAAAATCTTAAAGGAAAAAAAAAAAGAAAAAGCGGATAATATACCTCTCCAGGGTTGCTGTAAGGCTCAAATGGATCAAATGGAATGACATTTAAAGCTCCTGTCCTGCTGGTGTATAAGAGACACCAAGTTGAAGCTTTAAAATACGTTACTGTGGGGTCTTTGATAGAATAAAGCTTGAGACACTTCAGCCTTTACAGGCCTATCCTTGGTAAATGCCTATACGTGATTTAATGCAGTGCAGGGAACTGGTGTGAGGATTGGAAAGCCGCTTTTTTTTTTTTTTCCTTCTCGTTTTAATGTAAGTTCTCTTCGCTCAGCTCAAAATGGAATGCTTGAACAAATCTAGAGAAAGGAGGTAGTCTGCAAGCATGTAGCAGCCCACAAAATGGAAAGGAGATCTCAGGTACGGCTGGAAGCTCACCTTCCTGGGGGTGTGGGTTTTGGCAAGTAGACCAGGACAGGTTAGTGGAGATGGCGCTGGTACAGATTGTGGTGGAGTCTGTGAGAATAGGGTGCCCATGGCTCATTTGTCCCCAGAAATATTGTTTCCAGGTTTTTCTGACCCATCTAAACCAGTAAAAGGATTGTGGCAGCCATAGGCTGTTGGGAGCTCTCCGCTCGCCCCTCCAACTCTCCTCCTTTCATTGGAAACAGAAGTAGGTTTTTTCTTCATCTCTAGCTTCTGTCCTGACCTTTCCCTCCTGTCCTTAGAAGGGAGCTGCTAAGGGCCAGGTGAAAGCGACCAGTCTGCCGGGGAAGAGGGTGTGTTCAAAGGACGAGGGTAGCGTCAAGGTTACCTCTTTGGTCACTTACTGAAGTTCTCATACATGCTGTGAAGCTACCCAGGTCGCACAGGGCAGGTGTCAGGGCCGAGAAAGGCAAGTGCAGACCATAACCTTGTTAATAAAAGAGCTTGAAAGATCAAGAGTGATACGGTAAGAGGATGTTTGCCAAAGAAATGAATAAATAGGAATTTGTGTTATCTGATACATCACGGACTCTATACTAAACAGATTTCTAATCTGTTTTAGAATATATCTCATAATGACAACTGTGTGTATCTGTCTGATGCTTCAAAGTGCTTTTCTGTGCTTCCTGTTTAAAAAATACTCTCTTTGCAGAATAGAAAAATAATGTTTCTTTCATAGCCAGTGTTCGTGTGGTGCCCCATCCTTATGGATTCAAAGCATACCACAATGCTTGGCTAGGAAAGTGTTGGAGCAGTGAACATTGCAGTTATAGTTAAGCAGTGTTTGGAGGCAGAGGGTCCTGTATAGGCACAAGAAAGTTATTTCAGTCCATCTGCAGATATTTAGTGTCTGAGATGCTCTGGGAGATGCCAAGAAGACGGGGATAGTGGCCAAGAGTATGAATTTTATAGCCAGACTGTTTTTTTGTTTGTTTGTTTCGTTTCACAGAAAGAGAGAGAAAGAGAAAGCAGGGGTGGTGGTGGTGGTGGTCGTGGTGCAGACGGAGAGAGGATCTTAAGCAGGCTCAACAGCCAGTGCAGAGCCCAACTTGGGGCTTGATCTCATGACCCTGAGATCATGACCTGAGCCGACATCAAAGAGTCAGAGGCTTAACTGACTGAGCCACCCAGGTGCCCTAGTCAAACTGGTTTTGAATCCCATTTACCATTAACTTGGGCACATTATTCCAGTTCTTCGTGAATTCTCAAATTCTTCCTTTCTGCAAGTTGGAGAGAATATTAACTGTCTCATAAGGTTCTGAGGACTAGAATTAATGTAGGTCAGAGAGGTTAAAACCATTCTAGCAGATAGTGGGCCCTCACTCAGTCATCATCCCCCTTTGTCATGATCATCAGCATATGATTGGCTTGGGTTGGACTTCAGGGGTGCACACATACTAAAAGTAATAAAAACTCAAAGTAGCATACAAGTGTCGAAGGAGAGAGAACTTATATATGATTTTATTTGTTCAGTCTCTCAGCAAACACCAATGAGCGCCTGCTTTGGGTATGGCTCTGTGTTAGGGACTGATAACAAAAAAGGGGGGACAGTAGAAGATACCAGGATTTCAGGCATAGGGTCTGAGCCTGGTCTCACCACTTAATAGCTGTTTGTGACTGTGAGCAAGTTACTTAAGCCTCCTCTTGCCACTTGAGATCAGACAGACCTGGTACGAACTCTAGGACTACCACCTATCAGCTCGGTGACTTTTTTATTTTTTTGGAAGATTATTTATTTATTTATTTATTTGACAGAGAGAGAGCACAAGCAGGGGGAGCAGCAGAGGGAGCTGCAGGGGAGAGGGAGAAGCAGACTCCCTGCTGAGCAGGGAGCCTGATACGGGGCTCGATCCCAGGACCCCGGGATCATGACCTGAGCCGAAGGCAGACGCTTAACTGACTGAGCCACCCGGGCATCCTACCTCTGTGATTTTTAAGCAGATTGCTTACCTCTACACCTAATTTTCCTCACCTCAGAGTGGAGAAGATAATAGTATTTCCTCATATTATTGAGAGGCTTAGATGAGATGATGGAGATAAGTGCTCAGCACTAGTACAATCTCACTAAATGATTGCTGTTCCTATTACTCCACCTCGGTAGTCCCTGCCCTTGGACACCTCTTAACTTGTTAGCCATGCCAGGGGGTATATATTGTTCCACTAGAGATGCGGGCACGGTGCGGGGGGGGGGGGGGAGGGGGGAGGTGCAAAGCAGGGGAGTCATTCACCCTGTTGGGAGAACTCTGGGGAGGCTATGATGGAGGGAGCTGAGCAGGAGTTCGGCAGGCGGCGCGGGGCAGGTCACCATGTTCCAGGTGGAGTGCAGCTTGTGAGTACAGGCAGAGGGCAGAAAACTCGCAGGGCATGTTGGGGATGGTTTGGGGCCAGAAGATAGCAGCTGCCAGTGTCACATCAGGGGGCCTGAACTTCGGGCTGCGGGCCTATCTATATTTGTGGCCCAGCACTTAGGGCCCCCCTCCTTTTTGTTCCTATCAGCTCTGCACCTCAGGCTGGCTTTCTAAGTGATGCAGAGCCGTGGGAAGAGAGGTCAGCAGTTATCAGTACTGACCGAAAAGCCACCAGCCTCTAGATGTACCCCAGTTCTAGGGACTTTGCTTCTTGCTCGGCTAAGCTGAAGCATTTTGGGAGGAGACGTCCAGGAATAAGCCTGCACGTTATCTGCCTGGAAAGAAACGAAGAGCGTTATCATTTATAAAGTCCTCACCTACTCTGGGTCCCTTGAGGGACCTTTCCCAGCAGGGCCAAGTGTGGGTGCATATTTGAGTGGGTGGGGAATCAGCGAGCCTTCCGTCCGGAACCACCGACAGACCGGCCGCTGCTGCTTGTTTCTGACGTGCTGGAGGCTGCCCTTTCTTTTTGTCCTTTCCCCAGCTTCTTCTCCTTCCTAGAGCACCTCTTTCGCTCCCCGCACTTCAGCATTAATTTTCCCTGGCGTGGGCTGCCTACTGTTCCTTCCACTTCCCCAAGGTGCACAGCAGCCAAGGAAACCTAGTGCTGTCTGCCTTTGTGACGAATTTGGGTATTGAAAAATAGGGCAAATGATTCAAATTGCAAATGATGCTTTTCAAAAGAAGAAACCATATGCTTTCCCCCTTTAAGTCAGTTTCAACTGTTGAGGAACATGTTTCATGTCCCCCCCCCCCCCCCACCAAGATCATTTACTCCCCAAATGTGGAAGTAGAGTTGTTTCTGGGCTCTCGGGGGTTATTAACGTCTCCTTTTGGTTAGTCTTAAGCTATGGGAGGACCCACATGGGGACACATGTTCCTGCAAACGTCTAAAACATAAGCTGGTTGCATTTGCTCAGCATCTGCCAAGCTGCTAGATTTGAGTATTTTAGAAGCCAATTACCCACAAGTCTTGAACAGTCATTTAAAGGAAAAAAATAATTGTTTCTCACATTAGTTTGTCTTTGGCTGGCTTGCCTCTCTTCTGAGTTCCTGTACCAGTGGTTCCTGGGTGGTTGTCTGTACTCCCTGTTCTCAGAAATTGCCTTAAGTTGTGCAAACAGTTTTGTAGAATTATGGCTGTTTCCTCTGCCCTTTAGGATGGGGACCCTGCCTTCTCTTTTCATATTCCCAGTGGCCAGCACAATGCCTGCTAGAGGTTGGGGAGTGGTATGTCAGTGTGGACGCATGACTTCCACAGCTGGGAGAGTGAGAGCAAGGCAGAGAGCCTTGGCCGTTCAGAGACATCTCGAACCTCTAGGTTTAAGTTCTGTAAAAGCTGGCTCTGAAAAGGACCTTCAGCGGTGGTTTGTTCTTTGCTTTCGGACAGGTGATTAAGCCTGCAAGCCAGGAGAGAACTGGTCTCTCCAGAAGGGAGAGTAGAATTCCTTTTGATGACCAATTTTATTGAACTCTTCATGGGCTCTCAGATGTTGCGTACAGTAGACCCATTTGTTGGGGGGTGGGTGGGTTGCCGGAGCTTGTTAAAAATTGCAGATTTCTGTGTTTCAATCCCAGCGATGTCTCGCAGGGGGCCCTGGAGCCTGCATTTCTTCCCAGCTGACTCAGATGTTAATGGTTGTCTAGTGAATATTCACCTAAACTAGGGGTCTGCAAACTGGCTAGTGGACCAAATCCAAACTGAGAATGGCTTTTATATTTTTAAAGCCTTGTAAAAAAAAAAAACAACAAAAAAACACCAGAGAGAATATACAACAGATACCGTAAAGCTTGAAATATGTACTGTCTGGCTTATTATAGAAAAAGATTCCTGCCTACACCCTTCACCTGCTGGTGAGCTTCAGCTGTCAGAGTGGGGTGGTCAGGAAACTAGTGTAGACAGAGAACACAGGCTGGTCGCAGTGCTGCTCCTGGCTTTTTCTGGCCGGGCTGAGCTGTAAAACTTGCCCTTTAACCTTCCAAGATTTGCACACAGTAGGTGCCTACTGCCTGTGTTGGGTGAACATTTCATGCTATTGTTTTTATTTTTCAGGTGCTGTTGAGTTGGAAAATTTGCCCTTAAAGAAAGATGCCTTGAAAGAGCTGGAATTACCGTTTGAAGTCAAAGCTGGTGTGTGGAACTCCGCAGGAGAGGGAGGCAGTCTTCCACTGCTTCTTCCACTGCTTGGGACAGGAAAATCCAGAGCCCTTGGGTTTGGTTCTGTTTGAGCAGGAAGAGGCAGGATAGGAAATAGGGAGTTTAGATCAGTCCTTGAGCGTGGCCTTTTCTGTCAGGATGACCTTGGGGCAGCAGTGGGGAGGTCAGGTGTTTCCCAGACCCACTGAATCAGAACCAAGGGAGTGTCATTGAACCTGTATGTTTCATAAGCACCACAGGTGATTCTTAACGTTTCCTGAAGTGTGAGAACTTCTGTCCTAGATACGGGGGTGGGGGGTGGTCTTATTTTTGGGGAATTCATAATATTACTGAGAGATAGTTTATTGAATGAAAGGTGGGCTCTGGAACAGTGTGCTTGGGCGTATATTCCATATCTGCTGTCACACCCCAAGGTGGTGTGGCCTTGGGGAAGTTCCCTCACTGCTCTGTGTGTTTCTCAGTCTTTAAGAGGAGGTGATAATCATTGTACCTATATCAGAGGGTTGTGGAGAGGAATACATGAGTTAATGCATTAAAATTACTCGAACAATGCCTAGCACACTCAGTAGAGGTTTGCAGTTATGATAGGAGTTCTGCAGTTACTAGATTTGGTGAGGAAACAAGAATTGTCCTGGAATAAAAATATTCTTTGTTGGGGTGCTCGGCTGGCTCAGTCAGTGGAGCCTGCTACTCTTGATCTCGGGGTTGTGAGTTCGAGCCCCATGTTGGGTGTAAAGATTACTTAAAAATAAAGTCTTAAAATTCCTTGTTAAATGACCGTGTATAAAATTAGTCCCTATTCAGACACCCCATCATCATTCAATAATACCTGTTGATGTCAGTCTTTCCATTATTTTTGGGTACTTATATTACAGTACAATGCAAGTACAATGCAAGTCAGTTGCTAGGTGGAGTAGGATAGAAATCTTGCAAAAGATTTAGGCTTTCTTGAAGTCAGTTCAAGTGATGGGTGAACTGCCAGGATCACAGGCAGAGACACTGACAAATTAGAATCTGAAAGAAGCTCAGAAATGATGATACTGAGGGTACTTCCACAGATTATTATTTGAATATCAAAGGATTAGGAGAGGCTCTTGGGGAACACTGATGAAGTTTCTTAATATTTTTGCAAAAATGACTCTATTTGTACTTGTTCCGCAAAAATTAAATGAAATGTAACAGAGGTTATATTTTGCTGTCACCTAATTTATCAAACATGCCTCTTCCCCCAGTAATTTAGGTTAGAATTGCAACTGCGCACCAATTATTATTAAACTCTTTGTGGTGAAAATTTGTATTCGGTTTCAGTTATAATATAAACTATTAAATAGAAAATCTTACTTTAATTTTTCTAGATAAAATTCAAATTAAAATGTTTTTGATTATTTGTTGCCACATTTCTTAATTTGTTACTGGATTACACAGTCGATCACTTGGTGTTAATATTCTCTTATCTTCAACAGACCAATTCCACTTGAATTCTAGATCTTAGAGGGTAGCAATTGATAACATGTTTTTCTTTCAGAGGGAACATATTAGTTGGGCCATGTGGATCTTCGAGAGATCCTTTAGGACAGTTCAGATATTCTTATGCATTATTCTTTAGTGGTGACTTGCCTCTTATTAATTGAATTTAAAGAAGACCTGTGTCCTGGGAGCCTCGGCTAGAAATGGTAGGACTTGGGAAATCAGTATCATGGTTCTAGCAGGTTTCTCGTTAGTCCGGGTTCTCATGAAGAATCAGGATTCTTCCTTGATAGAGTGCCACAGTAGTTCTGTGACCCATGTTTCAGTTGGTATGTTCAAGACTGGACATGCTGTAAGTAAGTCCAGTAATTCCCAAGAAGTGCTCCTCAACCAGCCCATGAATAACGAGCAAGAAATGAGTTTCGTGCTCATGGGCTTGTGCAGGGGCCGTGGGGAGAAAGACACCCCAAGGAAGTTTAAGATGTAGTTCAGTTGGGGAAGAGGCACCTCGTGGAGGAGAGCTGTTGCATTTGATAGGGCCAAGTCACACTGGGCTTTTTATTTTTTAAAGATTTTATTTGAGAGAGAGAGAGAAATAGCGACAGAGAGCACAAGCAGGGAAGGAGAGGGAAGCAGGCTCCCCGCCAAGCGGGGGGCCTGACACGGGGCTCGATCCCAGGACCCCGGCATCATGACCTGAGTCGAAGGCAGATGCTTAACCTAACACTGAGCCACCAGGCGCCTCCACCCTGGGCTTTTGCATCTTTTACTTTATTTTGCCTCGTTCTTAGAGATCTCAGCCTGCTAACTTTCTGTTTCCCATGTACGAGAACCTGCTGCCTGTTTTCTTAGATTAAAAACTAAATGGTAAAAGTTCTTATGCTTCTTATACAAAACTAAAAGAATACAGAAAAATAGAAGTAAAAATGTGTATCAGCACTTGACAAGACTTTGCTTTTCCCAGGCCTGATTGGGAAGGTAACTCTTCAGATTCCCTTTTATCGCCCCCACGTGGACCCTTGGGTGATCTCCATCTCCAGCCTTCACTTAATCGGATCCCCTGAAAAGCTAGAGGATTTCAATGATGAGAAGGAGAAGCTCTTGGAGAGGGAGCGCAAGAAGGCTCTGCTTCAAGCCCTGGAGGACAGATGGAAGGCAAGGCACACCCCCTCGGCCACCAGACCAGCTGCGGTGAGACAGATGAAATGAGCAGAGCACTGGATTCGGCTAACTTCGGCTCTTTCCTTTGTAGAATGAACGTCAGCAGAAGGGGGAATCCTACTGGTATTCAGTTACTGCCTCCGTAGTTACGAGAATTGTGGAGAATATTGAAGTAAGTCCTCCTGACTTTTATAAAGTATGAACATGACAGGGACTTCTCAGGCTTAACTGTGTTGCGCTTCTTAGTACCTTGTTTTTCATGGGTTCAACTGGAATGGGGTGTACAGAGCCTTGGCCGACTGCTCAGGTGTGCCCTCTTCTAGGCAGTACCAAAGGAAAACCTGAAAAGCAAGTCTCCAGCTCTGGGCAGACACAGGTTTTTCTTGCGTCAGCTTGTGTGAGTAGGAGTTTTCCTTTCATATTTCGCTTTGTTTTTGAACATTGGACTCTTACTTGCTAAAAGGATGTATCTCCTAAGAAGCTGGGTCACCTAAACCTTCATGACTGATCATTTCAGGGCATTTCACTTCACCTCTCTGTCTCGGTTTCTTCATCTGTAATGCGAGAGAGGTTGAATACGTGGTTTCCGGTTGATTACATAGTGAATTGTGAGCAGCCCACGGAGGTGTTTAATCTCTCACTGATGGATCTGGTGGCGGTTTGAGGAGTTACAGTGACAGGGCTGTTGGCCACGTTTTCTGCTTTAATTACAGTTTTGTTTCATCCTCAAAAACTAGATCAGGGTCCACACTCATTTTTATGAGTGCCGCAAGAGTGAGCCTGTACGTAGTACCTCCGGGGTTTTCTTGCAGTGTCAAGATGACACAGGCTAAATGGTTTCAAGGTATACTACTGCCCCCCAAAATGCAGTCGGAGGTTGTTGGTTTCATAACTGTCGTTACGTTGACAAAGAGATTGGTGCATTTGAGGTGAGTGCTTTGAATTCTTTTTCAGGCAATTGTATTTTTTTTTTTTTTAGCTGTCATTGATTTTAAATAATTCATCATCATTATTTTTACTAATAGCTTTATTGAGATTTAGTTCACACCCCATAAAGTTTACAGTTTTAATGTGTACACTCCAGTGTTTTTTTAGTGTGTTTGCAAAGTGCCTAGGTTACCACTGCCTAATTCCAGACCACTTTCATTACCCCCAAAAGAAACTCCATACCCACTTAGTAGCCACTCCCATTTCTCCTCTCCCTCTAGCCCCATGCAACCACTAATCTTCTTTATGGAAACTGCCTATTTTGGACATTTCATATCCATGTGATCGTACACCGTGAGGCCCCTTGTGTCTGGCTTCTTGCACTTAGCATAATGCTTTCAAGCTTCATCCATGTTGTGGCGTGTACCAGTACTTGATTCCTTTTTATGGCTGAATAATGTATTCAGTCAAAGATACGGATTGTCAAAGATAAAGTTGAATGTTAGTGAAAGCGGTGAAAACAGATTTTATTCAGTAACTGCTGACAGAAGCGGAAAGAACAGAGTTCTGTTCCAAATTACACAGAAGTGACAGGGCCTTTCCAAGGGAGAGTGAGGCAGGGGATCCCGTGGGGGAGGGCTCAGGTGAAAAATGACAAAGGGTCAGTGTCCATGTGATAAGGCCAGCTATATCTGCTAGCTGGGCTGCTTTGCTCCCGCAGAGACAGACTGAGAGACAAGGCCCTGTCCTTCCTGATGATTACATTTCAAAGGAATGGCTTTCAAGTCCTTGATTATAGGAGATACATACACATCTCATAGGGACAGAGAAAGGATTCACAATTGGAAGCCCTTTTTGGTAAATGCTCTAAGAAAGGGAGGTCAGGGACCTATTGTCAGGCTTTGGCTGGAAAAAACAGCCCTGAGCTTTTCCAGACAGGAACTCAGAATGAGGCTGGAATGTCCCAGGGATGCAGGCTTAAGCTTCTAGAAGCTGTGTTAAATGTGGTTACATCTCTCAGTGCAGGAGGTTGAATGGAGTATTCATACCGAGAGGTTTTGTGGTTTTTGGGATATACTACATTTTGTTTATCTGCTTATCAGTTGATGGACATTTGGGTTGTTTCCACTTTTTGCCTGTTATGAATAATGCTGGTGTAAACATTCATGTATATGGTTTTGTGTGAATATATGTTTTCAGTTCTCCTGAGTATATACTTGGGAGTGGAATTGTTGGAGTCATATGGTAACTATGTGTTTAATTTTTTGAGGAACTGGCAAACTGTTTTTCAAAGAGGCTGTACCGTTTTACATTTTCACCAGTGATGTAGGAGCATTTCCATTTCTCCACATATTCATCGACACTTGTTATTATTGTCTATCTTGTGATAATAACCACACTAGTGAGTAAGAGGTGCTACCTTGCTGTGGTTTTGATTTGCATTTTCTTAATGGCTAATGTTGAACGTCTTTCCATATGCTTATGGTCACTTGCGTGTCTTTTTTGGAGAAATGTCTATCCAGATCCCTTTTCCATTTAAAAAATTGATTTTTTTTTTTAATTGTTGAGTTGAAAGAACTCCTTATATATTTTGTTGTTGTTTTTAAAGATTTTATTTATTTATTTATTTATTTGAGAGAGCACAAGCAGCGGGGAGGGACAGAGGGAGAGGGAGAAGCAGGCTCCCAACTGAGCAGGAAGCCCGATGTGGGGCTCAGTCCCACGACCCTGGGATCATGACCTAAGCCGAAGGCAGATGCTTAACCAACTGAGCCACCCAGGTGCCGCAAGAGCTCCTTACATATTTTGGATTCTAGTGTCTTATCAGATGCATGATTTGCAAATATTTCCTCCCATTCTTTGGGTTGTCTTTTCACTTACTGTTACAATTCTTAATTCACTGAAGCAGAGTGCCTTTTCTGTAGCCCACCTCCAGGGGCCAGGGGAAATAAATAAGTACAGAGTGTATGTGCCCTGCTGGTGTTCCTGTGTCTAGGTGTGGGGACACAGAGGCAAGGTTAAGATATCGTAAGAGAGGGCAGGCCAGTTATCTATATCCAGCGGTATTTCTTTTAGTGTTTTTTAAAGGGGTCTTGTGAAATGGTTTAATGAAAGTATTGTAGGTCTTTTCTGGAGGTAGCACCAATCACAAATAAGTGTCATTCATGTCATTTGTGATTATAGCTCTCAGGATTGTGGTTATCATCCTTGTAGCATTGGACATGTGTGTGCTGTAAGCATTTGTATAAGCTGCCTGCTGTGACTTATTTAAATGCTCAAGGGCAGTTTGACGTCTGCCTGTCGTATTCTACCTATGCACGTGTCTAAATGCCTTTTCTTTTGTTCTCTCCTTTGCAGTTAAAAATTCAAGATGTCCATTTGCGCTTCGAAGATGGTATTACCAACCCGTCCCATCCTTTCGCATTTGGCATCTGTATTAAGAATGTGTCCGTGCAGAATGCTGTGAATGAGCCTGTGAGTATGAACTGTGCCTGTAACCTAGGAAGAAAGCACTGGTTCTCAGGAATATGGGGCTCTGCCTTTGGTCATTTCATGTTCCGTACAGGAGGCCGCATTCTTTTTCACCATGTTCTTTGGTGGGAATGCATGTTTCTTGTTTGTGTCAACAGATTAATTTGCCAAAGTCGGGGACTGGCCAATTTTCTCTGACCTTTCGTTATTTCACTCATACGTTAAATGTTGATGTTATCCCTTTCATTTTATGCACGAAGAAACTGAGTCATAGAACGGGTTTCAGCTTTGCTTTTCTTCTCATGCTATGTGTACTCCTGGGGGAAGCTCGTTCTGTATCATAGAATCAGCCATGCCCTGGGAATGTTTGTTGATGCCTCTATGTCTTGAACCTCTCTTCTGACCTTCTTGTTCGTGGTCTTTAACTGCCTATGGGACACCTCTGGCGGTTTAGGCTTGTCATAAGCAAAATTATCCCATTATGTTCCACCGGCCCTGAAACCAACTTTTCCCGTTTATTCTCTAACACGTTACTGAATGTTAAAACAAACAAAACTGACATCTTTTGAGCCCTTTTATATGCCAGGCACTGTTCTTAGCACTTTACCTGACTTACCTCATTGAATTCTCAGTACTTTTCACCACCGCCGTTAGCCTCTTGTTACATGCCGCTAAGCTCACTAAGGTGCACAGTGATGGAGTGCCAGAGCCAGGTCTGAACCCACATGGACCAGCTGCAGAGTGGGGGTTGGCAAACTGTGGACCGTAGAGCAAAGCCCCCCCACTCCCCGTTTTTGTCCGTAAAGAATGACTGGATCATGGCCGCACCCATCATTTACATATCATTCAAGGCTGCTTAGGTGCTCTAGTGGGTGGAATTGAGTCGTTACAACAGAAACTGTACGGTCCACGAAAGCTGTGAGTACATAGGAGTACTCCCTGGCCCTTGGCAGAAAGTTTGCCCCCCTTGTTCCGGAGCATGTGTTCTTAGACAGTATGCCGAGCTCCCCAAGCCTGTGCTCAACCTTTTGCTTCTTATTCTTCAACCTCTATCCATCTGCTCACAGCATCCTGCCGGTTTTCCTTGCAAAATGTCTCAAATGTGTCTCTTCCTGTCATCCTCACTGTGACTGCCTTGCTTCAGGATCCTGTAAGTTTTGGCCTGGGCTTATGAAATATCCTGTTTCGTGACTTCCTTGCTTCCATCCCAGGCCCTTGATTCTTTGTAACCCAGTGCTTCCTAGTCTCTTCCACATCATGGCACACATAGGAAAAAGGAATCATTTGGCCAGGATGCTGGGGCAAATGCATGTGGCTGCTGGGGGCTGGGGGTGGGGAGCCAGATATTTCTAAATGTAACTTGAACCTATAAACTTGTCTATATCCTGATACACTCACGACTCTTTTTCTCTAGCACACCAAGGAGGGAAGCTCCACTTTGCAGTGTTGCCAGAGTCCTGTTTCTCAGACACGTCCCTGACCCTGGTGGCATGCCTGCAGCACACCCCGCAGCGGCTCCAGGGCTCTTGAAGTGTGAAGTCCACACTCCCTAGTGCGGCATAAACTTCCTTTCCTAGGGCTGCCTTAACAACAAATCACCACAAATGAGATGGCTTAAGACAACAGAAATTTATTCTCTTTAGTTCTGGAGGCCTGAAGTCCAGAATCAAGGTGTTTGCAGGGCCAGTTTCGTCTGGAGGCTGTGAGGGAGAATCCGTGCCTCCTTGCTTCTGGTGTTTGCCTTCGCGTTCCTTGGCTCGTGGATGCATCCCTTCCGTCTCTGCCTCCGTCTTCCCATGGTCTTCTCCCCTGTGTGTCTGCCTTCTTTTCTTAGAAGGACCCCAGTCATTAGATTAGGGCCCACCGTCATCCAGTATGACCTCGTTTTAATTCGATTACATCTGTAAAGACCCTATTTCCAGTAACGTCCCCTTCGCAGGTTCTAGGAGGACATGAGTTTCTGGGGGGAGGGAAACTACTTAACCCAGGATACCTAGTAGCATTCCAAGCTGCTTTCGTCAGCACTTAACTCCCCACTCCAAATGTGTGTACCAATCCTGCCCTCACACCATGGGTATAGTGCTCCCATTACACAGATGTAGTCACCGTCCTCTGGAGACACCAGGCCTTCTGTATGGTGGGCCCAACACTTCGATGTGTGTCCCCATCCTTCCCTTCTACCCTGCCCTGTGCTGGAACCGTATACATCTTTTGATGCTCATCCATGCAGTGACATTTTCTCTTTTGTTTGCTCATAGCATCATAGGTATTCTTCTTCAGCTTCCCTCTGCTTAGTTGAAATTGTTGCATGTTTGTATCCCCAGTTAGCTGGATTTTGAACACTGTAAGAGCAAAACTGTGTTTTAATTCACTTTTGTATCCCCAGCATCTTGCAAAGTGCTGATGTGTGCCTCCTCAGAAATGGTTTGTTGAATGAATGAATAAGTTTGTGAATACAGAGAGTCATGTTTTTTTCTTCACTGTTTTACCTCAGGTACAGAAATTAATGCGGAAAAAGCAACTAGATGTGGCAGAGTTTAGCATCTATTGGGATGTCGATTGCACTTTGTTGGGGGATTTGCCCCAGGTGGAGTTACAGGTACGATTCTGGCAGAAGGCTTTATGGTAACACAGTAGAGAAGTAAAGAGTGTGGGGCTACCGCCACATAGGTTTCTGTTCTCTGTGGCTCTGGTCACCATTCCCATGCCCGTCTTCCTCCAAGGGCATCCATTCTCAAGTGGGTTTGCTTGAGGTACTTGATATGCATGTAGTTCTGAACAATAAATAGTGTTTTGTGTATGTTTCATGTTTGTATTGCATTCTAGGTTTCTTTGTTTTCTTTTTTTCACTTAAAACTGTGTTTTTAAGATTGATTAATGTTGCTGTTTATATTCCTGGTTCATTGCTTTTGACTCCTGCATAGTGTTCCGTGGTATACACCTAACATACTATAGTTACGTATTCTTTAAGCCATCTTGCAAACTTGATGTCCAGATTTTAAATGAATAAAGCACCAGCTCTGACTCTTAAAGAAGAGCTTTCTTATTCTATGTACAGTGAAACTTTACCTTTGGTGGTATTCCTTTAGGAAATACTTAGAAAGGCATTAAAATCATGGGGCATAAAGTCTTACTGTTTGTGAAGGATAAAAAATTCTGAGTTTAATCTCTTGGTAAAGAAATTGTAGGTGGTTTAAGTAGAATGCAGAAAAAGGACTTTTCCCCCTCACCTAAGATTTTCTTTGGGAGCGCCTGGGTGGCTCAGTCGTTAAGCGTCTGCCTTCGGCTCAGGTCATGATCTCAGGGTCCTGGGATCGAGCCCCGCATCGGGCTCCCTGCTCCGCGGGGAGCCTGCTTCTCTCTCTCCCACTCCCCCTGCTTGTGTTCCCTCTCTCACTGTGTCTCTCTTTGTCAAATAAATAAATAAAAATCTTAAAAAAAAAAAAAGATTTTCTTTGGCTTGCATGCTGTTGTACAGAACGGTTTTGTTTTGCCAATTCAATTAAGTAAATACTGTACATCATACAGAAGAACTGTATGCAGTTATAAAAAATAAGAAGAAAGATCTTTATGATGAATATGGAATAGTCTCTAAGATTTAGTATTAAGTTTAAAGAACTGAGGTAAGAGCGTATGTACCACTTACGTGAGACTGGTTAAAAAACCAGAAAATCATGGATCTGTCTGAACATATGCAGAAAGCCTCTGGCACTCTCCAGAAGAAACTGGTATTACTGGTTGCGTCTGGGGAGAATAACTGGGTGGCTGGATGATGGGAGTCGGAAGGAGATATTTCACCTGTTTTTGCCTTTCAGTTTTGAACCATGTGAATGTTTTACTTAATAAGAAATATAGATAAAATTTTTAAAAATGCGAGAAGTTTTGTCCTGTTTGGGATTCTGAGGTAATAGGCGGTAAAATTCGGTAACATACGAGCATGTGACTCGATCCTGAGAACATTTGCCATAATGACAGACGTTCTTGTGACACTCAGGAGGCCATGGACAAGAGCATGGAGAGCCGCGATCATCACTACATCCTGGAGCCCGTGTGTGCGTCCGCTCTTTTGAAGAGAAACTGCTCCAAAGAGCCTCTGGGGTCTCGGCACACTCCCCGGATCGAGTGCGATATTCATCTGGAGACCATCCCCCTGAAACTCTCTCAGGTACTCTCTTTCCACCCAGTGGCTTATACTCTCTCTGTGGGACCAGTAACTGGGCGAAGGAAGCACAGTGATAGAAGGGTCTCGATACTCTTCACAGCACCCCAGGGGGAAAGAAAGTGCCTGTGAGACCGACAGCAACTGGGTTGCTGTCCGCTTAGTTTTGATTTGGTTTTGAAGCGCTGAGCAGAGGCCAGGACATACAGTAAATAGGAATACTTCACCGTCCGTGGTCGGAGAGAAGTGCCACGCGATGCTGAAACGTGGTCTCCAGTGCACACTGGATTTCCGTTCAGTGGCTTGACCATTCCGAACTGGCCTCGGTAGAGATGGGTGTTAACTGAGTAAAAGAAACGTGTCAGCATTAACCTGGTTTCTCTCTCTTAACCTCTGCTGAAAAGCTGCAGTACCGGCAAATCATGGAATTCCTCAAGGAGCTGGAACGAAAGGAGAGGCAGGTGAAGTTCCGAAGGTGGAAGCCCAAAGTGGCCGTGTCTGAGAAGTAAGGGCTTGCCAGCGACCTGTGCCTCTGAGATGCATTGTAGAGCGTGACTGTCCTTGGCTGTGGATCAGAAATGGGCCGCACTGTCCCTGGCACGTGGCTGGAGCTAAAATACAGTTGATTTTTCTGGCCTTTAAAATGTCATCTCTGTGGTTGACCTGCATTGACGTTCTCACTGTATATTTCGTTGGTGTGGGTTTACTCTCAGCTGGAGTGCAGTGGAGTTAAGGTCCTCTCGGTCTCACTTAGCAAGTAGACCAGTGTTGCTTCGGTGGGATCTGACTGTGTAGGAAGTACTTCGTGGTGCTCTCCGAACCTACTTCCCTATGTCTGTGCTCCCATGCTGTTTGGGCAGCACTTCCGTAGTACACCTTATATCTGTAGCAAAAACGAATCTTTTCCTGTTGCAGTAATAGATTTGACCGATCCAATATATTAAAAAATTTAAAGATCCTGTGTATTTCCATGACTTTTCTGAAGTATGCCATTTAAAATCTTTAGTATCCAAATCCTTGCCAGTTATCTTAAGATTGTCTTTACCTTGGAGTCACCAGTTGATTATCTGTCAGTGGACAGGACTGATATTATGGGTAATTCACACCAATCGAGTAATATATTATTAATGATGCCTAAGTTGAGAATCTGTTATTTGAAGTTTTTTGTGTAAGAAGTAATTAACATTGTTATGAAACATCTCAGCTGCCGAGAATGGTGGTATTTTGCTCTGAATGCTAACCTGAATGAAATCAGAGAGGAGAGGAAGCGTTGTACCTGGGACTTCTTGTTACACCGGGCCCGCGATGCTGTGTCTTACACCGACAAATACTTCAGCAAGCTGAAAGGAGGCTTGCTGCATGCAGACGACAGGGTGAGGGGACTGTTATCTTCATTGTTTCTTGGCTTCCAGTGGGTACGTGGGGAGGCCGATCGGTTCCCTCCCAGTACTTGTAGGGGTTTGTGAAGGTGTCCAGTTTCTCTGGAGCTCTAAGACCTGTTTTGTTTGTTTTGTTTTAACCCAAACAGGAAGAGATGCGTCGGATTGAAGAGGAACAGAGCTTTGAGGAATTAAAGATTTTACGTGAACTGGTTCATGAACGATTTCACAAACAAGAAGAACTGGCGGAGGTAAGAAATCCTCCGTGAGAAGATGCGCTCAGACCCGCCACGCTCAGAGTGGCTCAGTTTTGATGTGCTGTGCTTCTCGGGGGGACAGAGAAGAATCAGTGGCACATCACAGCTTGTTTCTGTCTCTGGAGACTCATATTTGTTCGTTTCTGGTTGATGCAGAGCCTACGAGAGCCTCAGTTGGATTCTCCAGGAGACTCTCCTGGAGACCCAGAGACCAGTGGAGGCAGTGGGATGCTCCAGTACCTTCAGTCCTGGTTTCCTGGCTGGGGTGGCTGGTATGGGCAGCAGATCCCTGAGGGGAGACCGGTCGAGGGGCTGTCAGCAGAGCAGCACGAACAGTGGACTCCCGAGGAGATCCTAGGTAAGGTGGGCAAGGGCCTTCACTTTCCTGCCCTTGGCTGCCGTGAGGGGAGACACTTGGCTCATAAAAACTCATCTGTTATTTGTGCAACGGCCCGTGGTATTTTTCAAATAAAAGAAGTAGACATTTGTAAAACAGTTTGTCTTACGTTCATAGATTCAGATGGAGGAAATTTTTGAGAGATACTTCATTTGCAACTTCATTGCTGAATTTGAATACTGAGCACAGTTTCAGAGCTGAGAGGCAGCGATCGTAAGAGAACTGAGCAAGTCAGAAGGTTTAAACTCTGAAGCTTGAAGATCAATCCAAAGCCACTCTTTACACCCACGCTGTTCAGCATGGTAGCCGTAGTCACAGATGGCTATCTATTTATATTTTTAAAAAATATTTAATTGAAGCAAACATACATAACATGCACACACCATACTTATATAGATCAGTGACTCCCAGAGTCACATACTTCCTGTACAGCCTGCACACTGGTAGAGAAATAGAACAAATCAGCACCCCAGAGGGCTTTGTGTGTTTTTTGCGGTCACTGTCCTGCACATTATAATCTTTTTCCTGACTTGTAACACTATAGATTTGTTTACCCATTTTCATTATTTATTTATTTATTATTATTATTATTTTTAAAGATTTTATTTATTTGACAGAGAGAGCACAAGCAGAAGGAGAGAGAGGGAGAAGCAGGCTCCCTGCCTAGCAAGGAGCCCGATGTGGGACTCGATCCCAGGACCCTGGGATCATGACCCAGGCCGAAGGCAGCTGCTTAACGGACTGAGCCACCCAGGTGTCCCTGTTTACCCATTTTTAAACAGATGGCTATTTAAATTCAGATTAATTAAAATTAAAAGAAAAACATTCTTTTTTTCCCCTCAGCTACACTAGGCACGTTAGCCATGGAGCTCAAAGGCGCCTGTGGTTGGTGGCTTCTGAGCCCGCGGTGCAGACATAGAGCATTTCACGGTGTTGGGCAGCGCTGTTTATGCTGTACTCTGTCCTGAATCTTCACGTCCTCCCTCATTGGAGAATGAGCTGATGAGATCTTTAAAGATCTTTAAAATTTATTTATTCATGAGAGAGAGAGGCAGAGGTAGAGGGATGTGGGACTCGATCCCAGGACCCCAGGATCATGACCCGAGCCAAAGGCAGATGCTCAACCGACTGAGTTGCCCAGGTGCCCCCAGTAAGATCTCTTATAAAACAGTGGGATCGTTTTACATTAGGAATGAAGCAGTTGCCCATGACTTTGGAGTTCTTCCTGGGGAAAACTGTTAAATAATGTCATCATCACTGTGATCTGTGTGCCTGGTGGTGCTTTTTGAATTTTCCCGGCGTTCCCCTAACATCTTTCCTTCCTCACGCTCAGGCACCGAGGAGTTTTTCGACCCCACGGCCGATGCGTCCTGTCTGAGCACGTACACGAAGCGGGACCTGGTGTTTGCCCGACTGAACGTGCAGCTGCAGCGGGGCACCGTGACGCTGCTGCACCAGGAGCCGGGCGGCCTGCGGACGGAGGAGTGCGCCTTCATGCAGCTCGAGTTCTCAGGTGCTGCCCCGCAGAGCCCCCAGCTGTTGCCACTCTCCCCTGGTGCCCGTGTCCACTCGAGTCTCCTTGTTTGTGGTCCTTACGTTCTAGCAAGTTGCTTTGAGCGCAGGGTGGTTGAATGCTGAGTCGCTGCTGGGGCGGGGAGATACAGGGTTAGGTGCCTGTGAGCCTCTGATCATAACATTCACCAGCAGGTCGGTACAGAACCCTATGTCATGCGTGTCTGTGTGTAAAGACAGCTTACTTCGTATATATCGTGGATTCATTAATACTGAACTCGGCCGCGGCACTGTAACTCGTGCGTGAGTGAAGCTTGTCTGCTGGAAGGCCCGGCACTGCAGTGTGGAGGCCGTTTTAAACCATGAAATCACCAACAAAAAGCACAAAAACGCCAACAACTTGGCACTCAGTAGACCACGAGAGGGGCATGTGTGTGCAGTATGAGCCACGCTAAACCAAGAGGGCAGAGCAGTGTTATCTGGTTCACCCTTAGCTGCGAGCATGCACATTACGTGATGTGTTTCTGTTCTGCACATGTCCTCAGAAGACCGTGAGGATGGATTTTGGGGTTGTAAATAAGTTTTAGTGAGTAGGAGAATTCACAAACGTGGAACCCACGAATAATGAGGATTGACCATGTCTGACCTGTGTTTGTGACTTGGAATTAAAGGTGGATAAATAGCTATGCACATGTTGGTGTTTTTACATCTCACATATACTTTTATTTAGGTGTATAAAATAGGCATTTATCTCAGTAATCTAAAGGTAAACAACCGAAAAAAAAAAAGAGCCAGTTTGTTTGACTTTATAATCGTGAGAGCTGAGATACCATAAACTTAGTGTGAGTCAGCAGATTGCTTGAACTCAATGGTAACATGCTCTGTTTAGAATTCATTCTGCAAGGAAACTTCTAATATTCTGTATGTCGTTATATAGAGAGATTTATACAGACACAACAATATGTGGATAGGATTTTTGGTTCTACTTTCAACAAAAAAGACTTCATGATATTTAATCGTCCTCTGTAAAACATTATATTTCATACTTTTTAAGATACTTCAGGTTATCATGGCATACTATCAACTCTTATATTGATGTTTTTGTAGATGTGAAGCTACTAGCAGAATCTCTTCCTCGAAGAAATTCCTCCTTGCTCTCAGTCCGGCTGGGTGGACTGTTTCTTCGAGACCTGGCCACAGAAGGCACCATGTTTCCCCTTCTGGTGTTCCCGAATTCAGTACGTACAGCAGTGGGATGGATGCTCCGTCCCGGGTGGGGTGAACTGTGATCTGTCTTAGGCAAGCAATAGGTAATGTTCACGTTCATTCTGACATTTGGTCATCTTGAGACAAATGGGCTGATTAAAAACAAACTGGAATTCAGTAAGGTTTTTTTAATTTGTCAGAGAGCGAATGTTGGAGGGATTTATGGCAGTGCCTTCTTCCTCTCCTTTGTCATAGCTGCCGTGGGGTGGTTTGCTCTGTTTTGGAAGAAAATGCCATAAGCACCACTATTTTCTGCATTTCAAGGTCAATGTTCGCATCTCTTCTGTCTGGAATTCATTTTCATGCATTCTGACCCTAAGTCACTGGTAGAAAGTCTCATCTTTTCCGGAGTTCCAAGAGAACCACTTCAAGTTATCTATATATATGTAATCTTTTTTATATTCAACATACTTTACTAATTAGATCTTTGATCTTATTAAGTTGGCAGAGATATGATCAGAATAGTTGAGCATTTAGCCACTTGCTCCGTCTGTGATTTTTTTAGAGTGTGGATTGCGGAGAGGGTGGGAGTGCAGCGTGAGAGTCTAAAGGGCCATACATACTTCCTACTCATTTAGGAATCATTCATTAAACGTGCTGACTGCAGAGTAGCATACAGTCCATTTTAGCTTAGAAAAGGGCACAAATGAGAGAGGTCAGTCTGCAAGTCCTCTAATCCGACGTCAGATGAGTTTTGATTTGGTTGTGCTAAGCGAGAGTGAGGCCAAAGGGCAGAACTTGAGGAAGTGTGTGCACGGCGAACTGTCCTCTCTCACCTGACATTTATGCATTTTTGTATGTTTTAATAGCAAAAAGAAGTTGGCAGAGTCTCACAGTCTTTTGGTCTCCAAACAACATCTGCAGACAGAAGTGATCATAACCCTGGTAATTTGTCATATGTTCTTAAAACTAATCTTTAGAAATAAGATGATTACAGATCAGTAGTCTTAGAGGGAGTGTGTCCTCTTTTGGCCCAGCCGTTTGTTGTGTGGATCTGTGTTTGTCTTGGAGACCGTGTTCTCTGTTAACCTGTGTGTGACCTGTGTCAGCCTGTAGGGCTTCCGGGGCCTGGGTTTCCATAATGGGAGTGAATACACCAACCCAGTCTTGAAGATGCCTGTTGAAAATTAGAGGCAATCCTCATTAGGGTCTCTGTTTTATAAAATTTTCATAAATGAGAACTAATTGGAAAATAATTTAGAAAATGTCTTTTTTCCAGAATTACTTACAGGTTATCAAGAATAAGGCGATTGTTTTTGCTGTGGTCCATTTTCTTTCTCTGGTTCTTCCCTTTAGCTGCGGACCCAGATGACCCGGTTTTTGAGATGCTGTATGAGAGAAATCCAGTGCACAGCCATTTTGAGAGGCGGCTGAATGTCAGCACGAGGCCCTTGAACATCATATATAATCCCCAGGCTATTAAAAAAGTAGCAGACTTTTTCTACAAGGGAAAGGTTCATACCTCAGGTTAACTTTTTTGTTTGTTTGATCTTATGTTACTTTCTATAGACATCTTTCTTGTCCTTTTTAGTGCTTTGGACAAGGGTTATTATACATTGAAGTGACCTGCTAGTGGCTGGAATCATAAAGGCTTGGAGGGCACATGGATAGGGTTGTCCTTAGTTAGGGAAACAAAGTAGATGTCCTTGGAAAATTACTTTTCCAAAAAGGATCAATATCCCTAAATATTTTCTTTGTCTTTGCTTCCTTTTAGCATACTTTAAAAAATTCTTTCCATTCTATTAGGATGGTGGTTTCCTTGGCTACCCAGGATATTTTAGGCCAGTGAGTTTAGGAGGAACATTCAAGAACTTCCCTCTAAAACAAAACAAAACAAAACAAAAAAAAACTTCCCTCTAAATGGCAGGGTCAGTGGTCGGTTTCACTTGTTTGGTGCAGCGTGAAATACTGTAGAACTCATCCTTGCGCTGCTCTATGTCATCATTGCTTTATTCATGCCTCCCTTTGTGTCCAGGAGAGATTTGAGTTAGGAGGAGCAGAAAAAGCACTTTCATTGACCAGGGAAGTTGATAAAACAATAGTTCTTTCCTACATGTATCCCCTCTCTCCCTCCTTATAATAATGGAGCTATTTTATTTTTATTTTTATTTTTTATTTTATTTTATTTATTTATTTTTTAAGATTTTATTTATTTATTTGACAGAGAGAGACCCAGTGAGAGAGGGAACACAAGCAGGGGGAGTGGGAGAGGGAGAAGCAGGCCTCCCCGCAGAGCAGGGAGCCCGATGTGGGGCTCGATCCCAGGACCCTGGGATCATGACCTGAGCCAAAGGCAGACGCTTAACGACTGAGCCACCAGGTGCCCAACAATGGAGCTATTTAGTTTTTGGTCCAGTTTTTGAGTCTTCATGTCAACAACAGCCATAAATGCTGTGGCTTTATTGCTCTGTCCCTGATAGAATCTAGAAGGCATTTCCTTCCAAATTCCACTTTCTCTCTTAATGTAGTGGTATGCTTTCAAGATTTACAATAGTCTGGGGTCATTCGGAAAATGGTTCAAGAAAATTCTAGTGACTTAGGTGCCTTTCCCCCCATGGCGGGGTCCCCATCATTGCCTCCGGTTACCGTACACAGTGCCGGCGCAGGTGGGCGTAGGAACTGTTGTTGTGCAGATGGTTTTTTAGCTTCGGTGGAAATGTGTGGTGAGAATAGATGTAGCAGTGGTCTTTTCCACCCAGCCGTTTGAAAATACTCACTCCTCCCGTGCGTCTCTAATCTTGCAGGTTTTGGTTATCAGTCTGAACTTGAGCTGAGAGTGGCGGAAGCTGCCCGAAGACAGTATAACAAACTGAAGATGCAGACCAAGGCGGAAATCCGACAAACGCTCGATCGTTTGCTAGTGGGTGATTTCATCGTAAGTGGGGCAGGGGCAGGCATTCCCTCTGTCCGGTTCTTCACCTCCTCTACTTAAGCATGCTTGTTTCAACTGAAACAAGCTTGTTTCAACTGAAACACATGAAATCCTTCTTAGCTAGCAAAAAACAAAATCTCATGGCTTTTACAGTCAGGGTGTCAAGAATAAAAACGAATGGCTGGGACTAGACCATGTTTCTTCCCTGTGTCTGTCTTGGAACACTCTTGAGACTCGTCCTTATTCCATTTTCTAGACCCGATAATTTACAAATGTTTCACTTAGGGCGCCTGGGTGGCTCAGTTGGTTAAGCGACTGCCTTCAGCTCAGGTCATGATCCTGGAGTCCCAGGATCGAGTCCCACATCGGGCTCCCTGCTCAGCAGGGAGTCTGCTTCTCCCTCTGACCCGCTCTCCTCTCGTGCTATCCCTCACTCTCTCTCTCTTAAATAAATAAAAATCTTAAACAAACAAACAAACAAATGTTTCACTTAAGAGCACCCCCCTTCACTTATGATTATCGGAAGAAAAACGCCTGGAATGGCGCCCCAGTTTTGATTCCCGGGTGTGATAGTCCCTTTGTGATGCTAAGTGACCAACTGACGCGAGGATGCCGTAGACCAGGAGAAACACCTTAGCAGTCCAGCAAAACTGTTTCTAGCACGGCGGCCCGGAGGTGCACTGCTCAGATGCAGCGGTAGGTGGAGAGGGAGAGCCTGGCCCCCTTCAGAGAGCAGAGCCCCTGTACGCGTAAGGGACAGCAGCAGTGTTCCAAGTAAGACGGTACCGGCTGTGGTATGGGATGAAGAATTAGTCCTGTTTTTTGTTTCTCGTGTGTGTGTTTGAACACAAAGGCAGCAGTTAGTATCCTCTTACTATCTTAGGGATGTTTCCTTTTTGATACCATTGACGTAGATTAGCTTTTTACTACATCCGTGTATGTGAGGCTAATTTTAGTTTCAGGGAAGAACAGTGAACACACTTATAACTTGGTGTCTTTTTTATATATCAAATGTCAAAGCTTATGTTTTCCACTAAGATACTTGGGACATGGAAGTTCATGGTTGCCAGTGTCTGTGAAGAAGTAAAAATATTTGAGTTTCTCTGTTTGCTGGAATTCCATAATTTCTACAGTACTGTGAGATAGTGAGCCCTATAAATTTAGAAGCATGATCTTTCTCAAGCCATGGATCATCACAATCAAAGAGCAGACAACCCCAGTCCAGTAATTTGCTAATTTTTTTTTTCCTCCCACTTTAAACATTTGCCTGTGATAATGTCTCAGATCCTTAAGCATTGGGATCTACTTTTGTTTTAAACTTTTGCTCTAATACTGTAGACCTTTAAGTTACCCCGTAACCCCTGGGTGCGGCTTTCAGAAAGGCTTGAGCCCAGCTGGTAAAGCTGTTTAGTTTTCGCAGTTGTGGTTATGTTATTTTTGGTTTATTTTACTTCCACAGGAGGAGAGTAAAAGGTGGACCGTGCGACTAGATATTTCTGCCCCTCAGGTGATCTTTCCTGACGATTTCAAATTCAAGAATCCCGTGTTAGTTGTTGTGGATCTGGGGAGAATGCTGTTGACAAATACCCAAGGTATGGTGTGAATGCAGGTGGTGAAGACATACCCTGCAGGGGTTGATCTCTCTATGCTTAACCAAGTAAGCTTGAAAAAGGCTTTTTAGGGGCACCTGGATGGCTCAGTCGGTTAAGCGTCCGACTCTTGATTTCAGCTCAGCTCATGATCCCAGGGTGGTGAGATAGAGCCCCAAGTCAGGCTCCGTGCAGAGTGTGCAGCTGCTTGAGATTCTCTCTCAATCTCTCTCTCAAAAGAAGGGCTTTTTATGACATTTTAACCCCAAAGTTCACTTGTTACTTCTTTTATGATAGCTGTATTGGGATATGTTTTTAAAATGGACAGTTTGTTGTTGGGATATTGACAGAATCGTGCAATTTACTGTTATCTAATCCCAGAACATTTCTATCATCCTATGAAGACATTCCAAACCCTTCAGCTGTCACTCTCCATTACCCCTTCTCCTATGCCCTGCCAACCATTAATCTTTCTATCTCTGTGGATTTGACTATTCTGAACATTTCATATGAATGCAGTCACGCAATTGTGTTTTTTTATGTCTGACTTTTTTCACTTAGCATAATGTTTTCGAGATTTATCTATGTTGTAGCTTGTTGTGCTTCATTCCTACTTGTGGTTGAATAATATTCCTTTGTGTGAATATGCCACATTTTGTTTATGCATTCATCAATTGGTGGACATTTGGGTTGTTTCTGCTTTTGGCTACTACGAATAATGCTGCTATGAACATTTGTGTACAGGCTTTTGTGTAGACATATTTTCAATTCAGTGTGGAATTGCTGGGTCATATGGTGACTTCATTTTGAGGAACTGCCAGATTGTTTTCCAAAAGGGTGACACCATTTTACTGTCTTACCAGCAATGTATGAGGATTTTAATTTCTCTAAATCCTTGCCAACACTTACTGTTATCTGTCTTTTGGATTATAGCCATTTTTTTTTTTTTAAATGAGTGTGAAGTAGTATCTCATTGTGGTTTTTATTTGTATTTCTCATGCAACATTTTGGATTTTAAGAAAACGCTATTTCTCAGAACTTCATTTCAGAAACAGAGGTTTAATCTATTTAGGGATATTAGGGACATATATAAAAAGAGACTCCTGGAAGGTTATTTCATTACTGTTACTAGATCCAAAAAATATTTATTGTTTACCTTGAAATGGGCAGGAAGAAAGAGGATTCATGGGTAAGAGGTTGAGGAAGCTTATCAAATAATCTCAACCTTATCTTTACTGAGAAGAGCCATCCAAAAGAGAAGAGGTGGAGGATTTGAACAGGAGTGGGAAAGTTTGGTGCTATGGGGAATGTTAAAAGGGAATTAGATCGGGCACCTGGGTGGCTCAGTTGGTTGGGCGACTGCCTTCGGCTCAGGTCATGATCCTGGAGTCCCTGGATCGAGTCCCGCATCGGGCTCCCTGCTCAGCTAGGAGCCTGCTTCTTCCTCTAACCTTCCCCCCTCTCATGTACTCGCTCTCTCTCATTCTCTCTCTCTCTCAAATGAATAAAATCTTTAAAAAAGAAAAAAGGGAATTAGATCTGAAGAAAAGGCTCTCATAACCACGGAAAGCACCTACTTGAACTTGTAAACCATAAACATAGAACAGAGACATGTAGTTGACTCAGCACTGAGTGATAAAAGACTGGACTTGTGGAAGTCTGTAGAAGAGAAGGGTTAAATTGTGAAGTCAGGCTCGAATGTGACCCTGAGCAGGTACTGCTTGCAAGCACTGATCTGGGCACTCAGGGTGTTCTTGAGTAAGGCAGGTGAGGCCTGGGTTCCTTTGCAACATTCTAGTGGGGGAGCAAAAGGAACACATAGACAAATGCAGGGAAAGGCGAACAGACAGCTGATGATGGAGAGTGGTGCAGGAATGGCTGGTGAGAGCAGCTTGTGACGGGGTAGGGAGGCGGGTCATTCATTGGTTTCTGCTCCCTGACCTGTGTTCCGCTGTCAGCGGGCCTCCATCTTTTCTCTTTTGTGTTTTGATTTCAAAATTACTAGATAAGTTTATATCGAATAAATGGTAAAATCAGAATATCATGCTTAAGAGTTTTCATCCCTGTGTTTTTTTAAATTGGGGTTGGTCGATTCTCTCTTGTTCCTTAATTTTTACATTAAAGGAAAGAGTAAGAAAGGAGCAGACGTATACTTTGAATCTTCTCTTTTTTATCTGCAGATGACTCCAAGAGGAGAAGTGGGGATGGGCTAGCATCTGAAGAGAACCAGTTTAGTGATGATGAATATAAGACGCCTCTTGCCACACCTCCGAACACCCCCCCTCCTGAGACAAGCAGCAGCAATGGAGGGAAAACACCTCCGTTTTCTGGGGTCGGATTCAGCGCAGAGCAGCTTCAGGCCCATCTAATGAGCACAAAGATGTATGAGAGGTACTCCTTGTCATTTATGGACCTCCAGATCATGGTTGGACGAGTGAAGGACAATTGGAAGCACGTCCAGGATATTGATGTGGGACCAACCCACGTGGTTGAGAAATTCAATGTTCACCTACAGTTAGAACGTCGGTTGATTTATACTTCAGATCCCAAGTACCCCGGAGCTGTGCTCTCCGGCAGCCTACCAGACTTGAAAATCCACATCAATGAAGATAAAATATCTGCTCTAAAGAATTGCTTTGCTCTCCTGACCACCCCAGAAGGGAAGACTTCGGACACTCAGTTTAAAGAGAAGATTTTTCCACAAGGCGGGCAGCGGGGAAGTTTGCAAGACTCAGTAATGAATTTAACCCAGAGCTTTGTGATGTTGGAGCAGCATACCCGGGAGGTTCTGGTGGAGTCACAGCTCCTCCTGGCCGAATTTAAGGTGAACTGCATGCAGCTTGGCGTTGAGAGCAACGGCCGGTACATTTCCGTGCTCAAGGTGTTTGGGACCAATGCTCACTTTGTGAAGAGGCCTTACGATGTTGAGGTCTCCCTGACCGTTCACGGATTGCTCCTGGTGGACACGATGCAGACGTACGGTGCTGATTTTGACCTTTTGATGGCTTCACATAAGAACTTGAGCTTTGATATCCCAACAGGAAGCCTCCGGGATAGCAGGGCCCAGTCTCCTGTCTCTGGATCCAATGCGGCCCACCTGACTAATGCTGCCACACTGAATGACCCATCGACTATGGGTGTTTCACTTGACAAAATTCTCACCAAAGAACAGGAGTCCCTCATCAAATTGGAATATCAGTTTGTGAGTTCAGAGTGCCCGTCGATGAATTTGGACAGCACTCTTCAGGTGATTTCATTACAGGTGAATAATCTGGATATTATCCTAAATCCGGAGACAATTGTGGAGCTGATTGGTTTTCTTCAAAAATCTTTTCCCAAGGAAAAAGATGATTTGAGTCCTCAGCCTTTAATGACTGATTTTGAAAGAAGCTTTAGGGAGGAAGGAACTTACCAAGCTACATATGAACAGAACACCGAGGTTGCCGTGGAAATCCACAGGCTTAACTTACTGCTCCTTCGGACAGTGGGGATGGCGAATGGCGAGAAATATGGCAGAAAAATTGCGACTGCGAGTATTGGTGGCACCAAAGTTAACGTCTCCATGGGCAGCGCATTTGACATGAATGGTTCTCTCGGCTGTTTGCAGCTTATGGATTTGACACAAGATAACGTTAAGAACCAGTATGTTGTCAGCATTGGGAATTCCATAGGCTATGAAAATATCGTTAGCGACATTGGCTACTTTGAATCTGTATTTGTTAGAATGGAAGATGCGGCCCTCAGCGAAGCTTTGAGTTTCACCTTTGTTGAGAAGTCTAAACAGGAGTGTTTTCTCAACCTCAAGATGGCCTCCTTGCATTATAACCACTCTGCTAAATTTTTGAAGGAGTTGACGTTGTCCATGGATGAGCTGGAAGAAAATTTTCGAAGTATGCTGAAAAGCGCAGCTACCAAAGTCACTACGGTACTAGCTACCAAGACGGCCGAGTACAGTGAGATGGTGTCACTCTTTGAAACGCCCAGGAAGACTCGGGAGTCCTTTATCTTAGAAGAAAATGAAATGTATGGGTTTGGCCTCTCTGGGTCTCACTCCGACACCGTAAAGCTAATCTTGAACATAAACATTGAATCCCCTGTTGTGTCCATTCCTCGGAAGCCCGGGAGTCCTGAGTTGTTGGTGGGACACTTGGGACAAATATTCATCCAGAATTTTGTGTCAGGAGATGATGAGTCCAGAAGTGACCGTCTGCGGGTAGAAATTAAAGACATTAAGTTATATTCTTTGAATTGCACCCAGTTGACGGGCAGAGAGGGTCCTGGGTCTGAAGTAAGCCGGGCATTTTGTTCTCCTTCTGGGTCTGCCAGTGCCAACAGTCAGGAGGAAGCTCACTTCACCCGCCATGATTTCTTTGAATCTTTGCATAGAGGTCAAGGTGAGGAGTGTAAATCTTTTGTCTCACTTTGTCGAAATATTCCAAACCCAGCGTATGCGATACTGTGCTTAAAACAACAACAAAACCCTTTTCTTTTAGAATTATCCCCAGTGAATATTTAAGAAATCAAAATAGAATTTTAATACCATGCTTCATATCAGGTTGGTATGTTTTCTGTTTTTCCCACTGGATACCATATTTGACAAAACACGAATTTTTTTTTGAAGTGGCCCCCTTTAACATTGGATGAGTGCCCATTTACAGGGATGCTTCAAAGGGTGGAGTCTGTTGGAGTATTACTTAGTTTGGTCAAATACATCTGATTTTTTCAGTTGTAAGCTGTAGGTCTTTGTTAGTTAAATATTGTAGTCCAAGTTAGCTGGAGGGGTTGACAGAAGTGGAATATGAAATTTAGTCTGTGGATGTTATATTTTCCTTTCAGTATTCTACCATCTTTTGTAACGGATTGGTCCAGGGTCCTAGGAATAAAATGCCTGAATTTGTGTCCTCAATCTGATCTGCTAAAACCAAACAGTTCAATCTATTAGTCTTGACATCCACAGACATCTGGTGGGCCCTAAAGCCTGGCTTTACTTCTTGGTGAAGAAATGCATGCCTTTGAGAATTTCTCCATATGTGGTTCTCAGATGTCAATTCACCAATTTACTTACATCCTTACCTAAAGATTGCTTTTTCTGGGGCGCCTGGGTGGCTCAGTCGGTTAAGCGACTGCCTTCGGCTCAGGTCATGATCCTGGAGTCCCGGGATCGAGTCCCACATCGGGCTCCCTGCTCGGCGGGGAGTCTGCTTCTCCCTCTGATCCTCCCCCTCTCATGCTCTCTGTCTCCCATTCTCTCTCAGATAAATAAAAAAAAAAAGATTGCTTTTTCTGCTTGGGATAAAAGATGTTCACTTAGAACCTGATAATTGTTCTTGGCTTTGGTGTAGGTCCAGTAAGAGGGATCAGTCTGTAATTGAAAGCTGGGGAGGGATGAGCGGTTCAGTATGTATGTGTATGAGCGGCTGGCTTGGGAGGCTAATGAGAGAAGCTTAGAGACCTGGCCTGGATTAACGTTCGCAACATCGTATTTTGAAGCTGCCCAATGGAGCATGTCGTGAAAAATGTTGTTTCTTTTTGTGCATAAATTTATGTTGTGCCTCTTTTTGCTATGAGTTTTGGTCTTGGCCTCGCTATGAGTTTGCACTTAGTCATAGACCCCAGGTACCAGGCTGTTCCGCCCTTTGGGTCTAAGGGTAATGCACGGGCTCTATCTATACCCTACGCTTCAGCAACAGTGCAGTAAATATTAGTATTTCCAATCAGTCATTTTCTCTCTGTCATGGCAGCTTTTCACATCCTGAACAACACTACCATTCAGTTTAAACTGGAGAAGATCCCTGTAGAGAGAGAATCTGAATTGACGTTCTCCCTCAGTCCAGATGACTTGGGAACTTCTAGCATCATGAAGATTGAAGGGAAATTTGTCAACCCAGTTCAGGTAAACACCTGTTGATTTTCATGTCTGGGCAGTTGAAGTCCTATACTTACTTTATATTTATTATATTAATATGTTCATATCTTATATATTTGTATATATAAAATGTTAGAAGGAAAATATGTAAATTCAAAGAGACATTGTGACTGTGCCTATTACTGTTGATAACTTGTTCTGTGAATGTGGAGCCTTTTCATTGTGTCCTTTCATCTCTGGGGCATCAGTCTTGTTGGCCCTCTTCATGTGCCGGAATGGTGAATTCTATAGAGAGAGGAGGCAGATCTTTAATTCCGTTGGCATTCAAAAACAAGCAGAGTTATTGCTTAAAAAGTCAGAGCCTGTCTTTCTCAGGAGGATCTAGTTCTTGTCATATGTGGCTCAGCCTGTAAAACAATCTGATTATTTGAGCTGTTGACAGACCCTCTCAAGGGAGACTTAGTCTTGCCCTCTTTGAAATGAAATGGGCCAGGATAGGGATTTCTTGCGTGTGTGTGTGTGTGCACGCGCGTGCGTGCACATGCTTGTGGGTAGTGAGTATGCCTGTGTGTGTGGTGAGTACATGTGTATACAGCTGTCATCCTATTTCCTTCAAAAGTGTCATTTTTCCTGCTTTCACAGGGATGAGCGCAAAGAGCATATCGTTACAAAAAAGCAGGGACAGGCGGGATCTTAGGACAGTGGATCCTAGCCTGGGGCAGTAACTCATCACTAGTCTGTATCTGGCAGCTGCTCTGGGGTAACTCAGGAGTGCTGTTCACAGAACATGTGTATCTTTTGGCATCAGTGATTCCTGACTATGGGTCCCTGGGTGAGAGAACTTTCCCCAAAGCTTTCCCGTCTTGGCTACACTTTTGCATTACCAGTAGTGGTTACTAGGGTGCCTTTTTCACCTTAAGTCTAGCATATGGCATGAATTCCTTTGGATTATGTTGACTTACTGTTCTTATGGTTACCAATCACTTACTGTGGTTTTTGATGAAACTCTTCTAAAAATTATTGTAAATGTTAACAATTAATTTAATAATCTTAAAATATTTTATTATGAAAAATTTAAAACATACACAACACTGGAATAATTTAATGAACCTCATGTACCCATCATTCAGATTCAGCAGTTATCAATATCTTGCCACATTTGTCTCATTTCTCCTCTCTCTCTCTCTCTCGTTTTTTTTGTGGGGGTGTGGGGAGGGTTAGAGGGAGAGAGAGAGAGAGAATCTCAAGTAGGCTGCATGCCCAGTGCAGAGCCTGACTCAGGGCTCAATCTCACAACCCTGAGATCATGACCTGAACCGAAATCAAGAGTCAGATGCTCAACCGACTGAGCCACCCAGGTGCCCCTTTTGGTGAACTATTTTAAGGCAAATCCCAGAGTCATACCATTTTTACTGCTATGTATTTGGAATGTATCTCTGTAGTCCACGTGCATTTTCTTACGTAACTATAATGGTATTGTCATGTCGAAATGAGGATTCCTTGGTAACATAATAAATTTTAATCCATTTTCAGATTTCAGAGACATTTTTGATTATTTAAAAAAATGTCTTTTCACTTTTAGTTTGTGGATCCTAGTGAGACCCTGTACATTGCGTTTGCATGATCCATTGTGTGAGTCTTGGTTTAGTTTCCCTCTCATTTTTTTCCCCACCCTATTATTGCGTTCTGAGAAGTAGGTCAGTTGCCCTGTAGATTATCCCACATTGTGGATCTGGCTGTTTGTTTATGGCATCACTCAACTTGTTCTCCCACATTTCCTGTAAACTGTACCTTAACTCTACAGGTTTAACTGGATTCAGGTTCTTTTTTTTTCTTGGCCAGAACACTTCAGCGGTGGGGTTGTGTGCGTCATACTGCATTATATCAAGAGGCACATAATGCTTGGTTGTCTCTGATACTAATGCTGAAAGTGATGATTGTGTGCAGGTGCGAGAACCCGGTCTGTCCACTGTAAAAGTCCCTGGCAGTCCTTCGTATAAGGGCTTCTTCCACGGATGAGGTCTGATGGGATACACTGGTTAACTGGGGGCTGTAAAACAGTCACTTTCCAGTTCTGTCATTTCTGTATCTGTTTGGAATTCCTCTGTTAAAAAATTGCCCATAAGTATATAAAAAACTTATGTGAAAAAAAAAATTTTTTTTTTTTAAAGATTTTATTTATTTGACAGAGACACAGTGAGAGAGGGAACACAAGCAGGGGGAGTGGGAGAGGGAGAAGCAGGCTTCCCGCGCAGCAGGGAGCCTGATGTGGGGCTCGATCCCAGGACTTTGGGATCATGACCTGAGCTGAAGGCAGACGCTTAACGACGACTGAGCCACCCAGGCGCCCCTTGTGTGAAAAAATTTTTAATAAGAAGTTATAATTAAAAACAAAGTAGCGGGAGAGGAAACATAAGTGATCTTGGCTTATTATTATTATCATTACTAAGCACTTTCTGTTTGTTTAGCTGAACTGAACAAAGGTTATTACACTAACAGGCGATGATCAGTGAGTTGTAGAACCATGAATCTTGTTTCTCAGTCCTGTGGTATCACCACATTGGACTTTTGGCAGTATTCCCATCCATTTCTGCAGTTGTTTTTGTGGGATTAGGAAGAGTGATTTTACTGATTCAGGCCTACAGTCAACAGTACTTACTGAACACTGATTGTGTAAAGATTATTTTGTGGGGTGCTGGGGGAGGCAGGGGGAGGGCCTCATCCATAGACATGGGTCAGGGAGAGGTTAAGGACAGAAAAGAAACAGAAGGGATAGTCCCTGCTCTCAGCTAATTTATAACATCTTGGGAAAACCCATAAGCATCAACTCTGGAAGTTTGTGGCCAGTGCATCTGAGTGCAATTAATAATAGTAGTGGAATAACTGAATTCTTCTCTTTGACTACAGGTGGTGTTAGCAAAGCATGTGTATGAGCAGGTTTTACAAACGCTGGACAATCTCGTGTATAGTGAAGATCTGAATAAGTTTCCAGTCAGTGCTACCTCCTCACCTTGCCCTAATTCTCCTCTGCCTTCCCTCAGTACCAGTGGAGAACCTTCCATTGAAAGGAAGGAGAATGGGTTGTTCAGCCACTCCAGCCTTTCTAACTCTTCTCAAAAGTCCTTGTCTCTGAAGGAAGTGAAATCTTTTACCCAGATTCAAGCCAACTTTTGTATATCAGAGCTTCAAGTCCAGCTAAGTGGAGATCTGACTTTGGGGGCCCAGGGTCTTGTGAGCTTAAAGTTTCAGGATTTTGAGGTGGAATTCAGTAAAGACCATCCTCAGACTTTATCTATTCAGATTGCCCTGCGCTCTCTGCTGATGGAAGACTTACTGGAGAAAAATCCGGATTCCAAATATAAGAACCTGATGGTGTCTCGGGGAGCCCCTAAGCCATCTAGTTTAGCACAAAAAGAGTATCTTTCTCAGTCTTGTCCTTCGGTATCCAATGTGGAGTATCCTGACATGCCTCGGTCTCTCCCTTCCCACATGGAAGAAGCTCCTAATGTCTTCCAGCTGTATCAAAGACCCACCTCGGCATCCCGGAAGAAGCAAAAGGAAGTCCAAGACCAGGACTGTCCCTTGACCCCACCCCCTTCTCCAACAGTAGATGAGCCAAAGATACTTGCTGGAAAGAGTAAATTTGATGATTCCTTGGTACATATCAATGTATTGTTGGTGGATAAGAAACATCCAGAATTCTCTTCCAGTTATAACCGAGTTAACCGGAACATTGATGTTGATTTTAACTGCTTGGATGTGCTGATCACGCTGCAAACCTGGGTCGTGATCCTAGATTTTTTTGGAATTGGCTCCACTGCAGACAACCACGCAATGAAGGTACTGCCCGAGGACGTTCTACAAAACGTCAAGTCAGAATCAGATGCTCTCCTGGAGTCTGAACTTCAGGATCCAGTTAACACCAAGCTGGACCTCAAGGTATCACTCCCCTTTGGCTCCTTAAAGTTCTACAAATGAATTTTGCTTTGTTTATTTAAATGTACTCATTGTTCATTTACCCTAGGAAATAGATCTTATTGACAGAGGAGCTATATATGGTCTTCTGGATGTCTGTTAATATTTTAGAAAAGGTTTTAGCATAAATCCCATCTGGAGGCAGGGAGAATAAATGGTTTAAGTAACCTTTGTCTTTCCTTTGGGTTGTGCAATTCAGTGGAATGCTCTGTTGTCTTGGAGTCTCAGGTTGCTGGTCTTCTGTCATCCGATTAGTTAAGATAACTAAGTGAGGTAATGTACGTAAAGCCCCTAGCCAAGTGTCTGGCCCCTAGTAGCTACTCTAGAATGTGGCTCTGATCCTCTGTCCCTGCTCACTCAGAACATTGTTGGCTTTCACTGAGGCAACAGGACAAGCACTGAGAAAGAAGTCTCACGTCAGACTGCCTGGGTTTGAATTCTGGCATTTTTTTTTTTTTTTAAAGATTTTATTTATTTATTTGACAGAGACATAGCGAGAGAGGGAACACAAGCAGGGGGAGTGGGAGAGGGAGAAGCAGGCTTCCTGCGGAGCAGGGAGCCCGATGCGGGGCTCCATCCCAGGACCCCGGGATCATGACCTGAGCCGAAGGCAGACGCTTAACGACGACTGAGCCACCCAGGCACCCCTGAATCCTGGCACTTTTGCCGTAACTTCTGGCTGTGTGGCCTTGGGCATGGTTTTTAATTCTTCTCCCCCGATTTTCTTATCAATGAACTGGGGGTGTTGAGTGGTGCCTCCATCATCGGGATGTTGCAAGGATTCAGGGAGATAACTACTTGAGCAGGGCCCTTTGCACAGTGCGTGGCATGAAGTGAGCATTCAGCGAACGAGAACTTGTATAGTTTTGCTATTATGTGGATTACCAGACTTATAACTTGTCCTTGGTACTCCTATTGTAGATGTAACACTTAAAAAAGATAGCGTTTGATTTTAAGGTTATTCTGTTCTGTGTGCTAGCATGGTAAGATGTATAAGCAGCTAAATTCCATTGACCATTTGGGGGCACGTCCTCAGAGCTGGCACCATCCAGAGCCCGGGGCCCCCCCGCAGTGGCTGATGCCATCTGTGCCTGGGGGGTGAAGTTCTTCATCTGCTTGTCGTAGCAAATGCGGACTGGTGCTTGCTGCTGGGGAGCCTTCAGGGAGGAGAATCATGTTCAATTCAGCCACTATCTTCTTCTTTCCTTAGCTGGCGGGAGGCTGCATTCCTCTAGAAATAGAAGAGCTTTCGGGGCAGAGTTGGGCCCGAACTAGTGTCACCTCTCCTGCTCAGTGTCTGTGGATGAATGCCATCGCAGCACTCTGTTTAGCCAGATGAATGGCAACGGGAGAGGCTTCAGTCATTGTTTTGGACTTGATGTGTTTGTAGCCGTTAACTTTCATCTTGCCGTGCCTGTAATGAGGGGCCTCAGGAACCCTTCAGTGTTGGGTGTGGAAGTGCTCCAGGGGGCTTTGCACAGATAGAGGTAGCTGGCTTCACAAGAGAGTAACAGTGGATAATGCCCCTTGGCAATGGGCTGTTTTAGAATTTTTGAAAACATTTTTATTGTGAAAATTTTAAAACATAACACAAATAGTTTAATGAACTTCCATTGACTTTATTCCTTTGAGATTCATCACATTGACTTTATTCCTTTCCTCTTTTTGGTGAAGTATTTTTTTTTTTAAAGATTTTATTTATTTATTTGACAGAGGCACAGTGAGAGAGGGAACACAAGCAGGGGGAGTGGGAGAGGGAGAAGCAGGCTTCCCGCTGAGCATGGAGCCCAAATTGGGACTCGATCCCAGGACCTCGGGATCACGAACTGAGCTGAAGGCAGATGCCCAACGACTGAGCTGCCCAGGCGCCCCTTTGCTGAAGTATTTTAAAGCAAATTCCAGATAAATCATTTTACCTCTTCATCCTTCGGTATTCATTTCTAAAAAATGTGGACATGTTCTTACCTAACCACATCTCACTAAATTAATGAGAATTTCTTCGTATTCTGTAACACTCACCAGTCCATGATCAAATCTTTCTGATTATCTCAGTAGCCCTTTGACTGGTGGATTATAGAGAAATGAATAGTTAAGAAACTTCATGTCTTCCCTGTGACCTCTGCAATTCATTGGAATACTTTGCTTTGTCTACAAAAGGGGGAGAATTAAATAAAATGATATGTGACTCTTGAATGGGAGTTCAGATGAGGTTCACATGTTACATTTGCTGCCCTATCTCCTAAATCTCTGTTAATTGAAGAAGACCAGTCTTTATTCTCCCCATGGCATTGGCTTGTAGAAACTGGGTTGGTGTCCTGTGGAGTATCCCACATTCTGGCTTTGTCTTTTGGTTTCCATCTGGTGCCACTTGACTTCTTTGATCTTCTCATTTTAGAAATGGAAGTTAGCTCTAGAGGCTTCCTCAGATTCAGGTTCAACTTTTGTTAACAGTTCATAGGTTGTGCTGGGTGCTTCCTGTTGCATCATGTTCAAGGGTATGCAGCATCTGGTTGTCCCACTTTTAGTGACACTAGGATTCGTGCTAAGAGTGGGTCAGGTGGTGACAGCTGGATTCCTCTAATCAAAGCATTTTTAGCCCCACTGTATTTCTTATTTGGGTGATTAAGTGACTGGAGGCTTTCTGTTTCCCTCCTTCAGGATAATCTCGTTTCCTTGAGACCTGTGTGTCTCTGTCAGCAAGCTTTCTGTGGTCTTCAAGGCCACTGTGCCTAGAATAATCCGCTCCTTTTTTCTCTGCCTTCCTCTACAGATGTTCCTCTTTCTTCCTGTTATTTTCTTTCTTTCTTTCTTTCTTCCCCCATCTTTTTTTCCTCCTTATCATTCATCCAACTTTAACTAAGCACCTGCTTAGTGGCAGGCCCTGAAGATGCAGGGATGAGTCTGGCACTTGGATGCAGTGACTGTGAATTGCGGTTCCATCCTTTCCTCTCTTCCTTCTCCCCAACTGATCTCTTATCCCCAGTGATGACGCTAAGGTGCCTGTCTCAGTACATCCTAGATATAGAAGTCCTTTGAATATTTGAAACGACAGTGTTACAATACAGGATTTATTTGTTACAAGGAATGTGGTTCCTAAGAGAAGATTTTGGCATTTTTCTATTTCTGCTTGTCCCTCGAAAAGAAAATCTTTGACTGTGGTACCTAGGCAAAGTCCCAGTTGGTCAGCAGAGCCTTCTATTAAATAATTGTCTAGTCATTAAACAGGATTCTAAATCATATTTATCATTTTGCTTGGACAGATTTCTTAGGGTAGGACTTAATGAATCTCTGAGTGATTATATTCAATACATTACATTCATATTACAGAATAGTTAATATGAAAAACAAATGCAAAAATGAGAAAAATTGTTTTATAATGTAACACGTTTCACTGATGAAGTATAGACGAGGCGAGCACAGAGGCACCACCACAGGACCTGGGTTTTAGGTTGTCCGGTCGAGCCCCTTTCTCATTAGCTCTCTCCTAAGGTTGACTGACAAAGAGAGCTAAAATGAAATTGGCATCCACAAAAGTGTTACCTTCATATTTCCTGAACCTTTCTGTATCTTCCTCGATTTGGTTCTGCTGTTTGCCTGACACATGCCTTTTCTCCCCTAGTAAGATCTGCCTTGCTTTATCTCCTACGTTCTTAGGTTCATTCGCTCTCTCTCGTGCTGAATAAGACCACCAGTGAGCTTGCTAAAGCAAGTGTATCCAAATTAGTGGCACACCTGGAAATGATTGGTAAGTGGGGAGAAATCAAACTTGCAAAATCTGGTAAGAATTTGAACCTCCTGCTCACAAATCTAATTGTCTTCACATGCAAAGTAAGGTGAGGGATCATTGGCTTAGATTGTGGTTCTTGGTCTGGCTATGATTTGTGGTGGTGGTTCCCAAATACCGGCTTATGGATTAGAGTCATGTGGACAGCTTGTTAAAAATGCATGTTTCTGCCCACCCCATCCCCAAAATATGATTCATTAGGTTGGGATGGGGCCCTGGCATCTATTTTTAACAAATTTTTAACAAACTCTGGGTAGGGTGACTATATAATTTTTTGTCCAAATTGGGACATTTTGAGAGTGAAAGGGGACATTATTAATAATTACACCTGGGAAACCAGGGTATATATATGTTCACTCTATTGCCATAATAGGGGAGCCATCAGTAAGGGGCGTGATTTTAGGTGGGAGGATGTAGCAAAGCTGGCATTCTTTCTACTAGGTCTCTGCAGGTTGAAATTGTTAGTTGAACACAAGTGATCAGCTACATCAGTTCTAAATAGCAAAGGTTTATAAAGTGTGAATAAAGCACTACTCCTTCCTTAAGGAACAGATAATGAAATAATGGACGACCACAGCTCACATGTTGATTCTGTAGTATAAACAAGAATGTCTTTAGGGGAAGGAATGATCTGAAATTGAGATTTCATGCCTGATGTAAACTAATTTATGAGCTCAGAAGAGATAGGTCTTTAAAATTGGGAGAAGTTTGGGTATTTTTGTTAGATGACATTAAGGGTCAAATATAAGTATGTCTTCAATTCATTGAGAGCTGAACTAGCATGGTGAATATAACACCTTCGTCATTGCTTTGTAGTGCTAATTATGATGATAAAACTTGTTTTATGGAAGCAATAGTTCGCAGTATCGCTTTTTAATATCCACACCATGTAAAGAATGATTCATCATAGGTTCACATCCCAGGTGCACATGTTTTAACATTCTTCTTTGTTCTTTTCCACCTTCAAGGGGTTTCACTCTTGTAATACCAGAGTAGTTTTAAATCTGTCTCCAGTGTCTCTCTCATTAATTGCACTTTTTTATTAAATCACACTAACACCCACTTAATGTTGCCTGAATACCTGACATATCTCTGACACTTCTTTCTTTATTCTTTTATCCATAGTACAATTAATAGACCCTTTGCTATTTCACTAATTCTAATTAGTGGTCTTAATCTCCGAAAGGATTTCATTTTGTCTGTATTTAGAAATGATTTATCCTTTAATTTGTGTATGCATTTAATTTAATTTCTTTCCCCTTCTAAAGGTTAATGTATGATATTGCTGTATTGTTTCAACCCCCTTTGGACTTCTGCATTGAGACTGTTTGAAACAATGTGGGAAATGTTTTTGGTGGGTGGATTGGAATATGAAGATTTGCCTTTGACATTTAATTTGATTAAATAGTGAAAAGTCTGAGGCATGTGTATATCGGTTTTTGTGCCAGACATATTTAAGGTGTAGGATGAAAGAAGATACATAAGAATGTGTTCTAATTTTAACATCCCTAGACGGAGACCTGGCCTTACAGGGAAGCATTGGGAGCCTGTCCCTGAGTGACCTCACAGCCCATGGAGAATTCTACAGAGAGCGGTTCACTACAAGTGGAGAAGAAGCGCTCATCTTCCAGACTTTTAAGTAAAAATATCAGTTTTTCTCATTTGACATTTCGTCATATTTCCTTGCTACTTCAAATTCTTGTTGGCTAAACAATAAAAGTTTAAAAAAATTTTACCTTCTTAGGTAAAATTGATATGATCTAGTTGCAGGGAATCCTGATTTATAGTAAAACTGATCTGTGTTGAAGCAGGCTACTCAGTCTTCATAAACAGATGGTGTATGATTGAAATAATTTTTTTTTAAGATTTTTTTTTTTTCAGTAATCCTTACACCCAACATGGGCCTCGAACTCACAACCCTGAGATAAGAATTGCAAGCTCCACTGACTGAGCCAGCCAGATGCCCCGAAATAAATATTAAAAAGCCTAGGCTCTCATGCCAGCTTTGCGCTGACTCGTTATATGAACTTAGGCAAGTCACTTAATCTCCATGAATCAGTTTTTCTATCTAAATATTGAAGGGACAAAGATCAGTTTCCATCTAGCTCTCAACATTCTGGAATGATTTCAGCCTGAAAAAGTTGTTGAAGATGTGAATGTTAAATTATATTACACATTTTTTTTCTGTATAAAGATAATCTATATTAAATCTTTTCAGTTTTAGAATTTAGAAGGCATTTTTAGAGCTATGTAGTTTTTTTTTTTTTAAGATTTTATTTATTTGAGAGAGAGAGAGAGACAGATAGTGACAGAGATAGCAAGAGAGAGCACGACTGGGGAGGAGAGGGAAAAGCAGTCTCCTGCCAGACAGAGATAGCAAGAGAGAGCACGACTGGGGAGGAGAGGGAAAAGCAGTCTCCTGCCAAGCAGGGAGCCCGACGTGGGGCTCAATCCCAGGACCCTGGGATCATGACCTGAGCCAAAGGCAGCAGCTTAACCGGCTGAGCCACCCAGGCGCCCCCTAGACCTATGTAGTTTTTAAAGAATGGTTTCTTCAGAAGGCTGAAAGTTTAAAATGGTAGGTTTTCAACATTTTGGGGAGCTGTTAGAAAATAGAGATAACCAGCTCTGCCCCCAAATATTCTGTTCTAGGGGAGTGCTCTTTTTTTTTTTTTTTTTTTAACATTTGCTAAAGTGTTTCTAATGTTTAACTAGAGTTGAGAAAAACTATCCCCAAAGATGTCTGAGAATTTTTTTTTCATTTTCAGGGGAAGTATATCCTACTTTACTGAGAATATAGATTGACGTGTTTATATTATTACCTACCACAGTGGTGTAATTCTATGATAAATGAGATAATTAATATAAAAGTCATAGCTATCAGGTTGGCACAAAATAGGTGCTTAAGCAAATGTGAATTTCTTTCCCCTGTGACTATGTCCCATATAATTTATTATTATGATGTCATGTCTTTTAAATTGAAAACCATTCATAAAAGTTTTCTAATTTGTCTTGGAATGTAGATGCTAAACCTCTTTGGCCTACATTTCACTGAAGTAAAAAGAAGACATCTTTCTGCCTCCAGGAGACCGTTTTCCCCAGAAACATTGGTTGTGTTGCCTACTGGTCTTTACCCATTGTTTCATGGTCTAATTTTTGTTATCTTTCGAGTCCATATTGTTATAATCTTTGAGCAGGAAGAATCACTTTGCCCTGAAGGCAGGGAAAGAGGCCCCGGTGAAAGATGTGAGCCACAGGTGGCTTCTGAGTGAGTTCTGGCATCAAGAGTGAGTCTAGTGCCAGGGCTGCCTACCTGTTCATAGCCGTGGCCATCACCCCAGGCTTGGATTTCACATCCTCAGCGAGTTGCCGCAGCTTAGAAAAGGAGTGATTATTGGAGTTTGCTTTGTCAAACCTGATTGCGGGTTGGCATTTCAATAGTTGAAGCTGTTTTCTAGGGGAAGCCCCTAAATGAGCTTGTTTTCTTCCAATACTGACTTATATCTGGCTGCCAAGTCACACTTCTGCGCTTCTTCCCAGATACGGCCGGCCTGACCCTCTGCTCCGGAGAGAACACGACATCCGAGTGAGCCTGCAGATGGCCTCCGTGCAGTATGTGCACACGCAGCGCTTTCAGGCCGAGGTGGTGGCCTTCGTGCAGCACTTCACTCAGCTGCAAGATGTCTTAGGGCGCCAGCGAGCGGCGATCGAGGGCCAGACGGTAGGAGGGCCCATTTCCCTACGTTGCTTTTCCAGTTTGATCAATAGAACTTTTAAGCCTCTAGAGAGAAGTCTGGAAAATTTCACTGCAAAAAGGAAAGGTCTTTAGGCAATTTTATGCTTACTAGTGTCCTCCGGGTAGCCGATTATCTACAGAAGTCTTGTTGTAATTGGAGAGCTTACATTCCCTCTGTCGTGTTTTAATGACCTGTAGGGTTTAGCTTTAGCTTCCTCTAAAGAAGATAAACGAAATTTATGGCTAACACTTAAGACTTCTGGTCCCTTTTAGTACTCTAGTGGAGATACTTCTCTTGGAAAGTGTTCCCAAGGAATATATCAATTATGTAAAGAGTTTTTTCCAAATAGATTAGCGGTTCCCAACTTCTTCATTCATGGTTCTCTTAGTGTTTTGGAATTATTTCCATGGCACGTCCTCAGCCAAAAGACACACCTAATGGTCTTTCCATTTAAAAAATAGTAAAGTCTAAACAAGTACGTACACATGTCCTAATGACTCAGTAGCTGTTTAAAAAAATAACACATAAGTGAAAGACTAATATTTTTATTTCATTTGTAAATAAATTACTTGCTAGCAGGGATGCAAGTGCCCCTTGGGCACCGTACAGCTTCTCAGACTTGGGACAGGCTGGACACGGCAGCTCTCATTCATTGCCTTACGGCCCTTGCTTTTTATCACAGCAACTGCCAAAGACCCAGTTTCGCGAAGATGTGACATCATTGGAAGGAATGTAGCATGATCTAACATTGAACGTGAACTACCTCAGTCTAGTATGTGCAGTGTCCAACAAATGTGTTTGCCTCAAAAATTTGAAATGTCCTGGCAGCACGCACGTGTGTGGCAGCATCTTGTGGTGTCTTGGCACAGAGTTTGGGAACCACAGAAAACGTTTACAATGCAGTCCTTTGTAAAACTTATTTATTTTTAAGCTTCATTAGGTAAAAGATTATAATTAAATAAAGAGTTACGGTCTTTATAGTGACAACATTTAAAAAGTCTAACTTTATTTAAATTTTTTGAGTATGTTACATATTGATTTAATATAGAATCGAAGTAGAAGGACATTTGGAGAAAAGTCTCCTTCTCAATTACTTTTCCTCAGCCACCCAGTTTCTCTCCCTGGAAATAATCAATGTTACCAGTTTCCTGTATATCTTCGAGAGAATATATATTTTTTTAAAATATAAAAGCACAGGGGTGCCTAGGTGGCTCAGTTGGTTAAGCCTCCGACTCTTGATCTCAGTTCAGGTCTCAGGGTTGTGAGTCCAAGCCCCATCCTGGGCTCCACATTGGGTGTGGAGCCTACTTAGTTTAAAAAAATATATTTATCTGTATACATATAGATATATATCTATATATAAAAGCACAGTCAAATTATAGGGAATGTGGAAAAAAGGATCAGTCTTATCAGTGTCCTAGTACCCCAGGTATATTTTAATTTGTTTTCATTGTTTTTTAAATTTCTCCGTATGCATGTTTCCATGGTTGTAATGATAGAATATGTAACCTTCTTTTTTCTTTTTAGAAACTTTTAAAACAAATTTATTATTTGACACATATAAAAGAATATTGGTAGCATGTCAGTTTCAAAGTATGATAACGAACATTCAGGAAATAAATAAAAATTAAAACATTGCTAATGCTGCTGCACGTGTTCCTTCCCCATCTTATTCCTGTCTCCTTAGTAACTGTTCTCCTGATTTTTGGGTCTTATGGTCCCTTAAAAAAAAGTTCCCGTATAATATCTTATTTCATTTGTTTTGATCTTTATGAAAATGCCATTAAGCTGTGTTTAATGTTCTGTTACTTTTTTTTCATTTTCATTTAGTTAGATACATTCAGGTTGTTACACATGATGGCCTTTCATTTAATTTCACTGTTGTAGTTCATTGCGTGTAGCACAGATTTATCCATTTTCCTGTTGAACATTTGGTTGCTTACCTGTTTTGCTCTTGTGTACTATGTCTCTCTTTGTGCACGTGTGTAAGATTTTCTCTGAGCAGGATTTCTGGGCCATGGGGTATGCATATGTTTATCTTTACAAGATAGTGCCAGATTGTTTTCCCGAAACCATTATACATTCCCATTGGCAATGTATAAAAATTCCTTTTAATTCATATTTGTATGAATTCATATCCTTTAATTCATATCCAACACTCGTTAACCTTTTTATTTTGAGCCAATAATGGTGTAAGATGACATTATTCCACTTATGGTCTACTTATGCCTTTTATTTTTACTTCTTATTTTTAAAATAATTTTTAAAATTTTAATTCCACCTACCTATGCTTTTTTAAAAAAAAAAAACATTTAAATCGAGGAATAGCACATAGTACATACAGTAACGTAATGTAAAGTGTGTTAATTTTATGCATACACTTTTGAAAGCCATCATGTTAACCTTTTTTCATAATCTGTTTCCATTTCGCTTTGCATTTTTCATAGTGATCCTATTTAATAATTGTATAATCCATTAAGTCAGTTTACTTAACCATTTCCTTGTTTTTTTAACATTTAAATTGCTTCCAGTTTTTCATTCTTAGGACTAATGCTTCTGTGAATAGCATTGTGTACCTAGTTGTTTTTTTTTTTCTCCCATTTTTTGTATTATTTTTATAGTATTAAAGCCTGTAAATGACTGTTCGGTCATAGTGATGAACAGTTTCGTGACTCTCAATTTGATACTTTTAATAAATGTTGTCCATTAGAATTATGTACCCTTAAAATGATTATTTTCACCTGTGTGGCTTAAGCAGCAGTGTTACTGTGAGGAATCACTAGGGGTAGGAAGTGAGACAGTGTGCTTTAGTGTGTAATTGGGTTTAATTTCCTGGGTTAAGCAGAAATTAAACAGGTAAGTCTTCGAAGTTTTTGTTATATCAAGTTAGGTAAGACAAGTAGACAGTAAAAGAGTGATCTTCTGTTTTGAACAGTGCTAAGTGTGTGGGCTCCGAAGAAAAGCTGATCTTCTCAAGATCTTTGATCCTAGCTGTTTGAATTACATAGGTTTAAGATTTTGCTTTACTTAGATTTATGGAGAGAGCTAAAGACCTGCTTTTATTTGCTGGTAAAATTGAGGCTATTTTGAAATTTAAATACCTTTCTCCTGGTGACAGGTGGTATCCTCTATCTTTGACTTGTAGCCGGATTTTTATTCCTGTATTTTCCGGTGTCTGTAAATAATGATCGAATAGGACTTGATGTTTCTTTTTAATCTTATTGTTTGAAATTGTAAGAGTATCATGTACCTCGATTAGGCCAAATATGAATTTATTTTTTATCCCAGAAGTGTAATAATGGTTTTCCTGCGTCTTCTGATTTACATGTAGTTTCTTTTATTTGTTAAACTTCTTTATTCACTGAGCAACTGGGAGTGTAGATTTTTGGCGGAGCTAAGATGTGGTATTGCAGTTTCGAAATCTTGGTACAAGAATCTGGAGTCTGGGTGTTGCCGGTATAAGTTGTTTCACCAGCAGTGAGTTATTTTTCTTGCTGTTCTTCTTTTGACTCAGTTATTGGAGGAAAAGGGAGATACAAAAATAAGTATGCTGTACGGTTGCTTAATAATATATTAACGATGCTTTGGAGCTTTCACAATATTATCTCATTTGATCCTTATGACAACCATGTTTGTTCATTTTTGTGAATTATTTAGTGACTGTTCATTGACAAATGATCTGTCATAGAGTTTGCCAAGTGCTAGGAACATAATGGAAAACAAGAAAGACAAGGTCATTGCCTTAATGGAGCTCATGTTTTAGTGAGATGATATAACCCAGGAAAAAAATATAATTAGTTATGATTATAGCCAGTGAGGGAGTGGTGGGCCAGGTGCGTTACTGCCATTTTATCAGCGAGGAAACGGTAATTCTTAGCTCTGCTTGTCTGGAACTCTGGCTAACTCATGATTCAGCTTTTCTCTTAACGGGGAAACATGTAACATGTAACTACTAAGGTGTGTTAGGAAAGAGCTGTGCAGTATTAGTGTATTAGTTTTGAATCTGCCCCTTAATGCATTGAACTTTATAAAACAGAATTATATGCTATTGGATGATTGCTTCTACGTGCTGAGGTGGGTGGTGTCATTTCATCCTTACAACAGCTCTTGAAGCTAGGGCCTATGATTCCTCCCGTTTTACAGGTAAGAAAAGTGAGACCCAGAGACCTAACAAGTTACCCAGGCTCGCCAAGCTTCTAAGTGGCCAGGGTGGGGATTCCACTCAGGTAGTCAGGCTTCAGAGCTCCCATTCTGAGTGCCTACACTAACCTGCCAAAATGGTAACAGTTTTTATCTCTGGAGGTGAGGTTATGCATGATACCAGATTTCTTCTATTTGTTCGTCTTTCCCTTCTAAGTTTTCTACAGTGGATATGAGTTAATTTGTAAATCTAAAATTTACTCAAAGAACAAAGCAAACAGGCAGTAGTCATGGGTAGACAATACCAACAAATCATCTACTACGGTTAGAAAGTGAAAACGCTATTTATTGTGTTGTAAATTCTCCTGACTTATGTGCTTAACACCAAAGAAAGAAGAGCTTTTTTATATTATAAAGGCTATATTTTTTTAAGTAATAAATGTTTTTTATAGGTAACAAAAAAAATCAATAAAAATATGAGTAAGTAGAAAATTAAGACTGTCTTGTTCTCACTGTTTTATAATCTGTATTTTTCACTGATCAATATATGAGAAACATTATATTAGTGTATTATACTTTTTGTCGCCTTTGTTGTGGTATAATTTGCTCACAGTAAAATTAAGCAATTTTAAGAGTACAGTTCAATGAGTTTTAACAATTGTATAGTGTTATAACCCCAGTCACATCCAGATTTTTAGAACATTTCTGTTATCCACAAAGTTTCCGAGCTTCCATAGGCAAACAGTCTCCTAATCCCTGTGTCCTGGCAGCCATTGGTCTGTTTTCCATCAGAATAGTTTTGCCATTTTTTTCTTTTTCTTTTTTTTTTTTTAGAATTTTCTATAAATGAAATCATACATCATAGTTGTGTCTGGCTTTTTTCACTTAGCATTATGCTCTTGAGATCCATCCATATTGTTGCAAGTAGCAGCAGTGTGATTTCTTTTTATTGCCAGGCAGTATTCTATTCGTTGAATGTAATACAATTTGTTTATCTATTCACCCATTTAATGTACATTTGGGTAGTTTCAAGTTTTTGGCTATTATGAATAAAACTACTGGGAACATTTTGTGTTGAAGTCTTTGTGTGGATGTACGTTCTCAGTTCTCTTAAGTAAATACCTAAGAGAGGAATTGCTGCGTCATGTGGTAACTGTGTGGTTAACTTTATAAGGAACTGTCTTCAGAATTGTTCTGGCTAGGGGCACCTGCCTGGCTCAGTCGGTAGAGCATGCGACTCTTGATCTCTGCGTTGTGAGTTTGGGCTCCACAGTGGGCATGGGGCCTCCTTTAAAAAAAAAACAAAAATCATTCCAAAAAAAAAAAAAGTTTAAAAAATTGTTTTTGCTATTCTAGATTCTTTGCTTTTTTATGTGGATTTTAGAATCAGCTTGTCAGTTTCTACAATAAAGCCTGCTGAAATTTTGATTGGGATCGTGTTGAATCTGTAGGTCAACTTTTGGAGAATTGACATCTTTGTACTGTTGAGTCTTTTGTTTGAGTGTGGCATATGTCTCCATCTATTTAGGTCTTCAATTTCTCTCAGCAATGTCTGTAGTTTTGAGTGTACTGGTCTTATGCATCTTTTATTAAATTGATCCCTAGACCTTTTATATTTTTGATGCTTTTGTAAGTGATATTTTAAAAATTTCAATTTCCAATTCTCTGTAGACTGTACCTAGAGATACAATTGAGTTTTATACACTGACCTTGCACCCTGCAACTTTGCTAGATAGACTTACCAGTTCCAGTTACTTTGTGGAGATTCTTTAGGATTTTTTACATAGATGATCATGTTGTCTGTGAATAGAGTTTTACTTTTTCCTTTTCAATCTGTATGCCTTTCATCTCTTTTTCTTCTGTTACTACACTGACTAGGACTTCCAGTGCAATGTTGAATAGAAGGGGTGAGAGCAGACATCCTCACCTTGTTTCCAGTCATGGGGGGAAAGCATTCAGTTATTCTAGGGGTTGGCAAACTATGGCCTGTGAGAATATACACGTACATACACCCATACATAAAGTTTTATTGGAATACGGTCACTTACCTACTGTCTGTGGGTTTTTTTTCAGTTTTCTTGATTTGGTATGGATTTTTGTATCTGTGTTCCTAAGGGATATTAGTTTGTAGTTTTCTTTTCTGGGATAGAAAATAATGCCTTTTCTGGTTTTGGTAATGGGGCAATGCTGTCCTTGTGGAATGAATTGGAAGTGTTTCCTTTTCTAATTTCAGAAGAGTTTGTGTAGAATTGATATTCTTTCTTTCTTTGTATATTCTGGATACAAGCCCTTTGATATATGTGTTGTGAATATTTTCTCCCTGTCTATGGCTTTTTTCCCATTTTCCTGACACTGTTCTTTGAAAAGCAGAAGTTTTCCATTTTGATGAAGTCTAATTTTTTTTCTTTTATGTTTAGTGCTGTTTGTGTTTTGTCAAAGGAATCTTTGTCGACCACTAGGTGGCGAAAATTTTCTATGTCCTCTATTATAGAAGTTTTATAATTTTAGATCTCTTATATTTTTTTTTTAAAGATTTTATTTATTTATTTGAGAGAGAGAGAATGAGAAGAGCACATGAGAGAGGGGAGGGTCAGAGGGAGAAGCAGACTCCCTGCCGAGCAGGGAGCCCGATGCGGGACTCGATCCCGGGACTCCAGGATCATGACCTGAGCCGAAGGCAGTCGCTTAACCAACTGAGCCACCCAGGCGCCCTAGATCTCTTATATTTTGAGTAAATTATTTTTAAATATTTTTATTTTTTAAAGTAATCTCTACACCCATCGTGGGGCTTGAACTCACAACCCTGAGGTCAAGAGTTGCATGCTCTAGTGCACGCCATCCAGGTGCTCCTTGAGTTAATTTTTGTGTATTTTGTGAAGTGAGGGTTGAGTTGTTTTTTTTCCCATATACATCTCTAGACTGTTCGTTTCCCATTGTATTATCTTGGCACATCTGTTGAGAAACAATCGACCGTATAGGCATGTATATATTTCTTCACTTTCTGTTCTGTTCCATTGATTTATATTTAATTGTATGCCAATACCATCTTGTCTTAACTACTGCCGCTTTATAGTGTGTCTTGAAATTGGGTAGTATAAGTCCTCCAACTTTGTTGTTTTTCAAAACTTCAGGACCTTTGCTTTTCCATACAAATTTTAGAATCAGCTTGTCTTTCTACAATAAAATCTGCTGGGATTTCGACTGGGATTGCACTGAATCTGTATATCTGGAGAATCAACATCTTAATAATATTGAGTCTTTGGATCCTCGTGTATGATATATCTCTCTATTTAATTAGGTCTTCAGTTTCAGTACTGTGTTATAGTTTTAGGTATACTGGTCTTACACATGTTTTGTTAAATTGATCCCGAGGTATTTGAAATTTTGATGCTATTATAAATGATATCAATTTTTAAAAAAATTTCAATGTCCAATTATTTATTGAAAGTGCGACAAATAGAATTAACTTTCGTATATCAACATGTTGACCTCTTATCCTTCAATCTTGCTGCACTTATTCTAGTTCCTTTCGATTTTTTGGGATTTTCTACATAGGTGATTATGTTGTCTGGGATAAGAGAGTTATATTTTTTCCTTTCCAACCTGTAGGTCTTTTTGCACAGACTAGGACTTCAGCATAATGTTGAATAGAAGTGGTGAGAGGGGTTACCCTTGCCTTGTTCCTTATCTTAGAGGGAAAACCTTCTGAAAATGTGGTGTTAACTGTAAATAGTTTGTGCTTGTGTTTTTTAAGGAATCTCTCCACTTTATCTAAACTGTCAGTTTGTTGGCATGAAGTTGTTCATAAGTTCCCTCATCTTTTTAATATTTGTAAGTTCTGGGGGTGCCCAGATGGCTCAGTCGGTTAAGCTCTGCCTTCGGCTCAGGTCATGATCCCCAGGTCCTGGGATTGAGGCCCCCGAGTTGGGCTCCCTGCTCAGCGGGGAGCCTGCTTCTCCCTTTCCCTCTGCCCCTCCCACTCACTCATGCTCTCTCCCTCTCCCCCCACCCTCACTCAAATGAATAAATAAAACCTTTAAAAAATTCTTTTTGTAAGTTGTGTAGCAATGTCACACACTCCTTCCTGACAGTGGCGGTTTTTGTTTTCTTCCTGTTTTCTTGATTCGTATAGCTAGACGTTTGTCAGTTTATCAGTCTTTTCAAATAATTAACTTATTGAAGCCTGTGTTATGGCCCAGGCGTATTCTCAATGAGTATGCCATGTATACTTGGAAAGAATGTATATTCTGTGGTTGTTGGGTATTGTGTTGTATAAATATTTAATTGATTTTTAAAAATTATCTGTTTTCTAAATAACTGATTTTTGCTTTATACTATTTTTTCCCCTTCTACTTACTTAAATTCATTTTGCTTTTCCTTTTTCTAGCTTCTTACACTTTGATCACTGATTTTTTTTTTTTTTTTAAGATTTTATTTATTTATTTGACAGAGAGAGACACAGCGAGAGAGGGAACACAAGCAGGGGGAGCGGGAGAGGGAGAAGTAGGCTCTCCACAGAGCAGGGAGCCCAATGTGGGACTCGATCCCAGGACCCTGGGACCATGACCTGAGCCGAAGGCAGACGCTTAACGACTGAGCCACCCAGGCGCCCATTGATCACTGATTTTAATCTTTATTCTTTAAGCGTTTAATACTATACTATGCATTTCTCATTAAGTACTGTCTCAAGTGTGTCCCACAAATTTGAATATGCTACATTTTCTTTATCAGTTAGGTCAAAAGATTTTTCTGTTTCCTTTGTGATTTTTTCTTTGACCCTTGGGTTATTAAGTGTGTAGTCTACTTCCCAAATATTTGGGGGTTTTCCATTATCTTGTTATCAATTTCTAGTGTAAGTCCACGGTGCTATTAGAATATACTCTGTGTGATTTTAGTTGTTTTAGAATTATGAATTCATGGAACTTTTGGGAACCGGAAGCTATTTGATTGTAAAATTAGGGCATTGATTGAGCCTCTGAGTTAATTTTTCTTCCTGTTTCAGGTGAGAGATCAAGCCCAGCGCTGTTCACGGGTTCTCCTGGATATTGAGGCGGGTGCTCCTGTTCTCCTTATCCCTGAAAGTTCCAGATCAAATAATCTAATTGTAGCAAATTTGGGGAAGTTGAAGGTCAAGAACAAGTTTCTCTTTGCTGGTTTTCCTGGGACCTTTTCCTTACAAGATAAGGTAAGCAATCAATATCCATTCCCTTTTCGGTCCAACTATTTGAGCGCCAGTTGAAGATTTCGTATGTTGCCAACAAGGTGACTTGTAACTGTTGTTACTTTTGTGGTGTATGCAGCTTGAACAATTTTTTTGACATTTTATTGACATTTCAATTAGCCTTTTAATAGAGATAGTGTAAATTATAACCTTTACCAGTTGTATGCAGACAACCAACAGAACCAACCTTCTGTCTGTATAATGCTTTTCTCACAGGCTGACCTTATAAATGATCAACTTTTTACATGACCTATTTTTTTCAGCAGATGGGATTTGGCCCATGGTTTATCTGAAGCCGTTCATATCTTCATAATAAAATTTTATACAGTATGTGGCTTTACAGTTTAAAACTAATTTAGCACTTATTTATTTCTTATGACAGTGTTTAGAGGTAACTGGGCTGAAGATTATTGCTTTCATTTTACATTCATGTAGTAAATCACAGATTTGGCACCAGAGGTGGTCTCAAGAGCCCCTCCCACCCATTTCTGTAGTCCAGGAGACAAACGTTGCTGGAACTTGGGACCAGGTCTTGTTCTAGGTGTATGTTTTAACAGAGCCTTGCTGGTTTCCATGGGAGCTTTGCAGTATATTTGCTTATTAAGAACAAATTCATTTTAGCTTGTCAGAAAAGCACTTACTGAAATTCCCAGGTAGTTATGCCCATCTTTAGTCTAAAAGCTAATAACATAGGGAGAGAGCCTTTGAAGGAGGAGGTACAGAAGATTTCATTATGAGCTCTTATGACTGGCAATAATAGCAGTAAATAGCCAACATTTGTTGGATGCTTCTTATATATTAGCCAGTGCTAAGTTCTTTACATATTTGTCCATTTTTTTTTCTCCTTAGCAACCTAAGGGGGTATCTGGTTTTATTAACCCCATTTTTCTTTCTTTCTTTTTTTTTTTTTTAAAGATTTTATTTATTTATTTGAGAGAGAGAATGAGAGACAGTATGAGAGGGAAGAGGGTCAGAGGGAGAAGCAGACCCCCTGCTGAGCAGGGAGCCCGATGTGGGACCCGATCCCGGGACTCCAGGATCATGACCTGAGCCGAAGGCAGTCGCTTAACCAACTGAGCCACCCAGGCGCCCTAACCCCATTTTTTGAGCTAAAGATATTGAGACTTAGATAGGGTAGGTCATTTCTTTTGGATAATACAGCTAGTCCCAGTACAGCATGGGCCTCAGACTTGGTGTGTCTGCCTTCCATACACTCTTAACTGTGATACGCCTTCACCTCCCACTATTACGGTTAGGCCTGTGTCGGGAGAGTTAACTGGGGAAGGCGGTCCCTGTGATGTGCCTTACAGGCCCTGGCCTGCATCGCTATAACTCTTTTGAATTTTCTAAAGGGTGTGGCTGAGTTCATGAAAATAATTTCGAGGGAAGAACTCCAAAGATGATCACAGAAAAGATATAAATTTGAGCAGTTACTGTTTGCCTCTCTAGGTGTAGAAAGAAAAGAAAATGAAAAAGTGTGAGTAGGGTGCTAGTTCTTACCAGGACTTTGCCAAGGACCTCAGCTTGGTTCAGAAAGTAACAGGAGACTCTCTTTGTTGGTAATGCCTAAACTCAAATAATTTTGTTTTCAAATTACTGTCTCCATATTTTTCTTCATTTGTTTTACTTCTCACTCATCCATTTACTCACTCTTACTAAGCTACACATCCTGAGCTGAAAATATTTGATTCAGCGAGTGGGAGCGGGTAGAGTAAGAAGGGTGCAGACAGACAGCAAGAACGTGGCAGCCATGTTTGTGTGTCATAACCTTGCCAGAGCGAGGGTGTTTGGACGAGGGGTTGAGGGGTGGGTTGTCCATATGTCACCCCAATTGTAGTCACTCAGAGAAACCAGATGCAGTGATGAGAGCAGAGGGTGACGCCAGAGCAGCAGTGCTCAGCGTTGGAGGGCGGAGCGCCACCACGTTTACCGCACAGCTTCGTAGACAGGCCTTCAGGCAGAGCTGATGGAGAACTCGCTTGTTGACCTCACTGTAGGAAGACCTCCTGTGGGAATGATAGGCCTTCCCTGCCTTGATAGGGAGATGTAGGCTGCCACTTAGGTATGGTTTTTAAGAGAGTAAAAGTAAAATCAGTCTCTACTGGTCTTTCACAGCAGGCCTAGTAGAGTACTGGTAACCTGGGTCTTTATGAAGAAAGTCTGTTTTCACAGTTGCGAGAGAAGCATTTTACTGTTCACTGACCAGAGTCTTAAAGAACATAAAAGAAAGATCCATGTGTGAAAAGGAAGATTGGTACCTGCTTCTAAAAGTTCTCGCTTCTAAAATTTTCTTAGTGTGAGGTATTTGTAGTTAAAATGACTGGATTTTTTTAAAAAGATTTTATTTATTTATTTGAGAGCACATGAGCTGGGGGGAAGGGTGGCAGAAGGAGACGGAGAAGCAGGCTCCCCGCCGAGCCGGGAGCCCGGTGCGGGGCTCGATCCCAGGACCCCGGGATCATGACCTGAGCCGAAGGCAGCCGCTTAACAGACTGAGCCACCCAGGCGCCCCTTTTGGTTTTTTTTTTTTAAGATTATTTATTTGACAGAGAGAGACCACAAGCAGGGGGATAAGCAGGCAGAGGGAGAGGAAGAAGCAGGCTCCCCGCTGAGCAGGGAGCCCGATGCAGGGCTGGATCCCAGGACCCCGGGATCATGACCTGAGCCGAAGGCAGCCGCCCAACCGCCTGAGCCACCCAGGTGCCCCAACATGACTAGATATTAAGCAAATGTATCAGAACTTGGTGTTTGCACATGAAGGTTGCCCTCACTGTCACCTGGGGACACTTTGTTCCAACATCTTGTTCCAGCTCTCCTGCCATCACTGCCCAAGGGAGAGTTGGATCCCTTCTTTGGAGTGGTCTTTGGAGCCGACAGTAAGTTCTTCAGGATATCTGTGTTTGTGGTAAATCTTTGTTTTGAGGACTAAATTTTTTAGGAAGAAAGCAGCTAGAACCAGAATAGGTGATCAGGTTGAATAATACCATTTTTGTTCCTCTGCCCTTCCTAAAAAGGCAAAGGACTGATGTTCTCTATCGGTTTTATCTGTATATGGGCTCAGGAGCTAACTCAGATGTTAGCCTCTAAGAATTGCCAAAATATTGGAAGAAATTTTTGCACATGAGTTTCTGTTTTGTTAAATAAGCCAAATAACAGCACATAGTTTGTGGCATTTTAATGAAAGACTTTTCCTGTATTTGTTTTTGAGGATTTGATTTTAAGCGGCAGTGTGTACACGGCTCGCTCTTTCTTCAAGGTATAATACACTTTTTGCCTCCTGGTTATTCTGAAAAACCTTATGGGATTCAGCAGTCAATTCACATTCATATACTTTAAAAAGAAAACTTTGAAAAACTAACTCTTTACCACATTACTTGGGAAAGCCTGCTTGTCACCTTTTTGTCCCTTTGATGAGTCACTTCCCTCCTGTGTAGAGAAGGCCTTCCTAAGGACCATAAAGGGAACTTCTTTTGGTTTTTTGGCTTTAGGCAGTAATATCTTGATGATCTGATTTCCTTAAATCCTAGAAAAACTTTTATCTTGTTACATGCCAGTGATTGTTCTGTAGAATTCCATAAGGGCTGCTTGGAGTGTGTCGCTTGGTGAAGTCTTTGTGATCAGATAAACCTATCTGTGGAGCTCACATCTCCACAGGCACAGTCAAGCTCAGTTGGTCTAGATGAAGTGAAGAATTACTTTCTTCACCAAAAATCACTTTGCATTTACATTTTCCCTTTAATGTATTTGCATGTGTGAGGTTTGTGTGGTGTGCATTCCAGTGGTTAAAGAACAGGAGATAATCCTGAAATCAAAGCTCACAGAGGGGTTATTTGCCTTTGAGTTCCCCAACTCCAGTGTGTTTGGGATTGTTTTACACAAATCCATGTCTTAATGAGTGCAGGCTTGGATTTTTTACATATGCTTTTCCTTTCATTCTTCTCAACCACAACTCGAGCTTAAACCGTAATTTCTAAGTCAACCTATCAAAAGCTTTGAGTTAATCTCCTCAAGCCATTGATTTATTTAAACCAACTACAGAGAGGATGTAGAGATGAATCAAGTCAAAGAGCAACAACTACTCTCTAGAGTTTAAATAAACTAAGCAAGGGGGAAGGTTTTTAATGTCGAAATAGTTAAATAAGAGCATTTACCTAGCAATTTGCCTTCCAAAAAAAAAAAAAATGTGGGAAGTAAGAACTGTTTTCTGGTGCGTTTTTTTTTTTTTTTCACCATTACTTGTAAATCACTGTACCTCAGATAACTGGGAAGGAGAACAGTGTTACCATCTCCTTTTCAAATGCTGAGATGAGCAAACACATAGGGCAATATGGGCAGGAAACCTGTTCTTCCTCTCCCCTCCAACATCCCTGTGAAGGCGGGTCGATGGTGGTGAAGCCCTGCAGATAGGTAGCGTGGAGGCTTGGGTCGAGTTTAAAAGTCAGTTATGGAATCATTCGGGTGAAGAAGATTTCCCCTGTTAGCAATGAACTGACGGTACTAAGTATGTAAGAAAAGCGTGTAGTGTTTTCAGTAGAATTACAGAATTTATGTTACTCCGTATTTGCCCTTAATTTTTATGCCCTTGAACAGAAACATAATAGGAATGGCCAGCCTCCTATGTTTTCCATTTTGTTTTCATTTGCACAGTTACTGAAAGAGATAAGAAATGTAAGCCCAAAGGAGTGACTTCTAGAAGTGCAGACACGCAACCATGGCTTCATTCCATTGGAACCATATTGCGGTAGATACATTCTCTTAGAATAATAAGCCCCTCCCCTTCAGCAGAGCAACAACACATATGATAGGGCCGAGAGGTCTGCTTTCACTGTGTTTGACCTAGACTAAACCAACAGTTAGCATCTTAAGCCAACAGATAATATATTCCTGCAAGATTCCTGTAGTTTTCAATAAGTGTTGAATTATAAGTAACATCTCTGCAAATAATTACATGTGACAGGAAATGTCATGACCCTGTTACCCTTTTGTTTATGGGATTTGGGGGGCTTGGGAAGTGCCAAGTGTCACAGAATCTTTGAAGAGCCCAGGAACTAGGATAGGACTTTCAGGAGAGTAAAGATGCAGTCACCCCCCATTCCTGCCTTCTAGTTTTACTTTATTTCTTCCCAGGAATCTGTGCCTTCAGCATCCCCAACGGATACCCCCAAACACAGTATGAGGAAAATGACGAGCACGGAGGACCCGAAGGGGATGCATTCCGAGGGGCTGTTCATGATGCCTCCTGCTGGGATGAGCCTAGGCGGCCTGAGGAGTGAGTCCGTGCTGAGTACCTCGACCAAGCAGCAAGGGCAACAATTCACGCCCTCCGCCAGCCAGGTTTCCAGTAGTCCAGGTAAAAAAGGAGAAAGGAGCCGCATGAGTGGGGAGTTCATGAGACTGGCAGGTGCCTCAGGGGGATGCATCAGAGTGGTAGCGGGTCTTTAGTGATAAGCGGATTTTGATATTGCTTTAGAAAGCTTAAGAATCTTAGGATGTAGATTTTAGCAGTGAGTGACTTCTAAAATACAGTTAAATTAGCAAGACACAGTGTGAATAAAGGGATTTAGATGGTCTCTTAGGACTTTTTCCTTTAGGTCAAGGTAGTTGCCACAAGATGGTGATAGTACAACTAGAATGATTCCTGCATCCTTAGATACATCTTTGCAAGTCACTGTCAAGACACTGTTTTCTACTTAATTATTATTCTATTTAATTCTAAAAAAACAAAGAACTCTTAAAAGATATTAATGTGAATTAGGTAACAACAGAGATACTGTGAGTAACAATTTTGCAAAGACAGGAGCCATCCAGTTATTGGTGTTCTTCTCTAGAATTTAAGAATTAGTCATTCCAGATGAGAGCCTGATTTTGGCCTTTTGGGTTTTTTTTTCAAATTAAATTAAATTGAATTCAATTTTTTGTTTTAATTCTTGTATGCTAACATAGAGTGTTATATTAGTTTCAGGTGTACAATACAGTGATTCAACACTTCTTAATCACCCTGTGCTCATCATGACAAGTGCTCTCCTTCATCCCCATCACCCATTTCACCCATCCCCCTACCACCTCCCTTCTGATAACCATCAGTTCTCTATAGTTAAGAGTCTGGTTCTTGGCTTGTCTCTCTCTCTCTCCCTCCCCACCCCGTTTTTTCTTTGCTTGTTTGTTTTGTTTCTTAAATTCCACATAGGAATGAGATCATATGGTATTTCCTTTCTCTGATTGACTTATTTCACTTAGCATAATACTCTAGCTCCATCTATGTTGTTGTAAATGGCAGGATTTCATTCTTTTTTATGGCTGAGTAATGTTCTATTGTGTGTGTGTGTGTATCACCTCTTTTTTTTTTTAAGATTTTATTTATTTTTGTATGCGTGAGAGAGAGAGAGAGACAGAGAGAGTGCACAAGCAGGGGGAGTGGCAGAGGGAAGGGAGAAACAGATTCCCCACTGAGCAGGGAGCCCGACACGGGGCTCCATCCTAGGACCCTGGGTTCATGACCTGAGCTGAAAGCAGACGCTTAACCGACTGAGCCACCCAGGAGCCCTATATACCACCTCTTTATCCATTCATCACTTGATGGATACTTGGACTGCTATCATAATTTGGCTATTGCAAATACTGCTATAAACATTAGGCGCATGTATCCCTTTGAATTAGTGTTTTTGTATTTGGGAGTAAATACCCAGTAGCGTGATTACTGGATCATGGAGTAGTTCTATTTTTAATTTTTTGAGGAACCTCCATACTGGTTCCTGAGTGGCTGCACCAGTTCGCATTCCCACTGGCAGTGCAAGAGGGTTCCCCTTTCTCCGAATCCTCGTCAACACCTGTTGTTTCCTGTGTTGTTGATTTTAACCATTCTGACATGCATGAGGTAATAGTTCATTGTAGTTTTGATTTACATTTCCCTGATGATGAGTGATGGTAGCATCTTTTCATGTGTCTGTTGGCCATCTGGATATCTTCTTTGGGGAAGTGTCTGTTGATGTCTTCTGCCCATCCTTAAATTGGATTATTTGGGTTTTGTTGAGTTGTATAAGTTTTTATACTAACCCTTTATCAGATATGTCATTTGCAATATATTCTCCCATTCAGTAGGTTGCCTTTTAGTTTTGTTCTTTCCTTTGCTGTGCAGAAGCTTTTTATTTTGATGTAGTCTAGCCTTTTTGTTTTGTTTTTAAATTTATTTTTATTTTTTAATCTTTTTTTATTTAATTTATTTAAGCAGGCTCTGTGCCCAGTGCGGAGCTCAACTTGGGGCTTGATCTTATGACCCTGAGATCATGACCTGAGCTGAAATCAAGAGTCGGACACTTAACCGACTGAGCCACCCAGGCGCCCCTATTTTTATTTTTTAATTTAAGTTATCTCTACACCCATCATGGGGCTTGAACTCAGGACCCCAAGATCAAGAGTTGCATGCTCCTCCCACTGAGCCAACCAGGCGCCCCTGGCCTTTTGGTTTTTAAATGTATTCTGGGTAGGTGATGGATAGGATAAATTAGAGAGGGAAACAGAATGTGATTCGCCACAAAAATCTGTCCAGTGTGATAAGGCTTTGAGAGATGTAGGACACTCACTGAGAAGGCTGTTGCCTGTCTTTTGTTCTATGCAAGGACTAATGGTACTAGGTACTACTCCCTGTAGTCCCTTGTGGTCCTGGAGGTGACAGGAAAGTGGCTTTTGGTTGGATTGATGATTAAATGAGATTATCCTAATCATCATCACAGTGCTGGTTGTTGAACACTTACTGTGTGCCCGATATCATGGCATGTTGTTCCATAAATCATTGCATTTGACCCCGTAGCACTCCTATAGAGTTTTATTTTTATCCTCATCTTACACACGAAGAGACAAAGACTTAGAGAGATGAAGTAGCTTAACTTGCCCTGGGTTGTGCAGATAGTAAGTGGCAGAGTTGGACTATGAACTTACGCAGTTTGACCTCAGAGTCCGAATCCTTAACTAAGTGACGCTGTCTACCCAGTCTCTATACATAATGTGCATGGAGTGTGGAGGGGGTGCGCACACAGTGCCACCTGACGCTTGTTACCTTCTGCCATTGCTGTGAGGACAGTGATGAGTAGGAGGAAGGCCAGCCTTCTGCATAGGCGGATGCCTATGAGAAATGATTTGGGATGTTGTAGAGATCGACGGAAAGATCTCTCTCCAAAAGTATTTCTCTTTCCAGTTTGCTGTTTGTTTCTGGAATTTCTTTGTTTGTGATTAAGATGGGATTAAAGCAGTGGTTTTCAAACTGCTCTGTGTATCCTTAGGGTTCCATGATGACCCTAGGGAATCTCTGAAACCCTTTACCCCCTCCCCCACCCCCTTCTACCAGATCAGTTCCACTTTTGTCTCTTCCACGTATTTATCAAAATAGTAAAAAATAAAGAACTGCTGTATTTATTTATTTATTTATTTATTTTGTGTGTGTATGTGTTTTAATGTGCATTTATTTGATGACTAATGAGGTTGGATATATTTTCATATACATACTGGGATGATTTTCTTTTTGTAGTAAATTGCCTATCACATTCCTTGCCAATTTTCCTACTCACGTATTCTTTTCTTACAGATTTTCAAATCTTTATAAAGTGGGGCTGTTTCCCTAATATCTGTCAAATATATTGCAATTTTTTTCCAGTTTCTCCTTTGCCCTTTTTGTTCATGATGTCTTGTAGAACTCTTTAATTTCCATATAGCTAGATCCATTGTTACTTTATTTTGTGTGTTCAGCTTCTGATAACACACTTAGGAACACCTTCCCCATGTTTTATCATCCCATGGGACAAATACCCTTAATTATTTTTTAAAATAACTCAGAATTATTTTGTTAAGTTCCCCCCCCCACACACACATACCTCAAAATTCCCTTTTGGGATTTTGATTGGGATTATATTAAATAAATAGATTAATTTGGTGGAGAATTTATAAATTTACAATTTTATATTAGACTATAAGCTTCATGAGGGTAAAGGTATTTGTATGTTCTGTTCACTACTGTATCCTAGAATAATGTCCTGGACTTAGAAAAGTAACTGGTGCAGAGTAGGTGTTTTAAAAATATTTGCACAAATGACTTTTCAGTCTGAAGAACTGACATGGGTAGTACGGGGTGAATGCTGATGTTATAATTTGACTCTGCCCCTCTGCGTAGGGGATGAGAGAGGTGCCAAGCAGGCCCCTAAATGTGGACACAGTGAGATGTCCTAGGAAAGATGAAATGGGGCAGGAGGAAAGAACAGAGAGGACCCAGCTGAGATCAAGAGGGGAGGGTGATGCTGTTCAGATAGCGAAGGGCTTGGCAATTTTGGGGAGACAAAGGCCAGTGAGCCTGAGGCTTCAGGAGCAGGGGGCAGAATGGCTTGAGATGAAGTTGGAAAAGTAGACAGTGGGCTTATGCAGGGTTTTATAAGGATTTAGGGGGAGTTTTACAGAAACAACTTTGGATTAAGCATAATCATTAAAGTGTAGGAGGAAGAGAATGTTATGGTCTCATTTATTTTTTTAAGGATTACTCAGGTATTTTGCGGGCAGAATGGTTTTGTGAGGGCCAGAGGGAATGGCGTAGGTATATGGGAGGGGAGTTTCTGGGGGGCCAGGCAGAATGATGGTGGTTTGGATGAGATTGCTGGTAGCGGAAATGATTACATATTTGTTTGAGAAAAGAATTTCGGTGCTGGAAAACTTTGTAAGCCTCTGGGTTGAGTCCTCTCTACATGAGAGCCCTGTAGGATATCCTTGGGAGGGATGGCTGTCCAATCATGTCAGTCATAAATCCTTCAGGCTCAGCTTGTGTCTCAGGACAGCAGCATGTGTGTGACACGGAGGGGGAGCAGACGGGAAGTGTCTAGCGCAGGGAGCGTGACATAGGGAGGCCGTGGTGCCAGAGTGGAGACTTTTGGACACTCAGGTTTTTGAAGTGGATGGTTCTGAACATTTTCCAAAGACAGGATGAACTTTGTTTAGCTTTTTAGTTTTGTTCAGAGCGGGTCCTTTCTGGGTCTTACTTTCTTCATTCTCTCTCTTTCCGTGGGTCCATGTAGAAGACCACGTCTGCCTGCTGGACTGCATTGTCGTGGACCTACAAGACATGGACATCTTTGCTGCTGAGAGACACCCACGAGAGTATTCTAAGGCCTCAGACGACAGCAGTGGAGATCTGGTATTCCCTTCCTATTTTGTGCGGCAGACGGGAGGGAGTCTCCTCACTGAGCCTTGTCGGCTGAAATTGCAGGTGGAAAGGAATTTGGACAAGTGAGTGGTTTACATCTGGATAATAGTCTATCATAGGTAGAATCTTAATCACTTGGAAATCAGTGCTGTGAAGGTAAGTCTGGGAGAGAATAGGTGGTTTTCACTTATTTCTTCTATGTAGCAAATGTTTATTGAGTCCCAGCTGGGTACTAGATGTGAGGGCTACTGTGATGGGAAGGAAAACCTGTCTTTATGGAGCTTATGTTGTGTTGATATAGGGCTATAAGAAGGCAAATTAGAAGGTGATTCTAATTTAGAGTTTGACTCAGTGTTATAAACTGTGTTAGGGGATTGCCCCTGGGGCCTTGGAAACAAAGACGAAGGGGCATGAATGTAGCATGGCTTTTGGTGGACGTAGGGAGGTGGTGATGGCAGGGAGAGTATTTTGGAAGAGGTGACATTTGGATTATATGTTCCAAGCACAATAGATTCTGGACCTGGTGTTGCTACTTACCCTGGAGCTCCATTTAATCAGAATAACTGTTGAGATGCAGTTCTGCCCATTTTGCTCCATTAAGCAATCTGAAAGTACTCCATAAAGGCTAATGAGCTGACTCTAATTTACCTTTTCATTGGCCTCAAACACAGGGTACTCATTTCTGCAGATTAGAGCATTGCTTCAGTTGTCATTACTTCCATGGGATCGTCCGGGAAACGTCTTGAATATAAATGTTCCCAGACCCGACCTGAGACCAGCAGAACCTGAGTCTCAGGGCCGAGCCTCACTACACGTGAGCAAGGTCCCCTGGTGGTGCTCATGCTGGCCTGGTCGACGCGCACGGCTGGGAGCTGCTGCACCCCGGGCACGATTGCCCCTCTGTTTGGGGCATTCATTTTGGAGAAAGCAGCAACGCTTGCATTTCAACTACAGGCAAAGACGGGGCGTTGCTGTCAAGTAATGGAAGATGTTCTTGTTTGCCGCATTTTGACAAGCAGGCTCGTTACTTGTGGGGAGTGTGATTTTAATCCGTCTTTGGCCACTCCCTTCGTGGTTCTTGGGTTTGGGCGAGCCATTTAATGCCATTTTTTGTTTCTCTCTGGATTAACGGCACCATGTAGCTGCTCTCTCTGGGATTTTTGCATTTCATTCTTACTTGTTACTTGCGTGCTCCCTGGCTGGCGCTCAGTTACGCTTGGCATGGGCTCTCTCTGGTTTTACTGGCCTAGCAGTCTTAGGAGGAGCTTCATTATTTAGAAATAGAACACTTTGTTTTCTTTTCAAGTAATGCTTTCCCCCCAAAAAATGTGCTTTGTTACTCTGATTATGTAAATTTGACCCTCTTCGCTTCCATCAGTGTTTATGTGCAGGTGATTATACTGTTAGCCCCAATAAGGTGGTGGTAACTCAGTACGAGATACCCTCTCAGCTGCTTGCACCACAGGAACAGGAAGCTGAGAGGGCGCCGGGTAGTCCTCTCCAGCTTTTTGTGTGGCTTGCATCACTGTTCTTTCTTTACTTGATCATGTATAGGTTTTTCTCTGCAAAGTAATTTTTTACATTCCTCTACTTTCAAACCCCGTCCTCTACTTTACATACGCAGACCATGCTGTCTGCAGGATCCATGGTGCCCACTTCTCCCCGGGAGGGTCGGGGAAAAGCTCTTCAGTGTGGGGACGAGGTATACTAACCCCTGACCCGGGCATCTCAACCCTCCTCCTGCCCATCTCAGCAGAGACAAGTCATGGATTCGGACTTTATCCTGAAGTCCCGTTTAGGTTCGGGATGAAACTCTGGTGTTCGCCTTTAGTTATCATGAAATCTGAAGAGTTAAATGAAGAGACTGCCATTTCTTTATTGCCTCCCCAACTGTAATCTTTAAGCTCTTCCTGGATCTCATGAGATTTTTCCTTCTTAATAGTTACTTAGCTAACTCAGATTTGGGGACCTTATAAATGCCTATTTTAAGAGAAAAGGGGCTTTTTGTAGCTGAAGCAGGACACTCAGTTGTGCTCATGTGCTTCCTTTGGAGCCAGATGAAATTTTTATTGTTGGAATTTGGAAATGAACTGATGGATAATGCAGGCGGGTGCCTTTTAGCTCTTTCTTACGTTTGGGTGTGAGCTTTGTCAGTGTTAAGTTGCTGCTTTGTTTGCCAGAGTGACCTTTTTTCCTTTCCTCAGAGAAATAAGTCACACTGTGCCAGACATATCTATCCATGGCAACCTCTCCTCAGTCCACTGCTCCCTGGATTTGTACAAATACAAGCTGATCCGCGGCTTATTGGAGAACAACCTCGGAGAGCCCATAGAGGAATTTATGCGGCCTTACGATTTACAAGACCCAAGAATTCACGTGAGCGAGACCTCGTGCTGTCCCATAACCCTTAACTCTTGCAGTCCTAGCTGATGGCCACCTCGTGCGTGGATCCCTCCAGCTCACCTGCAGAGAGAAGTGGAACAAGCAGATTATTGTCTTGACATATTAACCCCCTTTTCAGATTGGCATTTTCCTCTTGCAGACTGTTCTCAGTGGAGAAGTGTACACGTGCATGTGCTTCCTCATCGATATGGTGAATGTAAGTCTGGAGCTGAAAGATCCAAAAGGAAAAGAAAGTACTGGGTCCTTAGCCAGGTACGACTCTCATGGTACTGGTTTATGCCTTGTGACCGGCCTGGTCTAACAGTGTTGCAAACAGTACACGTTTCACTTCAGGGGAATTCGCTTTGGCCTAGAGCAGAGGTTGCAGAACGGAGGTTCGCTTCCGCGCCTGGAGGTGGTCTGCACAGGGCTTTTTGGTTGGTCTACGTGGTGCTTGTTCAAAGTTTAAATTCACTGCTTTATCAGTAAAGACAGGTTATTAGGACGTTTCAGTGACCTCCCCACCTGGTGCTGAAACCGATGCGTTTGAAAGAGCTGCGGAAATTATGCATAACTTTCCCAAGAATCTACTGGCGTTGGGTTTTTTTGTTTGTTTTTTTTGTTTTTTTTTATGGCGGCGCGGTTTAAAAAAAATCGTATTGTTGACACACAACGTTATGTTAGTTTCACGTGTACTACGTCGTGATTCAGCTTCTCTGTACGTTTTGCTGTGCTCACCACGGGTGCAGCCAACCATCTGTCACCGTAAGACATTACTATAGTACCGTGACTGTGTCCCTTGTGTTATACTCTTGATCCCCGTGACTTACTCATTCCATAGCTGGAAGCCTGTACCTCCTGCCCCCCTTCGCCCATTCCCGCCCCCACCCCACTGAACTCCAGAACCACAGTCGTGGAAAGCCCCTGATGCTGCTAATGGTATCTGTAGAGAACCCCTTCAGCCTTGTGCGGTATCTGTACGCGTGCTGGGAGAGACGGAAGGGCCACCGCAGTTGTACGGTAGTTGCCTGGGGTGGGGTAAGGTGTAAGGCTTCAGTGGAAAAAGTTGTATCATAATACATTCCTAATGTAATCTTGCTGCCGTGCTGTGTCACCAACAGCTCAAAAAATAATAATAAATAAAAACTGCCGGGGTGGGGGCAAAAGGAGGTGACAGACAGGCAGACGCAGCAGTGATTGAGAAAAATGAAGACGTTTTTCTCCTGATGCTGTGTGTCCCTGGTGGCCCTCAGGCTGTTCTGTGGCCATGGTCACTGTGGCTGACAGGGCAGCCAGCGTCTCGATGTGCCAGTGAGAAAGACGAGAGTCCCGGAGTGGTCTTGAATGGCACTTAAAGGTGTCGCACACCTCACGGAGTGAGAGCACGGTCCCACAGAGTGCAGAGGGGTCCGAAGTACAGGCGGGGGGTTGTCTGAGTAGGGGAGACCCAGTGCTAATTGGGGAGCGGCCCTGCTCACTGCCTCCCCGGCCAACATTTAAAAACTGGGGGACCTGACATCAGAAGTTTGGATTTCCGCCTCTTTTAAGAGTCAAAGCTCTTGAAAGCTTTGACAATACTGGGCCCGTGTGTTCACTGAGGAGCAACTTGGGCTGCCTTTAGATAGGGTGCGTTTTGCCTGGTGACTCACTCTGTGTATCACTCGCACGGTCTGGGTGGACCAAGAATCTGTGATTACTGGTGTGGAACCTTGAAGACCACATTGTGTTTTCACACCTGATAACCTTTTCATTTTGACCTCTTGACAATCATGTGAGGTTTGGCAGATCTGACTTCTTTTTCTAGATGGAATTTTTAATCTAGTGTAAGATCATATGGCTGGAAAAGTGGTTCAGTATTTGAAAATAGGACTTCAAAGTCTAGAAATTTCCCTACTGAAACACTCCTTTCTTTCTCTTCTTTGTCTTTCCCTTGAGAATCCATCCTGGCCTATAACTAACTCAGTTGAATCAATGGTATAATGAAGCTTGTGTCCAGATTGTCTTGTAAGCCAGCATTTTTTTTTTTTTCCCGATGACTAGCTATGCCCTTAGTTTTTTACAGAATGAAATAATTCTGCACGGAATGTCATGATGGTACTGAATAAATTATGAATTGCACGTTGCAGCTTTCTCTGTTATTAAAAAAAAAAGGCAGTATCAAATGCGCTTCCTCTTGGTGGATCAGTTGCATTATTTCTCTATATGAAGAGTATATTTGTTCTGGTCGCTTCCAGGAAGCTATAGTTGTTAAATAAAAATTTGGCAGACTCTGGAGAGAGAACCCTGCAGGCAGGCTAGGAGTTGACAGATGAAGGTCTAAAGGGACCCTTCACATCCCTCGGGGATTGTTACACATATGTAGCCTTCTCAGACTTGAGATGAGAAAGGAGAATGCTAACGCACCCAGAGCATAGTAGATAACGTTATTCCTCATGGAGTTCCTGTGGACAAGATCATCTTCCTGGAAATGAAAAGTAAGAGGGCACAGTGACACTAAGTCCTTCTTGAGGAGTCTGTTAACAAAATCAGTGAAAGTTACTCTCCTTCATAAAACTCAGGTGTACTTATGATTTTGTTCTGTTGTCTTGAACTTAATTTTGTGAAATGGAAGAGTTTAGTATCTTGTCTGCTTTCTCCCTTTTAGATTCGACTTCAAGAAATGTAAACTGCTCTATGAAAGCTTTTCCAACCAAACCAAGTCCATTAACTTGGTTTCCCATTCCATGATGGCTTTTGACACCCGCTATGCCGGGCAGAAGGCCAGTCCTGGCGTGACAAACGTATTCAGCTGTATTTTTCAGCCTTCCAGGAACAGCAGCACTACCCAAGGATCCATTCAGATGGAGCTGCATTACAGGTAATGGATCCAGACCCTGACTCTGCATTTCTTTATCAAGAAACTTTCTTTTGTGGCCGGTGGGCCAAGGCTCTGTCAGCTGTAGAACATCACAGGACTGAGGAGTCACTGAAAAGATAAATAGAGAATGGCTCACCAGTGCCACTCACAGTGTATTAACGTAGTATTCCTACCACATTGCAGTTGCATTTGTTGGCCAAAAGATGTCTCTGTTGCCTTAAAAAAAGTTTAGAATTAGACCAGAGTCTTAAAATCAACCTCCCTGTAGACTGTTCTAATATGTAAAGTGAATTGAGGCAGGAAGAAATGACTCTTGTTTAAGGGGAAAGAAGACGTTTGGTCTATAGAAATTATAGGAAGGAAGGTGGTTTTGACTTGCATTATAGATTTATCTACACACATCTTGCTAACCCACTTCTCCATTTAAAAGGGTGTTAGCCTCTTTGGACTAGATTATGTTTCTCTTCCTGGTATTATGCTAGGAAGTGGTGTGTGTGTAATGAGTGTATGTTTTGGAATCGTGCAGATCTGGGCTCAAAACCTTGATCTGCCACCTTCTAGCTATGTGTCCTAGGACGAGTTCAGCTACTTTGACCTACAGTTTTCTTCTCTGTAAGATAGAAGAGGATGACTGTACCCACCTCACATGGTGGAGGCAGTAATTCTGTAAGTAAGTAATTCTGACCTGTTGCTTGGCACAGATGGTAGCTCTTATTATTATTACTGATGTAGCTGGTGTTATTTATGATACACTACTGTAAGGTTTTAGGGCTAAGTGAGGATAGGCCTGAAAACTGTGAAAAATTAGATTTGATCTAAAATCCTCCATTGCTTCTTGGCCTTTTGGCTAAGATCAAGTGTATTACCAGATATGCTGTAAATACAAACTAGTGAATAAGAAGGCTGGGGAAAACTTCATGGGAAAAAAAAGATCAAGATTATTCTTGTATTCATATCTTGAATGTACTTGATATTTCAGTATGCTGCACAGTGAGTTCTCAGGGTTGAGGTTTCTTTTAGGGAGAGGTTGTGGTCACTCTCCATATGCATTTAGGAAGTCTAGCAAAGTAGACCTTTTCCTGAACTTTTTGGATGTTCAGAAATGAGAGTGCTCATTGCCTCTTACTGAGCCCTTCCAGGAGCCAGGCATTCTCCCTACTTTTATACTTAAATCCTCCTGGCAAGTCTGCAAAGTGGGTGACTTCTGTCCAATTTTATCGCTGCAGCAGAAGCTAGGAGGGCATTGAGTACCTCTCCAAGGTCGCACAGTGGATGAGTGAAGTGGTCAGGACTCGCACCAGGGCCTTTGATCTTAGCGCCCACGTCCCTTCAGACAGTCCTCAGGTGTGGCCACTGCGTGTCTCATGATCTGGCTGACTGCAGTCAGATGCTAGGCTGGCTGTGGTTTGCGGTTCTTTTGTTTGAAGATGTTTATCTGAGCAGGAGGCTTCCAAATATTTGGTCCTTCTGCAGAAACAATTTCTTTCTGGGTTTGCTATATTATTATTGATCTAGCTTCCTAATCTATCAGCTAGTTGTCTCACTGATCACATTTTTAATATACAAGGAGCCTTGAAATATTACCCTGTTTATATACTGGAGGTGTGTAATTTCTTGGAGCCAAATGGTAAAGTCTTACCTTAGCTCTTGTGAACAGAAATACCATTGTGAGTGAGAGGGGGTTAACATGTTCTCTTGATAGGAACTTTTGAACGCTTTCTGTGTCTCAAGAAGAATTGCTCTTCTGTTGGGATTTTGTGTGTCAAATATAAATCACTTCACAGTGTTTAAAGGCTTGAAATATTTTCCAGAAAAGGGTATCAGACATACTTTGACTTTTCAGTTAGTGCATAACTCTGACGATCTATGTTCAAAATGGGGTGGAAAAATTTTACTGAGGGCAACATTTTTTCTCTAATACAAAAGAGTAAAGTGTTTCTGTGAAAAATGCTGTGTCTGTATGAGGGAGACATGCATCACTGTGCCCTTTCTCTAGAGGCAGTGAGCCAGGTTTAGGAGAAACAAGAGACTAGAGAAGCCAGACTTAAAAACATCTCAGAATCAGCTTTTGCTGAATAGGAACCCCTTTGGGGGGAGGTAACCAGGTACGGGTAGTAGCTGGAGCCCCAGAGTCACTTTTGGGCTCATAGAACAAAGTTCAACCCAGAAAACCGTATAAAGGTGTCCTGAGCCCACTTTCCTTCTGTCCTACCCATTTCTGCCCTCTCATATTCTAGTGGGGCCATACCAGGGTTTGAGATGAGGCTTGGGGTCCTCCTTGGGCTTTTACCTCAAATAGAGAATTTGGGGTAATAGGGCCTACAAAACCAGTATTGTCTTTCTCCTTCCGCCAGCTCCACTTCCGGGGTGCTTGGGGTTATGCCCACATATAAATGTCATCTTATTTGTCCTCCTCAAGCTAAAGATCTGCGCTCTCTGGTCAGATCCAGCTGGAGAATTAGTACTAGTATGTACATTTGATGTTTGTAAAGAAGTGATCCCCCAAACATCAAAGAAAGGGTGCCTCACTGATCTTGAAATAGCCTATAGGGAAAGCATCTAACATTCACCAAACACACACCTGTTATCTTTTACAGTGTTCATATTTCTCATTTTGTAAGTGAGGAAATAGGCTCAGAGAAGGTAGGCGACTTATCCAAGGTAACACAACTTGTAAGTGACTGGATTTGAGCCTGTGATCTTTCTACTGCACCAGGATTTCTCAGCTTCGGCACTGTTGACATTTTAGGTTAGATACTTCCTTGCTGGGGGGCTGTCCTGTCCGTTGCGGGATGTTTAGTAGCATCCCTGGCCTCTGCTCACTAGATGCCCATAACAAACCATGCCCCCACCCCGTGTTGTGACAAGCACAGATGTCTCCAGACACTGCCAGAAGTCTCCTGGGGGACAAAATCACTCCTGGTTGAGAACTGCTGGATGACACTATACTGCTTTCTTACAGCATAAAAATGTGATTAGCTTTTGAAAACGCACACTGAATATCTTATTAAACCAATGTTTAGAGTTTATTGATACCCAGAGTGGTCAATTTAAAAAAATCCTGGAAAAACACCTACCCATGCTGAGTGGTATACTTGCAAGTTAATAAAATACATTTCTCTTTTCCTGTTTTTTTTTTTTTTTTTTTAATCTTTTTCCTTGCAGATCTACGAAGGATTCATCCTGTTTTACGGTAGTTCTCAACAATCTGCGCGTGTTCCTCATATTTGACTGGCTGCTGCTAGTCCATGATTTTCTTCACACTCCCAGCGATATTAAGAAACAGACTAATGTTACTCCTTCTCGCCACCGTAACTCTAGCAGTGAATCTGCTGTAGTCCCCAAAACTGTGAAAAGTGGAGTAGTTACCAAGCGGTCTTCTCTTCCTGTGTCTACTGAAAGGCACCTGGAGGTCAAGGTCAATGTAACAGGTGAGCATATGTAGGTGTGAGTCACTGATTCTCAGTATGCATGTTAGGCTCAATATGTGTCTTCTAGGATGATTTTTCTATCACCTCTGTATTTTGATGTGAGCACTTACACATTTGCATACAGACCAAGAGACCAACAGGTGTCGAAATTCTTGACCTCCATTTTCTGGTGTAAACTGCTGGCTCACATTCAGGCTGCAGGGTTCTGGGCCCTCTGCTCGGCCTGTCCATGGCACATGCCCAGCTTGAGTACTGCCTGGCCAGTGGTGTTTTCCCCAAGTGTTAAATCTGGCTTCAATTTTCCGTTTGATCTTCAGTGCTCTAACAGATGTGCCTTACTGAGTTTAGGCAAATCTGATGTGTGAAAATCTGTGTAAAGATAAATAAGTGAGGGGATCGTTATTTTCTTTACAAAAAGAATATGTTCCTTTACAAACAGATTTACTGTGGTTTTTGTTAACTAGCGAACTCTCCTAGTAGATCTGTATGTATTTGTGTGTCTGTTGTGTTTGTGATGTAGCCCAACAACTGCTCAGTGGTTTGGAAGAAACTGGCCAGCGCAGTGCGCTTTAAATGGATTTAGTTTCAAAAGTTCAGTCTAAACATGGATTTTGATGAAAATGAAAAGTAAATTTGCCATGTACAAACGAGTAGAAAACTGCATTTAGTAATTTCTAAAAAATCTACGTTAAATTAGTATATGTTCTTTATAAACAACTTGAACAGCTATGTAGATGATGTGCTTTCCACTGCCTGACCAGCATTAGGACGTGTATCTATTTCTGGGATTTTAAAACAGGTCATTGCTTGGAGAAGGGATGATTTCCTGGGCTTCTGAAATATCTCATAGTCCTCCCAGGAGACTTAGCTTAAAAATACATTCTAAAGATTTTTTTTTTTAATTTATTCATTTGAGAGAGAGAGAGAGAGCAAGCCAGAGCACAAGTGGGGGGGGGGGAGGGGGGCAGGAGGGGCAAAGGGCAAGGGAGAAGGAGACTCACTGCTGAGCGGGGAGCCTGACATGGGGCTCGATCCCAGGACCCTGAGATCATGACCTGAGCCAAAGGCAGACGCTTAGCCGACTGAGCCACCCAGGCACCCCTTAAAAATACATTCTAAAGAGAGAAAAGAAACTGCATCCCTGTCTTTTCTGCCTGTGCTGTACTCTTTTGGCTCAGCTGGGCCTGGCCAGATACAGAGAATTTGTTCAGGGTGGCAGTGAAGCAGAGTGTCGACAACCATCCTGGAGAACAAGTCTTGTTGGCTAACGTGTTGTATGTTGTGTGTTGTTCCCCACCCCCCCACCCCCCCGGTGTAAATGCATTGCCTAGTTTGCAACAGCGTGGTGCTTTCCAGCTTCCCAGCTTTGGCTTGGTTGATAATACTGTCCTTTCCAGGCACGGAGTTTGTGGTGGTTGAAGATGTGTCCTGCTTCGATACCAATGCCATTATTCTCAAAGGCACCACTGTGCTCACCTATAAGCCACGATTTGTCGATCGCCCCTTTTCAGGGAGTTTGTTTGGCATTGAGGTAAGAAGTCTATGTGTCGATAAAAAATGAAATGTTTGGCTTAAGAGGAAGCATTTGGAAGAGAATTTTACCTCCTCAGCTTTCATTAGGGGGAATAATTGATGGAGTCAGTGAACTCTGGCCCCCCCTCTTCGTTTTGTCCTCAAATCTGCCAGGTTATCCTTATATGTGAAATCAGTCCTCCAGTGTCAGGCTGTAAATATGCCGAGAGACTGGACCTCTTGCTCTTACATCATCCCTTGAGAAGTTTGGCGAGACTCTTCTAGTCCCTAGTACTCTGTCAGGCCCTTCCCCTGCCCTCAGCATCTACGGGTCTAGTCCTGGGCAAATTAGTCAAGTTGGGGAAGTGGTCCTCATTTCCCCACGTCACCGTCCCTGCGTTGAGTTGTCTCTGTGAAGACCTAGGGCTTTGTGGTCTTGGCAACTTGTTTATAAAAGGTGTGAAGGATTTTATGTATAGTCCTTTTAGGAATATCTAATCTGTAAAAGGATATCTCTAAAAAAAAAAAAAAAAGGTGGTAGGAAGGGAAAAATGAAGGGGGGGAAATCGGAGGGGGAGACGAACCGTGAGAGACTATGGACTCTGAGAAACAAACTGAGGGTTCTAGAGGGGAGGGGGGTGGGGGCATGGGCTAGGCTGGTGATGGGTGTTAAAGAGGGCACGTTCTGCATGGAGCACTGGGTGTTATACGCAAACAATGAATCATGGAACACTACATCAAAAACTAATGATGTAATGTATGGTGATTAACATAACATAATAAAATTTTAAAAAAAAGGATATCTCTAGAGAGGCATGCATAACCTAATGGAGTGAGTCTCTAATAGTGCTCTTGAGGCTCTAATTTAATCTCATGAAGGAGATACTTTGCATTGGAGTGGTCTTCGTAGCCTGAACATTACAGTATGCAATATTAAGTATAAACTGCTCTGTGTCTTTTATTTATTTATTTATTTATTTATTTATTTATTTATTTATTTATTTTTTAAAGATTTTATTTGAGAGAGAGAGCACATGAGAAGGGGGAGGGTCAGAGGGAGAAGCAGACTCCCTGCCGAGCAGGGAGCCCAATGCGGGACTCGATCCCAGGACTCCAGGATCATGACCTGAGCTGAAGGCAGTCACTTAACCAACTGAGCCACCCAGGCGCCCTGCTCTGTGTCTTTTAAAGTCAGGGGTTGTGGAGAGAGAAGGAGAAATGAGGCAGATTATTATTTCTCTCTAGTGTTCTTTTTTTTTTTTTTTTAAAGATTTTATTTATTTATTTGACAGAGAGACACAGCGATAGAGGGAACACAAGCAGGGGGAGTGGGAGAGGGAGAAGCAGGCTTCCCGCCGAGCAGGGAGCCCGATGTGGGGCTCGATCCCAGGACCCCAGGATCATGACCTGAGCCGAAGGCAGACGCTTAACGACTGAGCCACCCAGACGCCCCTCTCTCTAGTGTTCTTAATCCAGTGATCTCCGCTAACGTTCCTCTTGTTATAATATTAGAATATTTGGTCCAGGTTACTCATCATTTCCTTTCCCTTTATGATTGAACTCTTCATGCCCTATTCTTCCCAGTGGTATTTCAGAGGTTGAATGAACAAAACTTATTTTCACTGTCAGCAGCATATGGACACTTTTTTTTCTCTCATCAGATATAGCTGAATAAAACCTGTAGAGATTTCACTTCTTGATTACTTGTTTCTCTCATGTAAAGAAACCTCAGTTTGAGAGGAAGGATTTACATGCTGGTGTGATGTGAGTTGATCATGAAATTGTAGTTCGTCTGCTTTCCAGGCCTCTCCAGTACCAGCTTTGAATGGAAAATGTTGGTGATTGATTAATGAACTGTCAGGTACAACTGAGTTTTGTGTAGCAGAAGGCCCTGAAGAAAAAAGGAAAATGAAACTTTTTTTGCTCTAAAGTCTTAGAAAAACTATATGGCAAAGTATTTGAGATTCCTGGAAATTCCTTTCAGTCTTGTTCCTCAGGCAGCACGATTGGATCTAAATTTTAAGACCACCCCCGCCCCCCACCGCCACCCCGGTACATCATTGGGGGAGAATTTATAAAGGAAGCCAAATGAGTTGATTTTGAATATAGTAAAGGAGCTTGGTTTCACATGTTTTCCAACAGCACTAGGAAATGCCCCCAACCCCCCAAAAAAGGGGAAGAAACAAGGGAGACCAACATGAATGCTTTCTTCTGTACTGTTCTTTTTTTTCTTTCCTTTTTTTTCAAATTTCTATTTAAATTCTAGTTAGTTAACATACAGTGTACTATTGGTTTCTGGAGTAGAATTCAGTGGTTCATCACTTACATACAACACCCAGTGCTCATCCTATCAAGTGCCCTCCTTAATGCCCATCCCCCATCTGGCCCCTCCCCACCCACCTCCCTCCGGCAACCCTCAGTTTGTTCTCTATCATTAAGAGTCTCTTATGGTTTGTTTCCCTCTCTCTCTCTTTTCCCCCCTCCCATATGTTCCTCTGTTTTGTTTTTAAAATTCCACATATGAGTCAGATCATATGGTATTTGTTTTTCTCTGACTGACTTATTTCACTTAACACAGTACATTCTAGCTCCATCCATGTCATTGCAAATCACCAGATTTCATTCTTTTTGAGGGTTGAGTAATATAGTCCACTATACACACACACACACACACACACACACACACCCATCTTTATCCATTCAGCAGTCAATGGACACTTGGGCTGTTTCCATAGTTCGGCTAGTGTTTTTTGTTTTTTGTTTTTTTTTAAGATTTATTTTAGAGAGAGAAAAAGTGAATGGGGGAGGGGCAGAGGGATAGGGAGAGAATCCTCAAGCAGACTCCATGCTGAGCATGGAGCCTGACTCGGGGCTTGATCCCAGGACCCAGAGACCATGACCTGAGCCAAAATCAAGAGTTGGCTGCCCAACTGATTGAGCCACTCAGGTGCCCCTGGCTATTGTTGATAATGCTGCTGTGAACACGTACCCCTTCGAATCTATGTTTTTATATCCTTTGGGCAAATACTTAGTAGTACAATTTCTGGATCATAGGGTAATTCTATTTTTAACTTTTTGAGGAACCTCCATACTTTCCCCAGAGCGGCTGCACCGGTTTGCATTCCCACCAGCAGTGTACGAGGGTCCCCTTTCTCTGCATCCTCACCAACACCTTTTGTTTGTTGTGTTGTTAATTTTAGCCATTCTGACAGGTGTGAGGTGGTATCTCATTGTGGTTTTTGATTTGTATTTCCCCCACGATGAGTGATGTTGAGCATATTTTCATGTGTCTGTTGACCACCTGGGTGTCTTCTTTGGAAAAATGTCCTCATATCTTCTGCCCATTTCTTAACTGGATTATTTGTTTTTTTGGGTGTTGAGTTTGATAAGTTCTTTATAGATTTTGGTCTTCTGTACTGTTCTTGAAGTACAAAGATAATTTGGTCCTAGAATGGGAGTCTTCTCTCCCTTCTCTCTCTCCATAAATATGTTTATTATTAAACTTTTTATTATAGAACATTTCAAACATATACAAGTAAACAGATTAATATAATGAGCCCCTATATACCTATCACCCAGCTTCAATAATTAATGTATTTATTTTCAATTATGAAAGTAATAATTATATTACATCAAACTGGGGGAGGGGAGGAGAAAATTACCAATCCCTTTGTCCGGAATCTCTGTTGACATTTTGATGTGTTTCTTTCCTTAAAGTCATGGTATAGTATTATTTTGATTGGGCTGCTTGTTCACATAGTCCATATTGTAACATTCCATGTGGTCTTTTTAATTGTCACTTTTAAATGATTGGGTTGCTCTGAATTTTTTTTTTTATTAACTATTAAATAATGGTTCAGTGATTTTTTTTTTTTCTGTGTTTTGCATTATTTCCATTGGCTAGTTCCTAGAAAGAAGTAGGATTATTGAATCAAGGGATGTGAGATTTTTAGGCCTTTTGCCATGTGTCAGTGATCTGCCTTTTATAAGTTGGGGGGGAACCACTGCCCACACTCTTGGCCGTGGGCAAGAATGCCGGCCCCCCTCTTGACAGTATTTATTTCATCAGTTGTTATGGGTCTTTTGATAACACGGAGCTGATGGCTATCAAGATAGTGGTTTTTTTTCTGCTAATGTTTAGACTCTTCTAAATCAGACATTAATTCTTCCTATACTGCATTTCATTCTCTAGGTGTTTTCGTGCCGACTAGGGAATGAGCACGATACAGCTCTTTCAATTGTTGATCCAGTTCAAATTCAAGTGGAGCTGGTGGGGAATTCTTCTTACCAGAATAGTTCAGGATTGATGGATGCATTCAATAGTGAAGATTTCCCACCGATCTTAGAGGTAATGATGAAAAATCTATAGACACATCGATACACTCTCAAACACTGCCTGTGCCTGAACGTGACATACTTGCTCTGCTGAACTCAATATTTTTATCACTTCGGCAAATACAAAAGAAATATGACATTGTCTCTGTCCTAGAAAATCTTTCAGTCCTGTGGAGAATAAAAGACCCGTTCACTGTCTGGTATCATCTTGAAGTTCTGTGAAAGTTGACAGAAAGCAGAACGCAGCAGAGGGAGGAATCTGGATTGTGGGTGGAAGCAAAGGTAGGGCGAGTCTGAGCAGAGGGACAGGATGTCAGTAGGCAGAGGAGGGTAGCAGCCCACATTAGGAAGAAGCTAAGTCAGGGGCGAAGGGGCCCAGCCGACACGAAGCAGAGGGAGGTCTCACCAGGACAAAGACGTGCATGTGGGAGCACAGAGGATGCAAGGTGAAGCTGGGGAAGGAAGGCGAAAGGACGTGGCGTTTTATTCCTTGGCTGAGGACGAACAATTAATCCATTGGAACCATGGTTTTTTAATCTTTAAAGACGGAATAAGTAGTCAACCAAGTAGCACCCCGAGACATTCCAGCAGTTACCCCAGTTTTAGGTGGTCCTGTGCTGGTGTCTGTATTGCTTACTGCCGGCCTCTGTGTTGTTCATGTCGGAGGGAGGCTGGATATGGGGAAATATTAGTGTGGCACTGGACTCATTTAAGGTGATGTTTGGAGAGAGAAGAGGTAACTTTTTGTTGAGTGGTCAGTTGGGTTCAGAGTTTTAAAAAAAAATTAAATTGATCAAAGCAAAATGGGTTCACAGAATGCTGCTAATAGGTGATCCAGAGCCGTTTTCTAATTCTCTTATTTGATGATTAATCTCCTTGTAAGGAAATCATCCGACTGAAATATTCATTGCTGTAGTAAATTTCCTAGCTTTTTATTTTTTATTTGGTGCAGTTTTGTAAACATCCGACCTCGTAGCAGAGATGTCTTACCTCATGGTCCTTGGTGCTTACTTTCAAGATCTTTCCAGTCTTCAAAATGAAAAATTAATATAGTGTCTGTGGGACTTCTAGAACTTGAGTTGGGAACTATACATACACGTGAGAGGTGTGGGCGTAAAAGCAAATGCAACTTGAAAAAACTGCCACCTTTTCAATTTTGTTAGATTCAGTTACAAGCCCTGGATATCAGACTCTCCTACAATGATGTTCAGCTGTTTCTTGCCATTGCAAAATCCATCCCAGAGCAAGCTAACGCTGCAGCGCCGGACCCAGTGGCCTTGGAGACCAGCTCCATTAGCAGTTACCTTTCCGGCACGTCTCGGGCTGGAGAGGAGATCAGAGAAGGGACAAGACATACCCTAGATCCTGTCTTGGGTAGGTGTTGAACTGTGAAACCCACTCAGTCTGCCTAATAGCTCCCCTTCTGGTTAACTGTTAAGATTGTCTTTTGCACAATTAAATTGTTCAGAGTATAAGTGTATGCCATTAAGTGTAATTATAAGTATGATGCTGTAATTAAAAAATTTTAAGAACAAATACAACACCCCAAACCGACTGCTCTAGCTTACACTAGTTTTTCTTTTACCACTTCTTCCAGAGTTCTGTGGATAATGCGAAGGTTTAGTTTTAAACATTGAGTTTCCCTCCATTGTTATGTGGATAATACTAAATTTCAGTTTTAAGCTTTTACAAACACAGTCACTATAGGGAAAAGACTCTTAAAAATTTCAGGGTGAACTTTGGTAAGTCTCCAGGCCGGAGCCCATTTTTGCCTAGAGAAATGGAATGTTGTAGCTATACAAGCTTCTGAATTTCTTTTTTTTTTTCCCTTTAATTAGTCAGTGGACTCATTTACGTACAATTATTTATAAAAATTATGTACTTTTTTTTCTAGAGTTACAGCTGGCTAGACTGCAGGAGCTTGGATTCAGCATGGATGATTGTCGCAAAGCCCTTTTGGTGTGCCAAGGTAATTCGCACAAGGGTTTCCATACCTGTTGTTCATCTTGATAATATGCTTGCTTCCCGTTTCCCCCACTGGTCCCACAAGGGGACTTAGAGAGCCGGACTGGATTTTGAAGCCCCTCTGTGGTTTCCTGTGGGCTGACCATGATCTTGGCCTGGGCATAATGAGGAGCAGCAGTATTTCATAGTGGATAAGAACATGGGCTCTGGAGCCGATGCTCCCCGTCTTTACTGTGCTGCTTTTTGATGACGTATTAGTGACTTAGGCAAGTCCCTTAGCCTCTCTGTACCAGTGCTTCCTTATCTGGAAAAAGGAGAAGAGGACTTCCCTTGGAGGTCTGATATAAATAGGCACTGTCTACAAAGCACTTCGGGAAAGTGCCTGGCACATGGCAGGTGCTCTGATGCTGTTAGCCAGTGTTGCCGGTGGTCATGGCAATGGTGGTGATCTGGTAGGCATGACCGCTGAGCTCCCGTGTGCCTCATCCTGTGTTTTCTTGTGGAATCTTCATAGCCCTTCGCGGTGGGCATTATTATCCCTGCTTCAGGTCAGGTAGGGAAACTGGCTCAGATAGGTTAAGTAAACTGGTCTGCGGTCCACCTGTTAGTGAGGGGCTAACATGGACTGAAAGCCAAGTCTGCCTGTGTTCTTTCTACCACCACCTTCCTCTGTGTTGCCCTTTTTCTTAAAACAGGGAGATAAAGCGAAAGCTGTATTTTTTTCTAGTCTGTACTTATGTGTACATTTCTCTACTTCTTTACTTTCTATATATATCCGTATGTATATATGTACATATATACGTATAATATCGTGTATGTTGGCAGAGTGTACTGCAGATACGATTGTATAGCCTCTTTTATAATACAGTTTTCTTGAATTACAATTGCAAATTTATTACAGTATACTAATATCATCTTCCCATGTCATTAAAATTATTTATAAATACTGAATTTTTTTACATTCTAACTATTTTACATTTTAACTATTCTTTGTTTTTCATTCTTTAAATATACACAGTTCTGTAATAAATATTTTTTGGTATGAACTTCTGTCTGTCTCTTTTACTATTTCCTTGGTGGAGAGACCTAGTAGTCTAAATACTGGATCAAAGGGTGTAGATACATTTTTCAGGCTTTTTACTCAACTTGACAAATCTTTTTCTAAAATGTACCAGGCTGAACTCCAACCAATTAGGTGTGAAAATGCTAGTCTTGCCACACGATTATTCACATTAACTATACCTTTTTCCTTCTGGAAAAAAAATGAAAGCGGATCTAGTTATCTTGCATTCCTTAGCTTTGTTTTTACCTAGATGTCACTGTGTGTTAGTTTAATTAACTTAGTGTTTCCATTTTCTATTCTTTTCTCTCTTTCTTTAACACAACATTTCTTTTTAATTTCCAAGAGTGTTTTCGATTTTTGTTAACTTATTTCTTTAGTAGCTAAGGTGTCATTCCATCAGTCACAAAAACGATAACAGCAACTAATATCAATAGAGTCTTTGATACGTGCCAGGCTCTGCTCGTAGGAGAACTTTCCATGTACTCGTCTGTTTCCTCCTTGCAGCAGCCCTGTGAGTGTGTGTTGTTGGGCACAGACACCAAGTAGCTTGCCCAAGATTCAGCATCCTCTAGGCTGCTGGAATCGGAAGCCAGGCCATCTTCTTCTAGAGCGTGTGCCCTTAACCACTTATCCCTGTGCCGTGTACTGGCCTCTAGTAATTTATAGATATGGGGTTGCACTGATTCCCTCTCCTTTATAGCTTTAGCAATCTGGTAGTGTTCAGGGGGCTGTTATTTTAACAGTTGTATATTACGCACATGCCCTTCTCATCGCTCTTTGTTCTTGAGGAATGCCTGATTGGTAGAGAAGACAAGGTATGTACAGAGTAAGACATTTGAGAACAGTCACCAAGTCGCACATCAGTACACGCAAGACTACATACTTCCCTACCGAGTGACATCTAGAATTTGGACCCTGTCTCTTCCTCTCCTCTCTTCTCCTCCGACAGATGTCTTAGTAGAGGAGGGATGGCTCCTGGAGGCATTTTGAACCAGATCACGAAGGGTGGTGAACTTGAGTGGAAGGTGTGCAAGGGGGCTTCGTTCTATTTGCCTAGAAGTAGAATGCCTATCATTATGCTAGTTTTTTCCTTCTGTTTTAAGTCTAAGAGTAAGTACATCTGGGAGCAGGGTTCTCTTGGGCTGTCCAGTAGGTTCCCAAAAACGTTTCCTCTATGAGCTGCTTGAGTAGCTGTGCAAACTGGCTGAACTGATCACCTTTAAATTTTCTTGAAGGCCAACTGAAAAAGGCAGCAAGTTGGTTGTTCAAGAATGCCGAACCGCTGAAGTCTCTTTCCTTGGCTTCAAGTGGCCGCGAGAGCCAGGGGCCCGTGGTGGCGCGGCTAATCTCTGGAGTGGAGGTGAAAGCCGAGAGCGTGTGCATCTGCTTCATCGACGACTGCATGGACTGTGACGTCCCTCTGGCTGAGCTCACCTTTTCCCGTGAGTGTTTTCCTGATGTTCAGATTCGTCTTGAAGATTTGCAGTGATAGCTGAGTTATTTGGGGCCAGTCTTGTATGTGTGTGTGTGTGTGTGTGTGTGTGTGTGTGTGTGAGATACTCATGCTCCCCACTTAGCAGTATGGGTGAAATTTAGATAATGGTTTTACATCTGTTTTTCATTATTTATATTTTAAAGAAATGTGTATTTATTTGCCATATGTGGCCTTCAGCCTCTAGTTTGGGAATAATAGACATTGTCATTGATGAAATTTCTGTTATATTAACAGCTCTACCTAAATAATTCCTGATGTCTCCGTTTTGTTTATTTTTTTATGTATCTAAAGACTACAGGGAGTCCTGTTATTAGAGGCATTTAAAAGATAAGCTCAGAAAATGCTCTGCCCTATGTATGTCTGAAAAGAAAGCACACAGAGTCTTACTAGAACGTTCACCTCACAGTGTCCTCCTAGGGCCCTGAGAGCTGTCCTTCAGTAGCAGGGGACGAGGGGACGAGAACCTCCTCCTCAACCGTGTCATCTCAGGCAGTGTTAGATGGGGCTTCTGTGGAGAGTACGTGAAAATCTCACCACTGGGTTTACATTCAATTTTCCACTGTTTGACCTTGCCAGCCTCTTTTTCCTTCAAGGGAGATTCTGTCCCGGGGATTGAGTTGGGCCTCTGTGCACGAGAGAGGCTTCCTTTTCCGTGTGCTTTAAGGCCCCACACGGGCCACGTGGTGGAGAGTAACAGCTGGAATTTTGACTGTCTTCTGCGGGGAATAATTACTTCTTATTCTTCTATAGTAATCTTAAAATTTTGAGCTCATATTTGTTTTTTATGTTCCTGCAGACTTGAGATACACAGAGACACGTGGGTTCCGGGGCTGGGCTGGGACGGGAAGGAGGCAGAGGAGGCCTTTGCCTCAGGCACGACAGTGAAAGGGGTGCCAAGAAACTCAGGAATTAAGACAAATAACATTTTAACACAGTGTTTTTAAAAAAATCAGAATTCGTGCAGAAAGCCCATGATGAACAAAATATCAAGATTTTGCATGTGCTTTCCTGTGAGGTCATCAGTATCAGCTATGTTTCACGTCCGTCTCTTCACTGAGACTTAATCCAAGAAAGAACGTTCTGGTTGTTCTTGCCCCGCCGCTGCTGTAAGGTGTGCTTTCTTTGCAGGTCTGACTTTTCTGCAGCAGGCAAGAGCTAGCCCTGAAGGGTACGCCCACTTCACCCTCTCCGGAGATTATTACAACCGCGCTCTGTCAGGTCAGTACCTAAGCGTATGTGATTATGGGGTTTAAAAACCACACTTCAGTATTTGCCTGGGCCTCTTTCTACATAAATTTTGCATGAGGGAAAGGGGGTGGGTGGGGCTGAGCAGGGAAAGGTGAAACACAAGTGACTGCCTAGGCACAAAAGACACAGATTTTTCTTTTCTCTGACATATCTGATATGTTGCAACTGAGTTATTTAAAAAGAAGTTTTCCTAGTTAATTCTTTTTGATGCTGGAGGTTGGCTCATTCTAGAACATGGAATTGCTCAGGAGCAAAGGATCATTTGTCTGGCCCTGATAGAAGCTAGATTTCAAGGGAGATTTCTGACCATAAGCATTTTACACGTCAAGCATCCTTCCTCCTCGCTGGACCTGTTTCATTAGAAGTATCCTGAGCCAGTGATAATGTATAATCTGCCATACCCTACTCCCTCAAGCAAAACATTGTTGATCAGAGCAGGTGATTCTTCTGGAGACATAGAACCTGGATAACACTGCAAAGCTTTTTCAGGTTTCTTTCCATCTGCTGGGAGGATCAAGGTAAGGGCCCATACACATGGACATTCAGGCGGTGTGGTAAACTAGGGCTGAGCAGTTTGAGTGTGAAGTTCTCTGCCTTAAGAGAGTTCTTAGTAGGTGTGGACAAAGTAGAGTGGCACAACCCAAGGCTTAGGCCTCAGAGCGACCGCTCTCTCTGATTTCACTGGAGAACGAAGCGTCATTAATTGTGCTGCTGCCGCCGATGGTTCTAGAGTACGTGTCGCATTTACTTCTGTATGTTAGTTAGCATTTTCCTCTCCGTGTTCTGGATTCACTTTCTAAGAGTGGTAGCACTCTGATTTCCTAACCGTTCAGCATGTTTAACTTTAGAATACTGATCCAAGTCTTACTAGTTGAGAGAGACTCTTACAGGGCATATGGAAGCCATTTTTCTGAGAATCATATATTTTCCCAGAGCAAATCTTGCTTAGTTTTAAAGTTGTGTGAACACATTCAGGTCACTAAGTGCCAAATGGTGCGAGGAGACAAATGTACTTACTTGATGTTACATATTGGATTGGATTTCTGTTGGTCAATCACCTGATCTGTGGCTGATGGAGTCTAGTTAGAAAACTGTTAAAAATTGGGCGCCTGGGTGGCTCAGTTGGTTAAGCGACTGCCTTCGGCTCAGGTCATGATCCCGGAGTCCTGGGATCTAGTCCCACGTCGGGCTCCCGGCTCAGCGGGGAGCCTGCTTCTCCCTCTGACCCTATCCCCTCTCATGCTGTTTCTCTCTCTCTCTCAAATAAATAAATAAAATCTTAAAAAAAAAAAAAAAAAAAAAAGGAAACTGTTAAAAATTAACTGTCTTGAAAAGTTGAGTCTTTAAAAACACAGGGAGGTACCATTTTTCTCATCCAGCAGACTGGCAAAAATTAAGTGTGACCCTGCTGTGAGCCACAGAACTCTAACTTCTAGCCATTAGAATTGGAAGTTGGTGCAACCACTTTGGAAAACAATCTGACGTGTAGCAAGGTTGAGTATAAGCATTACACTCCTTCTAGGTCTATACCCCAGAGGCTCTCTGGCCCACGTGTGCTCGGAAACAAGTACGAGACTGTGGTGGTGTTCCTCCTCATAGCTATAAAGCTGCGGCCTCAACGAATATTTCGCAGAAGTAGAATGAATACATAGATTGTGGTGTGTCCATAAGTGGATTATAATTCACTGGAAAATAAGTGTGCCGCAGCTATGTGGCAGTGATGTGAGTGAATCTCAGAGGCACGCTGTTGGGCAAAAATAGAAACTTGCAGAAGAACGCGTATGGCTGGATTCCATTTATGTAAAGATCCCCAGTAGGACAAACTCACCAGCATGTTCTGAAGAAATGCATGTGTGTGGTAAAACTATAAAGAAGAGCAAGGAAATGATTAAAGCTGCAAACTAATGTTTACTTGGGGTTGGGTGGGAGAGGGTTGGTGGGAAGGGGGCCTGACACGGGAGAGTGGCACTCAGGCTTCAAAGGGACTTTTAATTTTCTGTTTCTTAAGCTGAATAGTGGCTGCATGAGTGCTTATAGTAATTTTATTCTTTAAATCACACGTAGACGTTATTTCCATACCTTTTGTACATATGACATTTTAAGATTAGAAATTTGAAAAACTTAAGTTGATGAATATCCAGTTATGCTGTACCTGTTTCTTCAATCGGTGGATTCTTGATGTTGGCAGGAGAATCAGATTTAAGGGTTACTTCAGCCACCGGTAGTACTTTTGCATCCTGAGTCCAAAACTCCTTTTTCTACCTTGAGGGGATCAAAAGCAGATCCTGCCTGCTCTTTAAGAGAGAGGGCACATATACTCCGTGCCCTTCTTCCTCCCACCTCTGAAGAGCATGTGGGGCACGTGTCTGTCCTTCCACTCACATCCTCTAGACAGCACAGACATCTGTAGGGTGACCTGTAGCTGAAGATGGTGCTTTCACTGTGAAATCACATTGGAAATAGAAAGCTGTTAAGCTGTAGTTTGTCCTTGCTGAGCATTTGTGAACAGTGTTCCCCTATAAACTCTTGATATCTGCATAACAGATGTCTTATTTCCTGTGTTCTCTTAGGCTGGGAGCCATTTATTGAGCCATGGCCATGCTCTGTATCTTGGCAACAGCAGGCAGCTAGTCGTCTCCATCCTCCTCGACTGAAGCTGGAAGCCAAGGCCAAACCCCGTTTGGATATCAACATCACCTCTGTGCTAATTGGTGAGTGGAAAGTTGTCTCTAGAAGATCAGTACCTTTCTGTACATAAGTTCCTTGTCTAGAAGACTGTTAATCCTGGTTTAGCAAATACCTGGGCCCACACTGGACATCACTTACTCACCGAGGCTGCTTTCCTGATAAACCCTAGCCGGGCCTCATGGTTCTTTTCAGCCCATTGCTGCAGAGTTGGCACCCTTGTTAATGCTATCAGTGATCAAGCAAGAGCTCAGACTATTTGGGAAACATAACTCTCTCTCTGTTTGGGATGAACTCTCTCCCTGATGATGCGTGGTCACAGGTTTTTCTTAAATGTCCTAGGAGTGAGTTTAGATTCACTTCTTTCAGGCTACTCACACACAGAATAATTCTTAAAAGGTATAGTTTTGATATTGTCTTTACAGTAGGATAAATGGCCTGCACTGTGTCCCATCAAGTTATCATGTTGACCTGACTCTGAAAATCACTGGGTTGAAGGGTTGCCAAGCTAACGTTGCATGTTCTGAACATTTCTTTGAAAACCTTGAAATGTATGTTCCCGACTCGATTTGGTGAGTCGGAACCACCCTATGCTTGTATTTATGTCATCTAAGAGAAGAGTAATGTTATCATGCAATCAGGTGTTGCCTACCTTTGCTATCAAAACCCACACTCACTGTCTGAATTATTGATCTACATGATCTGATTTTTGATAATACTGTAGTTATCTGAGTGATAACCCTACTGTTGCACATCTGTGAACTTTCTTCAGTGCGTGTGATCGAGGCTCGTAGGATATCCATTGGCTTATTCCATGTCAGAATGAGATGAAGAGAATGTATAGTGAAATGAGACCATAAGTTCATTGATCCCCAAATTATAAAACCACCATTTTACGTTATCAGATTTCATTCAGGAAATTTGCCCAGATAATTGATCTGACGATCCTTCTGTACTGTATTATTTTGATCCTGTGTCATTTCTTCTATAATGTGTTCATCTGGAAGTTTAGATAAAGTTTAAGGTGGTGTTTTAGAAAGCTACAATAGAAAAGAACTTACTTCCAACAAAAGAATTTTATTGATATTTCTGATGAGCATCTGTCTATTTAAAAATGGCTTCCAAAAGGCATTCTTGTCTCTGGTAAAGCTGTTGTTTTTTCACCTCCAATTCCTTATTCCTAATACTGTGCTGAAACCCGGAAATGTTACTGTAACCTCTTAGTATTTAAGTAAATCTTATATATAGCCAACTATTGGAAATGAAAACCAGAAACCAATAATTTCTGTTCTAAAAAATATCATACCTTAATTAGTAGAAAAGGTCTTTATCCAGGGGTGGTGCATCATAATTATTTTGTTAACCTGCCCTTCCCGTTATATTTCTCCTCTCAAAACTGTAAAATCACTCCTGGAGAATTGTCCGCTAGATTTCAGCTTCCTGAGATGGGTGTTTTTTTGTTTGTTTGTTTGTTTTTTTAAACAGCTTCTTCACTGGTTTTTCTGTCTCGAAACCCTGTCCCTTAGCATGACATAGCATACGCTTCACAAACTATTTCTCTTTTCTAGACTGCTTTGCTATGTCCCTACCCTAGTATGTTGGGCCAGAGTCACGCCAAGGTATTCAGTGTTTTCTAAAAGGACTGTGTACTTTCGTGTCTTTAAAATCTTTGTAGGGGCGCCTGGGTGGCTCAGTTGTTAAGCAGCTGCCTTCGGCTCAGATCCTGATCCCAGGGTCCTGGGATCGAGCCTCGCGTCGGGCTCCCTGCTCAGCGGGAAGCCTGCTTCTCCCTCTCCCACTCCCCCTGCTTGTGTTCCCTCTCTTGCTGTGTCTCTCTGTCAAATAAATAAAATCTTCAAAATAAAATAAAATCTTTGTATATGCTGTTCTCTTGGCCTGGGATGTCTCCACACCCTTAATCCCATTGGTAGGTAAACTCCTGATCTCTGACCTGTGTTCATTCCTCACGACCCAGAACAAAGGTCCCCACACCTCTGAAGATTCCTGTGGATCTTGGTGTGTACTCTGCCACTTCTGCCAGAGCAGAGTGAATCTTCCCCTGTTCTGTGCTCCTGTAAAATTTTATTGATGTCCTTGTTTTAGCTCCTTCCGCATTATGGTTCTGTGGTGATGGTTGCTTGGCTAACATTGATTTCTTCCAGTGGAGCCTGAGTTCTCCAGTGGACAGACTTTCTGAGAACCTAGCAGAGCGCCTAGCACGCAGTTAGCATTCAACAAAAGCTAGTTTTGCTGAATAGAAATTATTTGACTTGAACCCTCAACCTTTTCTATTTCCATACTTAATATCTTTGGGGAATTCTTTCTAGACCAGTATGTAAGTACCAAGGAATCGTGGATGGCAGATTACTGTAAGCAGGAAAAGGAGATAGATTCAACCACATCAGAAGACTGGATGGGCTCTTCAGTGGATCCTCCATGCTTTGGACAAAGTAAGATTTTTCTCTACACATGTCTGAGTAAATCACTGTTGACCAACACAGTCATGTTTCATTGAGAAATCCAAATAGAATCATCATTTTCTGTGAAAAAACCTACAGGAAATTCTGACTGTCTTCTATAGTTCTGTTTTAATCTTTGCAGGAGACATTTTTCTGGCACAAAATACTGAATTTTTAATATGGGCTCCAATTCCACCTTTGTGGGAGAGAAAAGATGTGCAATATACAGTCTTCTAAATTCTGGTAACATTGCATATGAGCTGTGCACCTGAAACACATCAAGATCAGCCACTGGTCAGTGTGTTTAACTTGGCAAAGCTTTCCAGTTGATTTGGACTTTTGGACTGGATTTTAAAAGCTATCCTTTCGGTTTTCCAAATCTAGAGGTGCAGAGTTTGGATATATTCTTGAGGGGAGGGCAGGCAGGATCCCACATGGAAGAAATTGTTAAAAGGAGGGCTCCATATTGTTCATAAAGTAGGAAAGAATTGAATACCCAGCCTTTTGAAGAATAAGCAGTCCGTTTGTTCTCTGTTAACGATGTTTTCTTTCCTTATTTAATGCCTCACCATGGAGCTCTGATTTCCTTAGAGCTGGGGAGAATGGGGCCGCCAACCGTGTAGTCCTTAGTTGTTCCATAAGCCATTGTCCTCCAAATTCAACTCAGCCCCAACTCTTTCAGTGTGGTTTCTTTGGGGAGTCCTGGCTGGACTTCACATAGCTCATGAATGCCTAAATATTCCATCTGGTCTGCAAACATGTCACGGGAAGATGGATTTTCTTAGTTTGTGAAGTATTTGAACGGGTTCATCTCTCCTCAGGGTGTAGAAGTGGACTCTCTATCTGCCGTGTACTTCTGGAAGGAGGGACAAGGAAATGTCAGCTATATTTGCTCTCTGTATTCCCCAGTTGTTGCTTCTGAGTCTCAAGGTCATTGCTTAGGAGCCAGGGCTGTTCAGATATCATCAGCTTCAAGTCTGGCTCCTGTAACCTTCCCAATTTGTGTGTAAAAAGAATGTAACAGTCTACCCAGAAGACTCTAAATAATCTTTGTAATATGTAATGTGTCCTAGAGAGTATGTTTTGGAAATTATTATTCATACAAGGGGATCTTAAATCCAGATGCAGTGTAAACACGAGGAAGGCCTAATTTCAGGAATCCAATGAAGGATTTTCTTTTGTCTCTACCCCTCCACCTTTTTTTAAAAAAAACCACTTTCTCCTCTTTCTTTGTAGTTAATAAGCTGCCTTCTCTGTGTTAAATGCCGTTGTGAAATTAAAGCTGGATTTTTATTTACTGACAGATTTTTATGGTTACTTAGGCTTGCAAAAGTAAATCTTTTTAATTAGACAATACGTGAGTATACCTGAATTTCCAAACCTTTTTTCCTACTGGACGTTCCTGGGCGGTACCACATGTAGCAGATGGGATTGTATTCTTTTAACAGGTCTACTAAATTAATTGTGGGGATTTGTCCTGAAAGTCTGTAGACTTGAACCTTGTTGAACAGATCACATCTTTCAGGTCCTCCTATTCATGAACATTTAGTTACACCTTCCCACCCCCCCACCCCCAAATTTGTACATTTCATTCAGGCCAGCTTCAAAATGAGCCCTTGAAACAGAGATCCTTAAAATGAAATTCAGCCTAAGGGAGCTGCTGATTTCTCACTATTTCTTTAGCAGGGGAAAGAAAACAGTGGCCTCGTTTTTTACATCATTGTTGGCTTTGTTCAGTAAGGGCTGCGTTTCTGCAGGTCGACCCGCATGGCATGGCCCCTTATGCAGTTTGTTAGTTTGGTATTCAAAGGACATTTGATGGAGATATCAAATGTAAACGTTCTAAAACCTTCCATGTTTAATTTATGGTATAAGTAATACTATGCCGTAACTCCTTGGTGGAGACTGTTTACACTTGGAATGCAGACTGACTCTTTCCCTTGAAATTTCGGGACCCCGGGGGATTAACACGCCACCAGCACTGCCTTTTCCGAGTCGGAACAGAGCAGCTGCCACCCGGTCTCGGTAACTTTTCCACGCCGTTGAAGAGCATACACGCTCTTCAAGTGAAAAAGCCTCACAAGACTTGTCATTCCGTTAAAGAGAATGTTGACAATGTTTTCTTTCCCCCGTTGAGAAAAACAGGAGCACGCTGCTGTGACACATCCTCCACAGTAAAAGCTAGCATAAAAATGTCCCGCTCGCTTTGTCATGTACTTTCTTAGCTCTTAGCAGTCACTGACAGGAATGATCCTGGAACTGCATGGTGCTTGCTATTTTTGTAATGTACTCTCGTTGTGCTTATGTTTTGGAGGTGAGTCTTCTTATTCACTATATTTATTCTTACCCTCTAACTTTGTCTCTCCTGTCTACCAGGCCTCCCCCTTGTCTACCTTAGAACTAGGAGTACAGCCAGTCTGACTAACCTAGAGCACCAGATCTATGCTAGAGGTACAGTATAGCCAAGCGAGGGCTTGTTTTATTTTCCTGTTTGAAGAACTGCCTTGTACATCAATTTTCTGTGAATGGGAGCTGAATGGGATACCCCAGGTTTGAGTACTAAGAGCACTTCCAGCTGATGAATATGACGCCTTATATCAGGAGCGGGCAATGTGCCGTGTCTTCCGTCCACCCTCACCCTCGGAGGGTATGGAGCCAGCTCCACAGTGTATGGGGCAGAAATACCCAGCATCGGAGGGTTTCTCATTTTGAAAAGCGAGGAAATGGAGCAGAGCATTCTCCGTCAGGCAGTGCTACAGGTCTTTGTTTATAGAATCCTCAGTGAACACTTATTCTTATGGCAATGCAAGGGGCTCTGTGGAGTAGAAGTTATCATGATCAGGAATCAAGTGAAGAAAAAATTTACCAGTAAATATTTGCTTAGACACAAACCTTGATTTCTTCAGCTATAAATTGAAGTGCTTCAGAGACAGAAAATAAAATGTGCCCTATTTCTGTCTCTGACCCTTGAAGTAAATATGATAGGAAACACCGTAAACCTCCATGAATGGGAATCCCACGATGTTCATTCCTTTAGTTGTTTGAAGGAGTGTGATTTAATCGGCATGTGTCTGTACTTGGCTAACACCAGGTCCTGCCAGGGTCATGATATATTTTGTAAAAAAGACCTTTTGAGCTTCCTCTACCAGGGGTTCAGACTAGGGGTGTTCACGCATGGGGGCAGTACAGGGGTTTTTCCTGCAAGGTTTTACCGAGATGGATGTGTAGGGGAGGGTTCACAAAGGAAGCCCATGATTGAATCTTTATGTATTAACGGACTTAGGTGCTCAGCTTTTCTACGTCTGTTATTTCATCTTTCGGGCTAAGCAGCCTGGGTGCCTTAGCTGATGAGGGAGACAAAGTAATTTGCCTTCATGCACATGACCAGCTGGTAGCAGGCCTGGGACTTTGATCTATTTCTTATGATTTACAAACCAGGTCCTTTCTGATGGACTGGATGCTTCTATAGCATGAAAACTTAAACTGTTTATAAGGGCCACATTGCTCTGTGCAACAAGTCCAGCAGGTAAAAATTTCCTCAGCCACGTGAAGCCCGAGTTGCACGTGAGGAGTCTTAGGTTCTCTAAGCCTATGACAGAGTGAAGTCTGGTCACTCGAGGCAAATTTTCTGGGGCCACCAGGGAATACTGCTCTCTTGGATGGACTTGGGAATGTGGTTCTCTGGTGCTGTGCCGAAGACAAGTGCACAGTTGCTTGGGACCCTAGTGCAGGAGATGTCGGCTTTATCCCTGGTGTCGGGTTTGGATTTGTGAGCACTCCCATGTTATTTATTCTCAGCGAAGTGAGCTGCTGAAGTCTGTGCTGGTGTGTGTAATCAGCACAGGAAGCTTGGGGACCAAAGCTGTGTGCCTACCCTGACTGCTTCATTCCAGAGCCACATGCTTGTGACTGTCTTTATATGGGTTCCTAGCACTTTCTTCTGCATTACGGTGTGATCAAAGCCATTTGCCACCTGTTCTTTTTTAAATCTAATTTGCAAATGGAAACTTACAGTCTGGCTCACAGTGGGATATGAAAGCACATCTGGCTCCTTTCCCTCCTGGGTCCTTTATCTGCTGTAGTAAAGCAGCTCTCTCCTGCATTGCTGGAGAGGGAGGTGCCTTTTAAGGTGGCACAGTAAGTGCTGTTTAGCCAGCAGACAGCTCTTAAATCTTTTACTCCCCCTCTGCTCTTGTCACCAGCCTCACAGCTACTCCTTAATTTTGTACTTGATGTCATTTTTTTTTTTTTTAAGCCAACCTTGGGAACTGAGTGAGGCCATTGGCATGAGAAATGGGTGTATTCTCGGTGGTTATCTAGGAGTTATTCTAGGAGATTATTGTCGGAAGTATGTGGGGTGTTTCTAAAGACTAATCACAGAATTGTAGGGACACACTGCAGACTATTTGTTTATTTATCGGCTTACTGTTTCTCAGACTCCATTCAGCCACTATCCTTATCAAAACAGAACTTGCCTTAGCTTATTTTTTTTTAAAAGATTTTATTTATTTATTTATTTGACAGAGAGAGACACAGCAAGAGAGGGAACCACAAGCAGGGGGAGTGGGAGAGGGAGAAGCAGGCTTCCTGCCGAGCAGGGAGCCTGATGTGAGGCTCGATCCCAGGACTCTGGGATCATGACCTGAGCCGAAGGCAGATGCTTAACAACTGAGCCACCCAGGCACCCCTTTGCAGCGTTTTATAGTACAAACTTCTGAAAACTTTAGAAGACACAAAGGAGAAGAAAAAAAAGTGATTACTTTGTAAAAGGCAGTAGCGATTACTGACTTTATCACCCTGGCCCAGGCCTTATTCTAGCTGTGGGAGAAGGCAGGGTTTGCTGCTTGTTTTGCGGGAACCTTGTGGACCTGCAAGGGACATTGAATTTTGCTCTAGTGTTCTCAGTGGGCAGGTGCGGTCACCTCGAGATGGCATTTTCCACAGCCACAGACCATGTGCGTCCCGGTCTTTCTCAGGCTGTCTTTGTGCTTTAAAGCTGGGCACGCAGGAAGAGTGGGCCATGCCCTCTTCTGTCGGTAGAGTCCATGCGGCGTGAGCCGCGTATTGTCTGATTTGTTTCCAGGGCTGCGCTGTCCCACAGTGGGAGTCCAAGGCTGCTGCCTTGGTGGTTCCTGCCGCCACCTCCCACTTTGTCTCAGTCCCACCACGACCCACCGACCGGGAGAGGAGGTGCAGGCCCTTGCTAAGAGGAGCCGAGCCTCTCCCCTCGGCATGCCCATGCTGGTCCAGGCCAGACCACACGGCAGGGCAGTGGTGCCCGCAGAAGGATCTCAGGGCAGCCTGGGCACTGGAAAGCCATTTCTGGCCACATGGACTCTCACTTCTCTTTGGTTACAGTCAGGTCTCTGGAATATGGGTACTTACACTTTTGGATTGATCAGTGTTTCTTTCCAGTTTCCCTGCTTAGAAGCTATTTTGTGAAAAGAAACCATACTTTATGCTCCTTTTGTAGTCTCCTCAGTGCCTACCTAATAGCAGACGGTGGTGGTATCGATGTAAAAAAATGAGCTAAAAATTCCATTTAAAAAGTTTTGGGATAGTATATTTCTGATCTTCCAGGGAGGGGGAAAAAGCTATTAGTTGAAAAGAATGTTTTTTGTTTTTTGTTAAAAGATGCGTAGTATGACTGAAGTGTAGCTCTTATAGAAAGGGAATCTTCTTGGACAAAGTTGGAATAAGTATGTGCGCTGTATCTTGCTACAGTTTGGGTCACTCACTGAGAATATATTCCTTGGGACTCGTGGGGCTCCATTTCTCTGTCTTGATTTCAGCCCGGTTAGGGCCTGCTGCCTTCTCCTGAGTTAAGGCCCATGAGAGTCGTGGGAGGATTGGGGTCTGGGAGTTGTCCCCCATCACAGCCAGTTGTTGGGGGGACCGTCACCACACAGCAGGCAGCAGAGGACACAGAGATCCCATGTGTCCCATCGACACACCAGTGGTGGCTCCACGTCTGTGGCCTCCACCGTCCACCCCTTTGCATGAGAGACAGGGGCACTGCGTGCAGGTCTGGGGAGGGTCTCTGCTTCCCAGACAGAGGCCTGTGCTAACAGCCTTCCTATCTTTGCCCGTAGCAGAGGTGAAGACCCCCAAGCGCCGGCAGCCGTTTGTCCCTTTTGCTCTGAGGAACCACACAGGCTGCACTTTGTGGTTTGCGACCCTGACCACCACGCCCACCAGGTAAGGCCCACAGAGTGTGCCCCCCTGAGCCGTTTCTGCCACCAAAGGCTCTGCAGGACCAGCCCAGCAGTGCAAGGTGGGCCCCTTCTGGAAGCTCTTAGGATTGTATTTGAATCGATAACTTGCTGACTTGCTGAGATTTATGACGGAGTTGGAAACTGTAGCCGGAGAAGCAGGTCCCGAGTCTGAAATATCCAAATTATGACCCCAACCCTGGTACACACCATGTTTAAGGTAAAAGTCAAGCAAATTAAGGATGTGAGTAGGAAGTGGGAAGGAAAAGCCATCTCGTCTTTTCTCCTCAGGCCCTCCCCCCCTTTTAAAAGAAGCTGAATGTGGTTATTAAACCAAATATCCTGCATTTTTCTTCCAAGACGGCTTTGAAAACACCTCCCATATTCCCCTCCCATTTCCCCAAACAGAAAACAGTTCACCCCAGATGGAAATGGGTGGAGCTTGGAGAACAAAAGAGAATTTACCTGGGCCTAGTGAGGATGTTCTCTACCAGCTTCCTGCCCATGTAGACCTTGGCTCTCCCCTCCAAATACATGCTGATCTTTCCCTTTAGGGAACGAGGTGCATGAAGTAAATAACAGAATTGGCCAATTCGAAGCCACCTTTCTCCTGCCATCACTAAGTATGGTAATGCTCCCGAGGAGATGTTTGTTTTTCAAAAGTGGTTTAGGTCTGTTACATTCCAGATAGTCACTTAAAAACTACTTTTGAAACTCATGACTGAGTTTACATGTCCCGCTATGTACTGGACTCTTGCTGGAGGTACATGGTGGTACGGTGATCACTTTCAGCTCTTTCTAAAGGTTCACCAATGCTGCGATTGTCACAAAGATAGTGGCAGTTACTGACCTTTTAGGTCATCCAGGGAGCCAGGCTCTCTGGGCTGCTTCTGTGGATCAAGCTCCAGGAGGGTTTCTGCCCCCAGCCCCGAGCTCTGGGTGAGAGGGAATTGAGAGAGAAAGACAGACAAGCTGGTATTGTCTGATTTGTTTCCAGGGCTGCGCTGTCCCACAGTGGGAGTCCAGGGCTCGTTCCAGAAGGCAATGGCACATTTCTTGATGATGCTCACAATGTTAGTGAATGGCGGGAAGTCCTCACGGGGGAAGAGATTCCCTTTGAATTTGAAGCAAGAGGGAAGCTTAGACACAGGTAAAGTGTGGTTCATTCTTTTCCTCTCCCCAAAATATACTGTATAGATCTGTATGTTACAAAAGATTGTCCCTAGTTTTTTGCCTTTTCACTTACCTTTATTAATGATTTTAATGTTTCATTTTTTTAAAAGGTATTTTGAAAACCAATGTTTCCTTTCGCTATTTTGGAAATACACTTATTTCCATTAATTATCCCTTTAATTGACATGAGAGGTGATGGGGCCAGCGTGTTGCCCATAATTTGGTTGAGGCATAGGCAGGTGACAACCCTCAAGTTCATTGTCTCCTCTCCGAGCCTGGTTTTCATGATGCAGTGGTGACGGGGTTTTTTGTGTGTTTTTACTTTTTTTTTAATTGTAGTATGGTTGACACATAAGATTACATTAGTTTCAGGTGTACAACATAGCGATTCGAGCACATTCCTGTGCTCGCCACAAGTGTGACTTGTGACTACCATCTGTCACCGTGTGGCATTATTAAAATGCCACCACCTGTATTCCCTGGGCTGTACCTTTTCTCCTCGTGACTTGTTCATCCCATAACTGGAATGACATGCTATTCTTAAAAGGTTATCAAAGCATGTTGATTTTGGTTTTAAGATACGTGTGTGCCACATAGCTCTTTGAGCAAGCAGGTGGTTTCGGGAAGCAGGGCCAGCAATGATAAGAAATTCCGATTCTAAGGAGGATAGCACTGACTCATCGAGGGAGACCGCTAGCCCGCGCACTGTTGAAACAGCCAGCCAGCGGTTTGGAAAAAACATGAAGGAAGGTTCTGTCTGGCTACTGAGAGGTCATAAAATGTCCTTTTATTTGCAAACATGTTTAAGGGGAAGGGCTCTCCAGTGGATAGTGAATAGGTTAAGATTTTAGCATTTGAGCCTCAATCCATTGTCAAGCCGAGCTGAAGTTGAAGACCCCGGCTTCGGCCTTCTGTGCTCTTATGCCTTCATGGAGCTTGAAGTCTTTGTGTGCAAACGTGCTCCCGAGTGAAACCGTTCTTCCTTGTGCACAGCCCATACCAGCACACATTATTCTCTCAGGGCCGGGTTCCGCTCTTGTACCCCACCCCTCCCCGCCCCCATGACTGCACAGGAAAGATCAAGTTTATAAAATCACCGTGCCGGACACATGTACCTGGAAGCCACGGTAGAATTTCCAGGGACGAATGGTGGGCGTGTTCCTGTTCCACAGAGTTCCTGGAGAAGCTAATTATAGAACTGCTGGCTGTATTTCTTCATCAGCTCTGCCTCCGTTGTGTCAGAAAGGGTTTGACCTCTTTGTCATTTCCGTTCTGGCGTACATGTCTGGTAACCCATTTCGAGTCCCACTGTTCTGCTTGAATTCATCAAAATAAATGCCTTCTCTGGCTTTTCCCTCTTTGGCACACTGTACCCCACCTCCCTGCCTCCCTCCCCCTTTCCTGTCAGCTTCAAATCCAGTTCCCCATTTCAGGCTTCTGGCTTGAATTAGGCAAAATCTAAAATAGAATTAAATGTGCAATTTCCTCCTGTTCCTCCTGTTCTGCCCACTGCCTTCTGCTCCAATTTCAGCCAAGCCCTTCAGCCCTGAAACTCTGAGGGCTCCGTCTCTCATAACCTGTCTGTAGTCTTGTAGGACCAAAGCCAAACAATGAAATGTGGTTCTGAGAGAAGTAGGATATTCAACAGGGGAACCAAGAACAAAATGTCATTTTATGCATTTCCGAGAGTATGGTTTTATGATGAAATTGCTGGTACAGCAGTTTTACTAGCCCACTGGAATAGCTCTAGCTGACATCATGATTTTATAGAGGGGGGGGTGGGGGTGGGGATGGGGGAAGGACCTGGGCTTGTGCACAGGATTTGCAAAGTTTGTGCAAAGGGAGGGTAAATGCCACTCTTGCTCAGGCTTTACAGATCTCGCACGTTTGTTTTAAGTATAACACCCAGTTAAAATATTCTCCTGATTTTTCTTGCATTAGGTAATCACCAAAAGGCTTAGCCAATCGGGTTTTTATGTCGTTATATAGCAAATCAGATTTGACTCTTTGCTTCTACTTTCCTTCCCTTTTTTTTTTTTTTAAAGATTTTATTTATTTATTCATGAGAGATAGAGAGAGAGAGGCAGAGGCAGAGGGAGAAGCAGGCTCCCCGCGGAGCAGGGAGCCCGATGCGGGACTCGATCCCAGGACCCTGGGATCATGACCTGAGCTGAAGGCAGACGCTTAACCGACTGAGCCACCCAGGCGTCCCTTCCTTCCCTTTTTAAGATCGTGCTTAATGTCCTTTCCCATGTTCTGCCTCATAGACACACCCATGACCTCCGGATTCATCAGCTGCAAGTAAGAGTAAATGGCTGGGAGCAAGTGAGCCCGGTGTCCGTGGACAAAGTTGGGACATTTTTCCGCTATGCGGCACCGGATAAGAATTCATCTTCCTCTACGGTGTGTGGCTGTCGAATGGGGGTTTAGTGGCACGATCGTGCCCCTTATGTCAGATAGTCAGACGCTTAAGCCTGTAACCTCGCTCTAGTGAAATTTTCTTGTTCCTCATTTCCCCTAGCTCTAAGAAGACATAAGATTATTTGGCGTCAGTCATAGACATTCGTAGTCGATATGTAGATAAGCCACCAATGGTTAATTTCAGTAGAAGAACAAGATCCAAAGTTAGTGTGAACGCACACTACCTCACCTGTGTAGACCCATTTCATACTCAGTTGGCCCAACTGGCAGTTTATTAATCTGCCAAATGTGTATTGGCTCTGTTTCCACATATTGTTATGCTTTCTTTTTATAGATAGGATCTTCTTTACATTTCTTGTAATGCTGTTCCTTGATCCTTCTATCTCTGTGTCTCCAAATTCTCATTTCTGGTATAAAGACCGACATCTACTGTTACTCATTTTCTGATCACACATCCTTTCACACACCCTTGCCCTAACGTTACCCTAGCCTGCAGTGTTAGGTGTTGGGGGGCAGCCAGGGGAGTAATGCAGGCGGCCTCCCTGTCGGGAACCTGCAGGTGGGAGGCATCCTGGCTGGTGTAGCTGCCGTGGGTGCTCTTGCTCAGCACTCAGTCATACTTTGTAGGATGACTACATTCCTTTCTGGGGAGCCAGTGATGAGTAGGAAAGTGCAGATTTGCAAAGACATTGTAGCTTTCCTTTTGCTCCCTTTATTCATAAAAAATACTCTTGGAGAACACTGTTCCTTCCACTTCTTCTCTTGTGCCCCAAGGAAATTTTGTCATGAAAGGACTAATTCCCCCAGAGATACCTTTCTATTGTGTTGATGTGTCCTGGAGAAATTCTGTGTATGTGGAATGGTTGAAAAATAAGTATTACTTTTCCCATATCCTCTAAGATAAGATGTTTTCTCTTCATGGTAGACCATACTTTTCTAAGATTATTTATAAATCCCACCCTTTCAAGCAAATTACATTGTCATTGAATTTAATGAGGTCTGTAATCTTAGGTCTGTGCTGACTCTCTGCCTTCTGGACTCTTTCTTAGATTGGCAGCCCCAGCAGCAGAACGAATATTATTCATCCCCAGGTTTATGTGAGTATGGTTTTCCTGTGTCACTGCATTTACTGAGTATATACACTGCGTTTGAACTGTACATAGACGTCCTGGTGATCACAGGACTGTATGACCTGAATGTGATTGGAATCAATCTTTGTCCTTTCCTATTAACGATTACCTTCCTTTTATAAGAACTTTCAAGGAAATGTTTTCACTAACTTGGTATGTTAGACTGAGTGTTACAGGGGAGGAGGAGAAAATGCAAATGTTGTGGTCTAAGGCTCCTTTCTCCTCTTCCCTTTTTCTTTTTTTAAGAGAGAGAGCGAGCACGTGCATGTGTGTTGGGGGGGGTGGGCAGTGGAGTGGAGAGGGAGAGAGAGAATCTTAAGCAGGTTCCATGCCAGTGCAGAGCCTGACTCAGGGCTTGATCTCACCATCCTGAGATCAAGACCAGAGCCAAAACCAAGAGTTGGATGCTTAACCAAATGAGCCACTGAGGTACCTCCCCTTCTCTTTCTAAGTTAAAATATAAATTAACCGTGTATGGCTGGCTATTTGCATTTCCTAGGTTTTGGTTCCAAGGTCGTAAAAGTAAATAAGAATGAAAAATAGTGTAAGATTTTTTTTTTTCCATTTGGCTTTTGAAACATAATCAGAAGATGATATTAAAAAACTGTCTTCAGGTTTTTTCTTATAATTTCTTCTCTCTGATGGTAGTAAGTTCTGAAGTGTGAGATTTTAGGTAAGCTTGGAGGCAGCAGCATCGAAATTTAAAACCATCGTTCTTGGGCCTTGGCTCTGTCAGGCTTTACCAGGCTAGGTCATTGGGAGCCTTGGTGATGTTTGTGCCCTGGATTATATCCCTCTAAAAACCCTCCAGAAAATGACAGTTTGTCTTTTCCTTGGGACTTCCTGGAAGTCTTGGTTCAAAACATGGAATTCTTCATTTTATTGTGCATTAGGTTGGTTTCCATGTACTGTTTAATAAAAAAGTTGGTAGTATGAGAAGCTTGGATGTGGTGTCATTTGTTTCTCCAACAAAAATAGCATTGTCAGTATGTTCTGGACACTCATTCAAGGAAGGATAGTTGCAGAAACCTTCTCTTTGGTGTACCTGATAGGGGGTTCGATACCTTAAAAAAAAAAAAAAATTCCCTGGCACTTGGTAGTAGAATGAAACGTGTGTTGAATGTGTGAGTGAACATGTGGAAACAGAAAGTAGTGGCCGCAACCCAAGACCAAAAATAAACTATTTCCCTCCACTCTGTTGAGTTTTGGTGCCTTGGTGTCCCGTTTGTAAAAGAGCGATTACTGAACAGAGCTGAAAACGTTGTGGAGAAAGAGAAGTTTGATTTTAAAGTCCTTTGAAAAACAAATGTTCTTTTTCTACAGGCATGTCAGTGAGTCACGTATGGGCCTAGAGAGTAATTTTTATGACATTTAGGGGGGAAAAGTAATTATTGTTCCTGTGAAAGGCATACCAGTACAGACAACTCTTTCTTACACACTCTCTGGATTTTACAAAGACAAGTTCTAACCTCAGAAGACTTCCTTCTGTTTTTCTGTGTGTGTTGGGCAGTGTCCAGCCCATTGTTAGTGTTCAAGGAGTGTTTCTCACTTTAATGGTAATCTGGCAGAAAAATACCACAGAAGGTAAATCATTTCATGTTTTGCAAGGTCTTACTCCAGTGTTTCTGAACGTTTAGTTGCTTTGGATGATCTCTATTCCCCTCCAGTAGAGTTGAAAACAAGCCTTGTTCATAGTTTCCATATAAGGGCTGATGTGTAGGAACCCAAGGGCATTGTGAATGAAGGGTAATTTCCACCAGACAGTTTCTTATCAAATTGCAGGAAGTTTGGAAGATTTAATAGGTTATTATGGGTCTTAGTTTCTTTATAATGTGTCTAGAGGCCTAGGACTGATTTTTCTTTGTGACACATTTTGTGATACCACGTCTGAGTAGAGTATCTGTCTTTCTAGAAATGTTTAGAATTGGCTGTTTTAACAGTGTGTATCTATAGGATATTCACTCCTGTTAAAGATGAGTGATTTTAGGGCTTAATGACTAATTTCACTGAAGGGTTATAGTAATAATAAGATGCTTTTGATTTAGGTCTTCTGGTTGGTATTGTTGTATTTTGTGTGTTTTTTCAAGAGCCCAGCTATGGTACTTTTATTCCTGTCTTTTTCACAGTTCTCTTCGCTCCCACCTGTCCGGGTGGTCTTTGCCGTGACGATGGAAGGCAGCGCTAGGAAAGTAATCACTGTCCGGTCTGCCCTCATTGTGAAGAACAGGCTTGAGACACCAATGGAGCTAAGACTGGATAGCCCATCAGCTCCAGACAGTGAGTTTTGCCGTAGTCTGTCTTCCTTTTATCTTGAGAGGGTCAGACTTTTGGGTGGAAGACCATGCCCTGACGATGCTGACCCTTTTTTCTGTGGCAGAGCCCGTGGTGCTTCCCGCTATCATGCCAGGGGATTCGTTCGCTGTGCCTTTACATCTCACTTCTTGGCGGCTACAGGCCCGGCCCAAAGGATTGGGTGTATTTTTCTGTAAGGCTCCTATTCACTGGACCAATGTAGTGAAGACTGCAGAGGTTAGCAGCAGCAAACGAGAGTGCCACTCTATGGACTTGGACAAAAGCCGATTCTTCAGGTATGCACAGCGCTGCAATGGCATGTAAATTTTGCTTTTTTTAAAAAAAATTCATTCTCTCTCTAAGGACTCTTAGTGATTCACTCGTGCTTGTTTAAAACCCAGAAGTTCTTATTCCTTAGGTTCTTGTGTTAGAGTTTGTAAGGATTCGAGGGTTAATCTTTGGTGGGGGTGGGACTGTTGCTTATCATCTGATATTTATGGGAAAAACAACCAACAAACACACTACTCACACATGTAAGTTAAGGAGCTGGTGTGTGTGCATCAGCATAAAAAGAGGATATGTAGAGAGGGAAGAAAAAAATATTACCAGTTCCTATTCCTAAATTGAGAAGCAGAGTCTTGGGGTTGGACGTTCTTCAAATGACAGATTTCAAGAGAATTTATAGGAAGGCTCATGCACCTAGTGCTGACTTTCCTTGGCGACCTTAACAAAATTATCTAATCATTTAGACTCCTGTTTTCCCCTTCTGAAGAGTATAAGTAATACATTTCTAGATTCCGTGTTGGAAAAAATACTGGGTTGGTATTGTTCGATCCTTCTAAACTTAGACTTTAAACTTACTTAGACTAGAGACTATCAGCTTTAGTTTTCTCTCTAGTGAAGACAGGCATTCATTTAGTTTAAACTTACAGAAGAGGTGCAAGAATAGTGTAAAGAATTCCAGTATGCCCTTTATCCAGATTGGCCAGTGGTAAACAGACTGAAGAGAGAAATGAATAAATACACAGCTATAGTGGACTGCTTTAACACTTTCCTGTCAGTAATTTAAAAACAAACAATAAAGATATAAAAGGATTTGAACAGGGCTGTCCATCAGTGCTTGTCATAATTGGCATTTATAAAACACTTTAACCAACAACTCCAGATTGTACACTCACTTCAGGTATGTGTGGAATAGTCATCAAGAGAGACCATCTACTGGGCCATAAGACAAAGATCAATAAATATTAAAGAATTAAAACCATACACAGTAAATCTCATCATCACAGTAGGATTAAACTGGGAATCGGTAACAATAAGATGCCTGTAAAATCCCTAAATATTTGGAAATTATACATTTGTAAATAACCCAAGGGTCAAAAAAAAAAAGAAATCACAAAAGAAATTAAAAATATTTTAGGGCACCTGAGTGGCCCAGTCGTTAAGCATCTGCCTTCAGCTCAGGTCATGATCTCAGGGTCCTGGGATTAAGTCCCGCATCGGGCTCCCTGCTCAGCAGGGAGCCTGCCTCTCCCTCTCCTTCTACCTGCCGCTCCGCCTGGTTGTGCTCCCCGCCTCAATAAATAAATAAATAAATAAATAAAATCTTAAAAAAAATTTTTGAACTGAACAGTAATAACAACTAGACATTAAAATGTGGGGGGGGAAGCAGCAAAAGCATAGTTCTAGAGAGAAATATAGGTTGTTTTGGGGTTTTTTTTTTTTTTGAGAAATGTGTAGATTTTTAATGCTGTTTTTAGAAAATAATAAAGATGTAAAGTCAATGATCTGAGCTTCTGCCTTGAGGTAGAAAAAGAAGAGCACATTAAACACAAACAAATAGAAAAAGGACCTGATAAAAGTAAGTGTGGAAATCAGTGAAATAGAAAACAATAGAGAAAATCAACAGTGTCAAGTTGGCTTTATGCAAAGATTAATAAATTCGATAAATGTCTAATAAGACTGATCAAGGAGAAAAAAAAGAAAACACAGATTACCAATATAAGGAATGAAAAGAGGAAACATTATTACAGATCCTACAGACATTAAAAGGAGATTTCTTTGAACAATTTTATACAAATAAATTCCACCCTGGAATGAATGACAAATTTCTTAAAAAACACAGATTACCAAAACTGACACAAAAAAGAAATAGAAAATCCAAATAGCCCAATACCTCTTAAATATAATTTTTAATAAAAAGCCTTCCCAGAATGAAGACTCTAGGCCCATTTAGCTCCACTAGTGAATTCTCCCAGACATTTTAGGAAGAAATAGCACCAGTTCTGTGTAAAGTCTTTCAGAAAGCAGGGCTGGAGGGAACAGTTCCTCATTCATTTTATGAGGCCAGCATATACTTGATACCAAAACTGACATGGATATTATTGGGAACAAAAGAGAAAGAGTGAGAGAACTACAAACTAGTATTTCCCCAAGAGATAAAAAAAAATTCTTAACAAAATATTACCAAATAGAAATCTAGCAAGTGAGGTTTATTCCAGGAATGTAAAATTATATTAACATTTGAAAATTGATAAATGTAATTTACCATATTAACCTAAAAGACTAAAAGGAAAAAAACCATCAGATTATCTCATTAAATGCCAAACAAACAAAAAAGCATTTGATAGAATTCAACACCCATTCACTGTAATATTTGGCAAATGAGGAACCAAAGGGAATTTTTCCAGTCTGTTTAAGGGCATCTGTCATAAACCTACAGCTACCATCATGCTTAATGATGAAACCTTAAACTTTTTTTCCTTGAGATTGAGAACCAATGACTTCGTTTGATATTGCCGTAGTAGTCCTAGCTATTGCAATAAGGACAAATAAACAAATTGAAAAAGCTTGAAGATCTGAAAAGAACTAAAATTTAATATATGCAAATGACATGTGTGTAGAGAACCATGGACTACATAGGAAAACTATGAGGCCTGATAAACTTATCAAGATTTCAGGAATTAAGGTCAACCTACAGAAATCAATTGTATTCTTATATTCTAGCCATGAACATTTGGAAATGTGATTTTAAAAAGATAGCACTTACAAGAGTATCAAAAACCATACTTGCCCAGGAATCAATCTAAGGAATTATGTACCAGTCTTCTACGCTAGAAATGACAAAACCTTGTCAAGAGATAGTAAAGAAAACCCAATAACTAAGTGGAAAGCTAACCAAGTTTGTGGATTAGAAGACTCGGTATTTTTAGGATTTCCATGCTTGCTAAATTGATCTGGAGATACAACCCAGTTGGCCATCTGCAACCCAATTGGCTGTCAACAGGATGATGAATAAATAAAAAAATGGTATATTCATCCATTGTCATGTGGGTCAAATTACTGATGCGTACAACAGCATGACTGCATCCTGTAGAAACTTCATGTTACACACAAAAAGCCAGACACAAGAAATGGTAAATCACTGTATCATTCCATTTACATGCAGTTCAAGAACAGGCTCAACCAATCTATAAGTGATAAGTAAAAGACAGTGGTTGCTTCTTTGTTGGGAGAGGATATTGATTGGAAAGGGATAGGAGGGAACTTTCTGGAATGAGAGAAAGATTGTATAACTAGTTTCGGGTAGTGGTTAATGAGGTATACATGTTTGTCAAAACTCACCAAACTGAGCATTTAAAATTACCCGTTTTATTATGATTTAATTATACCTCAGTAAATGTGTTTAGATTGAAAATCACAAATATCTTACTGAATTATTGAACCGTTTTAAGGTAATGCTTTCTCAGACTCCACTGAGGAGAAAAAATTCAAGTTCTTTGGTTTTTACAGTGTTTTGTCCTCATAGGTTTTGTGTGGCCATAAAGAAGGAGAATTACCCGGATTATATGCCCTCAAACATATTTTCTGATAGTGCAAAACAGATCTTCAGACAACCTGGACATACCATATACCTCCTGCCAACTGTGGTCATCTGCAACTTGCTACCTTGTGAACTTGACTTTTATGTTAAAGGGATGCCAATTAATGGGACCCTGAAACCCGGCAAAGAGGTGGCCCTCCACACAGCTGATACATCGCAGAACATTGAACTGGGTGAGGGTTTAGTCAAAGAATCATTGGTGGTAACTCTATGGAAATGTCACTGAGTATTTTGTGATCATTTGGTAAACATTTTAGAGAAATTATAGCACATATGATATCTCAATAACCCAGCTCAAGGGATTTACGCAACTAAAAAAAAAAAAACTTAGAAAATTATCAAAAGAAAAAATCTGAACAAATCCAAAAGATTTACAGAGGAAGCATTCAACAGAGTCTTTTTTCTTATATTGCTCACTTGATGTGTGACTACAGGAAGTCATTTCATCTTTTCAAACCATGCTTTTTTCCTGGCTGTAAAATGAGCAAAATCCGAGGTCTCTCCTCTTTTTAGGAAAGGGAAAGACATGTGCTTGGCACACACAGTACTCCAGGCATTATGTCAGGTGTTTTCACACACGTGATCTCACATAAGCCTACGGTGGTAGTTGCTGCTCTTATTTACCGATGAAGAAACTGAGGTTTGGGGCGTTTCACGCACCAGGTGATTTTCAGCCATAGGGACCAATGACGTCAATGTAGAGAATCATTACTTTATTTGCAGCACTTACGGCAAAGAGGGATTCCTGGAGTTTGGACAGGACATATGACTCAGCTGCGTGAGTGACCTCATTGTGTCCTCTCACACAACGCCTGTTTCAGGCGGACAGCTGTTAGCCCCATTTTACAAGTGAGGAAACTCAGACTCACTGAACTTAAGCAGTGTGTTCAACCGTGACCAGCTGACATTTCAGCGAATGTGTGAATCCTTGAGCTTGATTTAGAAGAAAAAAACAACGCAGGGCTAGTTGTCCATTCTAAAGAAAACAAGTCTCCCCTCTTGACATTTAAGTATCTCTTCAACAAATGTTCCTGGAGCCCTGTAGAAAATGGAAATGTCCTCCCCAACCCACCACCACTGCACGTACACACAGCACTCCTGTCTTCCCAGTCACGCTCCACATGGATGATCACTTTTAGTAACAATCCTGCGACGGACCTACCGGTATTCTCCCCATTTGGCAGAGGAGACGCATCGAGGTTAGCTTGCCCCACCCCCAACCCCCCATCACACAGCTGGTAAGGACAGACTGGGAATTGGAAGCCAGGCAGCATGACTGCTGAAGGCCTTGCCTCTTACCCTGTACTTGCCTTTCCTGTGTTTGAGGTGCCTGCCCAGCTCAGGGCCTGATGAATAGTAAGCTAACAATAATCATAGCTGTTTTCGATAGCTTTTTGGTAGTTTCATCCTTCTGATTATGCAGTTCAGACTCTCTCGTGTACCTTCCAGACTGTCTGGTTTGCTTCAAATTTATTCTCACCCCAGCTAAAGGAAAATGGCTGTTCTAATGAGATTTTTGCTGGTTACATATGTAGTTACTGATTTTTCCAAAAGGAATCCAATTTTGTTTGGCTGTGGGCTATTCTGACAAACTAAAGTGAGAACCCAGGCAGACAATAGCTTGTATCTTCTTTAGGGGTATCACTGGAGAATTTTCCACTCTGTAAAGAATTGCTCATTCCACCTGGAACCCAAAACTACATGGTAAGAATGCGACTGTATGACATCAACCGGCGGCAGCTGAACCTCACCATCCGGATTGTGTGTCGAGCAGAAGGATCCTTAAAGATCTTCATTTCTGCTCCATATTGGTTGATTAACAAAACAGGTATGTACAGAGGCCGCTCAAGGAGGCCTCTGGCGTTGGTCATGGGAATTCAGATTTATTTGCTCAGCTAACTGAATGGAGCCAATGCAAATAGATTACTTCAACAGTCTAAGCTGCTAAAACTCTCCTGCTTCCATAATAAATGCTTAATCGTGGTCAAAAGTGTCCTTTCAGACAACAAACTGAGCCCACCAAATAAATTCAGTTTTCACAATTCTCCCCCTTGACGATTTTTTTCCTTTACCATCTGCATCTGTCTTGCGTAGACTGGGTGGGATTGATGTAAACTCTCCCCCTCCTTCCTAAAGGGTTACCGCTGATCTTCAGACAGGACAATGCAAAGACAGATGCCGCAGGCCAGTTTGAGGAACACGAGCTGGCCCGGAGCCTGAGCCCTCTCTTATTCTGCTACGCTGACAAAGAGCAGCCAAACCTGTGAGTAGGGTTATTTATGGAAAGGGGAAGTAAGCTCCTAGGCAAGGGACAAAATTAGCAAAGGCTATAGCATATCCGTGCAAGTAGAAATATACTGTAGATAACAATCCTGACTTGGCAGGGGAATAGGACCATGATCTAATGGGATTTTTTTGGATCTAATTTCTGTGTCATTTGATACTGAAAATAAACCATTTGGTGGGTTTATAATGAAAGCTAGTTTTATTTTACATGTATTGAAGGAGTTCTATTCATAACTCCACCAATGAGGAGAACCCACATATTCCCTTCCCTGTTCTGCACGGTTTTCTCCTGCACTGAGCCCTCAGCATGGGCAGCGGAGCTGTTATCAGAGGGGAGATAGCCTGGCCCTTTGGTAAACCCAGTCCAGGGCGTTTTTTTGAAATAAACTGTGCCCTCTCAAGAGCTCAGAGCACTCACTGCATGTTTAAAGGCAGGGACGAGCAGCGTTTGCGAGATTTAGATGACCTGGCCTTTGCAGGTGTGGTAGGAGCATGAATTCCCTTTTGTTCTTGTTTTTGACATTCTGCTCTTTATAGGAGTCTTCTCATTTAGAGCCTTCCTCAGAGGGAGGTGAGCACATAGCGCTACAATGCCATCCCCTGCTGTAGAGAAGTAGAAGTGAGCCACAGCCGTCCGAGGAAGGCTTCGGGAGCGCTGCACACCAGCAGGTGCAGACGCGGCTCCTAGGCAGGGCTGCGGTCTCGGACCTACTGGGGACTGACTGGATATGGAGGGCGATACAGACAGCCCCTTGACACAGTCTCACGCCTTCCCCGAGAGGATTCTGATGGTTTTAGATCGAGGACTTGACATCTGTGACGCAGTTTGACTTATCCCGGGAACCCACGGTTCACCAAGCATCTCTGCCTCGCCCATCACATCCCAGAGGATTAGGCAGGGCAGGAAATACTGTTTTATTTTAAGATGAGGAAACTGAGGCTCAGAGCAAACTACCCATCCAAGGTTACGTGGCTTGTTAGTGGTAGAGCAGGAACACACACTGGGGAATTCTGTCTCCAGGATCCGTGACAAGACCCTGGCCACCCAGACGGTGCTTTGCCGTTGTAATAGTACCAAGCCTGAGAAAGAAGATACCATTAGCTGCATCTCCTGTACGTACTTCTCTCTGGTGTGCACAGAGTCGTGTACACACTTTTCTCCTACGGTCAAGGTCTTTCACGAACCCCTGAAACGCGTGAGATAGGAAAGTATCAGTTTGCCTCGACTCCTTGTTTCTCAGAGGAATAAGGTGTCGTAGTCTTTTCCTTATGATTTATGCTCATCGAATCATAATGTTTTCTCTGAACATGTCCAGGTAGAGATGTCAGTACATTTCACACATTACAGTACTGTGGCCGCCTCTGAGATCAGAGTTCTGACCACTGGCCGATTGCCTTGCTGTGTTGGGAAATCACACGAGGGTGAGGAAGAGCCAGTGTTAGAGTTCTGGTTTGGGGTGGTAGCTACAGCAGTGTTTCCTGATTAGAACAGGTGGGTAAGACTTTCTCATGGCTGAATACATGTATCTCTGCTTTTCTGCCCCACAGCTGCACGATGAGAATCGGAAGGGGGATTCATCCTGAAGGCATGCCGGGCTGGTGTCAGGGCTTCTCACTGGATGGTGGTAGTGGTGTACGAGCTTTGAAAGTCATCCAGCAAGGAAACCGCCCAGGGCTGATCTATAACATTGGTGGGTTACATTTGGAGTAGCGGGAGAATCAGAACCATTGGCCAATGACCTCAGGCTTGGAGGAATAAGCTGGCCATATGTTTTGGCCTGGCTGAAGTGCTGATTTTCTCATTTGGCATTGGGTCAGGTATCTGTTCTCTGAATGCTAGATTGATAACAACACAGATCTGTTCTCCTAGGGACTAAGGAGCCACCTAAACACTGCCCTTTTGAGGTCTGGGGCTCTGTTTAATTTCAGACTCACCTGTGTCAGGAAAGTATCGGTTTGGCTTGAATCCTTGTTTTTCATGGGAATAATAGGAACACTTAGAATGCCTTTCATCCTCCAAGCATTTCCCACGCATTCATTAAAACTTGCAAACCCCAAGAGGGTAAGAAGCATTGTTCTCCTTGAAACTGAAGCAGAGAGGTTAAGTGACTTGCCCAGATGCAAAGGGCAAGTCTGGGTCAGAAGTAGGATTGTGATTGGGGCGTACACATTTAAGGCAGAAAATATAATAAAGCGTGCTTAGCGGTTATAGTAATTAGAAGCCCCTAAACTAGCTTAACTTCTTGAGGTGGAGGGTGTTGAGGGAGGGGGAGAGTACTGTACAATATACCTCAGAGCCACCTGGGACACTCAAAAGACTTTCTGAAGAGTTAAGATAAGTTTGACTTAAATATGTCTCAGGTTTAAAATGTTAGCAGTGCACCCTTCCTTTAGTATATAATTTCCAAAGATCTCAAAGCACTGTTGAGTGTTGAATGCTGGAAAACCATCTAGAACTGTGCTGTCTGCCATTGAACCCTCTCCGAGGATGGCAGTGCTCCATTTTACACCATCCAGTGCAGCAGTGCCCGCCACGTGTGGCCACCGAGCACGCGGGAGTACCTCACTAAGAAATGGGCAGGTGTGACCAAGGAATTGAATCCTGCGTTGTACTTGATTTTAATGAGTTTAGATAGACATTCAGGATTCGTGGCAACTGTAATTGGACAGTGCAGATACAAAGAGTCCTGTTGTAGAGGGAAAATCCGAGGTGGTATCATGTAGCTGTTTACCCTGAGTCCCGTGGAGGCTCAGAGGTATGTTTAAGTAGTTGAGGGCTTATTAACAAGAGTCTCTTCCAAGTCCAGCTTCCTTTTCCTGTTTTTGGAACATGAATTCATATGCGTTCTCCCTTGACATGGGAGCTGTCTTCTTTAAGGTTGATGTTAAGATTTTTAGTAGAAGAAATAAACTTTCTGTGATCCTCCCACCGGGGATCATTTTCTTTCTTTTATTATTATTGTTGTTGTTGTTTGTTTGCCCCGGGGTCATTTTCTGTACTTTGTCTTTACATCTGTTTGCTCCACCTCTTAAATAGGCAAAGGCTGTGTTTCATGCTGTGTTTGGCTATCTGCTGGGGTATCTTGTCCTTGATACAGTTCCTAAAGAAAGATACCACAGATTGGCTAGAAGCTGCAGTTGGGACAGATTGGGGGGGAAATGGAGGCTTGTGCCTTCTGAAGCAGCTGGTACTCAGGAAGCACAGAGTTCTGCAGAGGCAAACAGGTCTCTGGTCAGAAATAACGATGTAGCATGCATATAAACTTGTATGCAAGGAGCATTCATTAAAAGTCATTGCACGTGTTTTTAGGAACAGTACTGTGATAGGACTTTTGTTGTTACACCAAAGAAAAGGATAGAGGGGGTAGGCTAAGATAGGAGTTTATAATTCCTAAGGATCATGAGATCTTGGCATGTATTATCAAGGGAATTTGTAGAATCTCTCCCTTGAATATTTTTGAAGAATTAGATAACCAGCTCCCTATCAGGAGAGTTTAAAAGTGAAGTCCCAAGATGAAAAGCCAGGGAGGACCTTGCCAGTTAGCCCTACATGTACCTCCAAAAAGAAGGATTTTTGTACATTTTAATCTTATCAGATGTTCATTTATTGGGACTTTGTTGAGGCAATCTAAGATGAAAAAGGGCACAAAAAAGCCTGCTTTTTAAAAAAATTGGGTCTTTATACTATAGACTCTTTTTGTAATATCAAATTAAATATCTCTTTTGTAGGCTGACTTTGTATTGGTTAAGATCAGCTAGCTGTGAATATCAACTTCTGACAATGCTTTCCTGTAGCAGGAAAAAAATGATAGGGTACATCTCCCTATTCGAGTTTTTTTTTTTTTTTTTTAAAGATTTTATTTATTTATTTGACAGCGAGAGAGGGAACACAAGCAGGGGGAGTGGGGGAGGGAGAAGCAGGCCTCCTGCTGAGCAGGGAGCCCGATGTGAGGCTCAATCCCAGGACCCTGGGATCATGACCTGAGCCGAAGGCAGACGCTTAACGACCGAGCCACCCAGGCGCCCCATTTGCTCAGTCTTTTAGATATTTTGAAGACTTAGATTAAAGCAATACCAGCTTTTTTAAGCCAGTACAGGTGAATTATGGAGTTAACAGACTAGAATATTTATAATTGGGGTTATGTTGGGACACCCAGGACACCTAGTTATCATGTCCTAAGATCTCTTCTTTTTTTATGGTCTCTTGACACTTGTTGACTGCTGAGTAGGGTCCTTGTAAATGTCCCATTATGATGTGAGCAAGGGCTCCCGAGGCAGTGTGCCTGGGGTTGAACCCAGCTGGGCCACTTACTGACTCTGTGACCTAGTGCTTAAGTTTCCCCATGTATAAAAAGGAAAGACTGAAAATACCATCTGATAAGGTTGTTAGGGAATTAAATGTAGAGCCTTTGGGAGAGGCGCATCCTGCATTAAGAATTCAATAAGTATCATTTTTATTATTTCTAACTATAAATATTTTTATCCTTGTATAACCAGAGCTCAGCCTAGTGCCTTGAATATAGTTGCTGTATTTATTATCTGAATGAATGAATAATTTATCCCACTGAGTTTTGTAGTTTTTAAAATTGTCGTCAGAGTTTTTAAGGTAATTCAGTGCTGTTTCCCTTCTTTCTTTCTTTGGGATCCAGTGTTTGGAGATGACATGGTAGGTGCTGGAAACATTTATCTTGTGAGTGAATACATCTATAATATTTAGCTTCATGTTTCAGCTGGGTTCTTGGACAGTGGGCTAAAAGAAAGTCCTAGAGAAGAGTCCGCTGTGTTTAGGGCCGTGCAGGATCCAGTTAAATAATCTGAAATTTCTGCCATATGTGAAAGGCAAGTTCCCAAGGAGGAAATTTTGTGTCCCAGATGTAAACAGAAATGTATTATATGAACTGTCTTAGTAGTCCGCTTGGTAAACGGAAACTACCAGTACCTGTGGCTGAACACCTGCATGTCTTAGTTGCTGTTGTGATGGGGCAGCCTTTATGGAGAAGCTAGGAATTACGAAACTTTTACTGAAACTTTTTAAGGCTGAAGTGGGCATAAAGAATAAGACTTTGAGTGCAGTTGTTTTCATTCCATTCTTGGAAGGCTTGACGGCATCTCTGGGTGATAATGATTGTTTTCTCAGGGAAAGTACATACTTGTGAAGCCTATTGATTTCTGTCAGACCATGAATTTTCTTTCTTCTGATTAACTCATGGAAGTGGTTCTTACTATTTGCAGGGATTGATGTCAAGAAAGGCCGAGGTCGATATATTGACACCTGTATGGTCATCTTTGCCCCTCGTTACCTGTTAGATAATAAATCATCTCACAAGCTTGCATTTGCACAGAGGGAATTTGCCCGGGGACAGGTAAGTAGTTTACTTTTGAAGAATGACTAGTGTTTATTTAACAGCACGGAGAGTTTTAATGCCATGGCTTCTCTCTCCATCAGCACTGTGAGTTTTGTGATGTGAATGACCATTTTGTGCCTTTGGAACCCTAACTAGCTTGTGGTAGAGGGCTCAGAGTAGGTGGTTACTCAGGAAACATTTGCTGTCTTGACTTGATTTGTTGACTAAAGCCAGTGATCCTGTGTATTTTAGGGAACAGCCAATCCTGAAGGTTACATTTCCACCCTTCCTGGTTCCAGTGTGGTGTTCCATTGGCCTCGGAATGACTATGATCAGCTCTTATGTGTCAGATTGATGGATGTTCCCAACTGTATTTGGTCTGGAGGCTTTGAAGTCAACAAGAATAATTCCTTCCATATCAACATGAGGTAAATTCAGAGACTGTATTTAAACAAAAAGTAGTCGTGTTTGAGGTGCAGTAATGTAAACAGTGCAATAATGTAAACAGTGAGCTGTAAATACCATATACAATGGAAATACCTACAAGTCTATAAAAAGTAAATAGTAATATTACCCTTCATGAAATGGGCACATTTCTAGCTCAAAGTTCTTAAAACTTGCAGTGACTAGATAAATATGACCAAATGTTTTGATGGAATGAATTAAAGGGCGTGTTGACAGTTTTGACCATGGTGAAGTTGCTGTGGGCTGAGGTTGTAAATCCAAGGGGCTGCACTGAGTTCGTGATTGCCTGCAGCTCTGAAAATTCTGTCTGTATTTAGATGCTAACATTATTTATAGATGGTTTTGTATATTCTTCCACATTGTGTATGCTCTTTTCTCACTTGGTTGGTTTAGTAAATTATCTGGCCTTCTTTACCCAACCCAGTGACCCTCACGGTTGTTGGAGTGGGGGGTGGGGTGGGAGGGATGGGGTGGCTGGGTGATAGACACTGGGGAGGGTATGTGCTATGGTGAGCGCTGTGAATTGTGCAAGACAAGACTGTTGAATCACAGATCTGTACCTCTGAAACAAATAATGCAATATATGTTAAGAAAAAAAAAAAAAAAAAAAGAGAGGAGGGGAAGAATGAAGGGGGGGAAATCGGAGGGGGGAGACGAACCATGAGAGACGATGGGCTCTGAGAAACAAACTGAGGGTTCTAGAGGGGAGGGGGGTGGGAGGATGGGTTAGCCTGGCGATGGGTATTAAGGAGGGCACGTTCTGCATGGAGCACTGGGTGTTATGCACAAACAATGAATCATGGAACACTACATCAAAAACTAATGATATAATGTATGGTGATTAACATAACAATGAAAAATTTTAAAAAAATTAAACAAATTCAGTCTCAACTACCACAGGATGACTTTTTTCTTTCTGCTTTCATCAAATGCTTTTTTAAAAAAAAAGTATTAATTTTTTTTTTAATTGTGATAAAGTACACATACCGTATAAGAAAGATAACACAAAGGCACAGATTATTTTTGTGGGCCTCAGGCACATAACATGAAATTTACCATCTTAACCATTTTTAAAGTCACTAGGTTAAAGTGTGTTCATACTACAAGGCAGCCAGTGTCCAGAACTCTTCTTGTTTTGCAGAATGAAACTCTATACCCATTAACAACAACTATGCATCTCCCCCTTCTTTATGTTAGTATCATACTGTTTTGAATAATGTAGCTTTGTAATGAGTTCTGAAATCAGGAAATGTGAGACCTCCAACTTTGTTCTTTTTTTAGGATTATTTTGGGGGCTCCTGGCTGATTCAGTCAATAGGGCATGTGACACTTGATCTCGGGGTTATAAGTTCAACCCCAATGTTGGGTGTAGAGATTACTTAAAAACAAAATATTTTTTAAAAAAGATTATTTTGGTTGTTTGGAATTCCTTGAGATTCTATCAGAATTTCAGGGTAAATTTTTCTATTTCTGGAAAAAAAACCACTTGGGATTTGGGTAGGGACTGTATGAAATCTGTAGATCCACATTAGGCAGCATTGCCATCTGAACAACATTAGGTCTTTGGATCTGTACACATGGGATGCCATTCCATTTATTTGTGTCCTGTTTAGTTTCTTTCATCAAATGCTCTGGCAGCTAAAGACACTGAAATCATGGCTATTTTGATGCATTTAGAAATAAAATTTAAGCTTTTATACTTTATGGTTAGTTCTCCATTGAGAACACTCTTGTAAAGGAACCGAAAAAAGGCTGATTTAAGAAGAGATGATGCAAAATAGTATCTATATTTGATTTTTTAAAACATGCATTATCTGAAGGTTTTTTTTTTCTTTGTGGTCAGTGGTGTATCCTTCTAGTTTCCTTTTGCCCTGGCCCTGATTAGAGTCCATTGCATTTGGTAAAGGGGTTTTCAAGCTGTGTTTCTAGGAGTCGTCAGGGGGTTTAAGGAGGTGACTTCAGGGGCTGAGCCAAGTGGGCAGGGCCCCAGTGCACTCCCCGCTTCAACCAGGACTCTTGTCTGTTAGTATCCTGTGTCCCCACCAGACTTAATGGGGTGGGGTGGTGAGGAATTGCTTCTGCAGCTAAAACCACCAGTGGTTTATGTCCTGCTTGGGTGGAGGTCGCCTGGATATGTTGTGTGAGAAGAAGCCAATTCAGAATTAAGCAAAAGTTGTTCATGACTACTTCAAGGAAGGAAGGGAGGAAGAAAAGAAAATGTGTGGAGGCGGGGGAAGAAGATGGCATGTACACCTCTCTTAACCCTTTGGAGTGGTTTTAGTGCACAGAGCTACTGAGCATGGGCCCACAGCCTCTTTCTTTGCCCTTCTCCATGTTTTCATTTTGAAACTGTTTAAACCTACAGAAAACTCACAAGTGGTATAAAGAACACCCCTTTATCCTTCACCTGGATTAACTAAATGTCAGCATTTTGCTGTGTCCTTGCTTTGTCTCCACACATGCACGCATGCATACTTTTTTTCGAGCCATTTGAAAATAAATTGAAGTCATCCTGTTAGTTTAGCCATAAAAACTTCATTTATCTACCCAAAGATGAGGACATTTTTCTGAGTAAATATACTATCATTACACAGTGAAGAAATTGAATATTGGTTTGTTTTCTGATTTTTTTTTTAAGGTAATCTCTACACCCAGCGTAGGGCTCAAATTCACGACCCAGAGATCGAGAATCCCATGCTCTACCGACTGGCCACCCAGGCGCCCCCTGATAAAGTCTTTTGAAATGTCCTTCATAGGGGTGCCGGGTGGCACAGTGACACAGTCACATGTCATTTGGCATCCGATTCTTGGTTTTGGCTCGGGTTGTGATCTTAGGGTCACGAGATCGAGTCCTGTGTCTGGCTCCATGCTCAGTGTGGAATCTACTTGGGATTCTCTGTCCCTCTCCTTCTGCCCCTCCTACTCATGCGTGCACACTCTCTCTGAAATAAATAAATCTGAAAAGAAAGAAAGAAATGTCTTTCGTAGCAGCTCCCTTCCTCCTGATCGAGGATCTGGTCACACATCATGCGTTTTATTCGGCAGATAGATCTCATCCACTTTAACCTACAGTAGTCCTACTTTTCCTTTTTTGCCTTTTTTGACATTGGACTTTTTAAAGATTCCAAGCCAGTTTCTTGTAGAATGTTCTATTTTCTGGATTTCTCTGAGAGTTTCCTATACATAGATTTAGGTCAGACATTTTTGGTAAGAATACTACATATATGGTGTTACGTGTTTCTCAGTGGGTCACACAGGAAGCCTGTGACATCTGTTGGTCCCATTATTGATGTTGCTAAATTCAGTCATCACTTGATTAGGGTGGTGTCCACCAGATCTCTTTATTGTAAAGTTACCTTTGATTCTTTGAAAACAGTAGTAGACCACTGGGGGGATAATTTGAGACTATGTGTATATTCTCCCCAGAAACCTTTCACCCACTGGTTTGGTGGTTCTTGCCTGAATCAGTGATTGCCTTGGTGGTTGCAAAATGGTGATTTTCTAATTATTTCATTTCTTCTACATTTATTAACTGATATTCTTTTGAAGGAAGAGCTCCCTCCTTCTCTCCAGTGATCTATCTATATTTAAATACACATACACGTATACATAAACACACACATATAGAAGAAAAATCATGGTTTACATACTGGTGACTACTGGTGGATTCTTCCTCACCAATCATCCTACAGTGAAAACCCTAGTTATTAATAATATCCATACATTAGTTTGAACCATGTGAAATTGCTCTTTTTTTATGTCAAAGCAATCTAATATCAAGACTATTTACTCATTTGCTACGCTGGCACTATTACCCAAAACAGGCCCACCAAGTAAAATATATTGGCTTTACTCTATACCGACAATGTGCTTTTCAGAATTGCTTGGATGAATTCTTTATTCAGTGTGATTACAGGGTCAGTTTCTACTTTTCAAAGAGCACACAGTGGTGACAGTTGAGGTCCAGACCATATCATGATAGTGAGAAGTCTGGGTGAGCTGTAACTTGTTTCCTCCATGGTGTGCATGTTTCCTTTACGTGCAGAGATACCCTGGGGAAGTGCTTCTTCCTGCGCGTGGAAATCACTCTCCGAGGAGCTACCTACAGGATCTCGTTCAGTGACACAGACCAGTTACCCCCTCCTTTCCGAATTGACAACTTTTCTAAGGTATCGGGTGGGGTCGTGAGCCAGTTTGGCTGTTTCATGTGCGGGAAGGTGGAGTATAAAGTATAAAGTACTGCCTTTAAGATAAGGGTGAAATGCATTTTAAACTTGGGTTGGAAAGAAACTATATGGGGATCTCTGCAGCCGGACAACCCTAGACACCCTTACCCTCAGGAGGTGGCTTCTGCTAGTTAGTTTGATTGCTGGGCAGCCTTGTCCAGAAGTGACTTCTCAGCCCACCACAATCATTCTGACTGGATTGTTTGGTGGACATGGTGCCCTCTGTCCTCTGTAGACACTCTTCACAGAGAGAGGAATCAGAATCAGATTGTCCGGTGACAACGGGAATGGGCACTTCTCCTGTTGCTTCATTACAGTGAACATTTTTTATAAATCTTCCAAGGAAAGCCAAAATGGAAATCAAAAGAGGCTCTTTTAAATTATGCCTCTGAGGGGTGCCTGGGTGGCTCAGTCATGTCTGCCTTTGGTTCAGGTCATGATCCCAGGATCCTGGGATCGAGCCCCGTGTTGGGCTCCCTGCTCGGAGGAGAGCCTGCTTCTCCCTCTTCCACTCCCCTGCTTGTGTTCCCTCTCTCGCTGTCTCTCTCTATCTGTCAAATAAATAAAAATAAGTAAATAAATAAATTACGCCTCTGAGTAACAGTATCTTATGTGACTTCCCATAGCTGAATTCCAGAATTTGTATTCTGGGGGGGGGGTGGGGGGGGGAGAGCGGTGAGAGTACAGGAGATGGCCCATGTCCTTTAGCTGTTGGGCTTGGTGCAGTTGGGAAGATGATTAGAAAGGCATTTGAAGAGGCTAGAGGATTATGCTTATGATTGTGGTTTTGCTCTGTGTAGGATTCGCTTGGGCAGGATCTGGAACTTGAGCCTAGGGAGCACTGACTCACTTTCCAGTAATACCACTCTGAACGAAAGTCCTCTTTATCCTCTCTGCCGTTACCATAGGTTCCGGTGGTCTTTACTCAGCACGGTGTAGCTGAACCCAGGCTCCGAACCGAAGTGAAGCCCATGACTTCATTGGATTACGCCTGGGATGAACCCACCCTGCCTCCTTTCATCACGCTGACCGTGAAGGGGGCGGGCTCCTCGGAGCTCAACTGCAACATGAATGATTTCCAGGATAACCGACAGCTTTATTACGAAAACTTCATTTACATTGCTGCTACGTATACATTCTCGGGGTAATTCTGGGTTAAACTACTGCTCTCATAAAGCAGAAGGCTCTAATTATTAACTGGTTTTAAATTTTAAGCAGTTCTCAAGAGGCCCAAAGGATGAAGGAAGATTCCTTCCATTCTTTAACAAATCCTAGGCTCAGGGTCTATCTTGAGAGGTCTTAGGCTAAACCCTTGTCTTCTGGCTAGATTAAATTTATCCGAAGAAGCAAGACTGTTCTTTTTTTTAAAGATCTCCCCAATAATCCATTCTAGCATTTAACGTTCCTCCCATAAGGTATTATTCTCATATCCTCAGTTCCTCTTGTTTAAGGTGGTATTTTTAGTATAATTTTTAAACTTCTTGCTATTTTTATCTCTTTCCTCATTTGAAACTGACAAATCTTTATCATAATTATTCAAATCGTCATTCTGACTCTCCTCTCCCATTGAGAATAATGGTCATCACCGATAGCCAACCAGAGTAGCTCAACTTGACAGTAATTCGAGCCGCCTGAGAATTATAACTTCATTGTCCTCTGACTAGTTGTATTTAGGAAACTCAGGTGAGGAATAGCAAGTTTATTCCAATTCTGTTGTTAGATTGGTACATAGAGATTCAAAACATTGGGCTTTCAAAAACTAGTCATTCCACCAACATGTAAATACAGTGGATTGTTTCTGTGCCAGTTATGGGGCCAGTTTTCAAGTTTACCTGTGGGAAAAACGGGGAAAATAGCTAAATCTTTAGCATGACAAATATAACTCACCCATTGTACAGGACATTTAAAGTCAGATCCCTTTCCAAAACGTTCTGAATAATTTTGCTTATGAGTGATATTTTTGTATGTGCCTGAGGCTTGCAAAATAATCTCTGGGTCTGGCGGTACCTCTCACCTACCTAGAGCCCAGATTTCACTAGTAATGAATTGAATGGGCATCTTGGCTTAGAATAGCCATTCTTTTCCTTGTTTGTTACAGATCTCTTTGGAAATAATGGTGCTGGGTTGTTTATCTTGTTGTAATTAAGTCAGTCTGCCTGTTTCTTTTTAAAGATTATGGCACTCGCCAGAGTGACATGCTTAAGGTTTTAGTGCCTGAAAAACCAGTTCTTAATCTGTTGCTAATCATGTTTTTCTCTTTATGTTCTCATGTTAAATTCCAGTAGTTATTATGCTCTTTAACTGAAGAATCCTGATGGGTGATTATGAGTTTAATGGGTTGGGCAGATAGGGAGCAGATAAAACGAGACCCTGGGAATCTTGGTGTGTACAGAGATTGCACCATGTTTTGGTGCATTTTAGGCACTATTTCTTTGCATTCTTGCAGAGAACAAATGCTGAGGAAGAGACTAGTTTTGTTTTTGTTGGCTTTTAGTTTCCGTTGAGGTGAAATGCACACAACATAAAATTACCCGCTTAAAAATGAACAGTTCAGTGACATTTAGTGCATTCGTGATGTTGTGCAGCCACCACCCCTGTCTGGTTCCAGAACATTTTCATCAGTCCAAGAAGAAACACCCAGCCCATTAAGCAGTCACTCCCCGTCACCCTCTTCTCCCCAGCCCCTGGCAACCAGCAGTCTGCTTTCTGTCCCTAAGGATTTACCTATTCCAGATATTTCCCATAAATTGAATCATAAATACGTGACCCTTTGTATCTGGCTTCTTTCACGTAGCATAGTTTTCAAGGTTTGTCCACACTGTAGCTTGTGTCGGAATCCCCCACTGTTATGGCCGAGTAATGCTCCATTGTATGGGCGTACCACACCCTGTTGTCCATTCCTCTGTTGATGGACACCAGTTGTGGTCTCCAGCTTTCGGCCACTGTGAAGGGTGCTGCTGTAGCGTGCCTCTGCACGTGTTTGTTTAAGTACTCGCTTCCAGTTCCTTTGTGTATACACCTAGGAGCGAAATTGCTGGGCTCTGTGGTATTTCTATGTGTAACTTTTTGAGGAACTGCTATCCTGTTCTCCGCGGCAGCTGAATCACTGTACGTTCCCACTAGCAATGTACAAGCGTTCTGATTCTCCGCGGCCCCCAACACTTGCTATTTTACATTTTTTTGATTGTAGGCTTCCTCCTGGGTATATAGTGACTTCTGCTGGTGGTTTTGATTTGCATTTCCTTAATAACTCACGATGTTGAGCTTTTCATGTGCTTATGGGCCATTTGTGTATCTTTGGAGAAATGTCTATTCAAATCCTTTACTCATTTTTAAATTTGTTTTTTTTTTTTGCATCTTATTGTTGAGTTTGAAGAGTTCCTTATATAATATGGATACAAATTCTGTATGAGCTATATGATTTGCAAATATCTTCTCTCCCATTCTGTGAATTGTCTTTTTACTTTGTTCTTGGTGTCCTTTGAAGGGCAGAAGGTTTTAATTTTGTTGAAATCGAATTTATGTGTTCATTTTTGCCACTTGTACTTTTTTGGTCATGAAAACTAATTTTTCACTCTGAATTTATCGGTCCCTTTTTGATGATAGAGATTAGTGGAAACAGGAGAATAATCTAAATAAAATCTTACGAAAATATCCCAAAGTGTAGCTAGGCTGCAACATTCCATAAAGCTTAAGATTTTAAGCCATGGAGAAACACAAAATGATCAAGTTTGAAGAAGGTGATTATAAACCCTTTGTTTTCTTTTCATCCTAAAGGGACTTCTGATTTCTTGCCAAGCCTTGGGGATGCAGTGATGCTGATCTTCTGTCTGGCAGAGAGTAGAGCTAATTCTTGGACCCTTGGAATGTCTGGCTTAATTTTGGGGGGTGGGGGGAAGCTCTAAAGTTACATAGTCAATCTTTTATGTCTGAATTTTAAGGCACTAAAATCATCAGGAGAGAGGAAATATCATTATGTCTTCTGACAAGTGCATCTTTGAACTGTACAAGAAAACAACCCAACCTTGATCTTTCCATAACTTTGAGTTAGACTTTTTCTTCTATGATTAAAAAAAAGTTTCCTCTTTACAGATGAGGTTTTAGGCATTTTAAGCATCTTCTTCTGAGTACTTGAATACATATTTGAGTATATGTAGATACATGTATGTCTATCTGCATTATCGTTTTAATTCTAGTTTACAGGAGGGGACGGGAAGGCCTGTGGCCTCCAGCAAGACCACTGCCTGTGCAGAGCTTGTCTTGGATGTCTCACCAAAGACACAAAGAGTCATTTTAAAGAAGAAGGTAAGAGAACCTAGCACTTAGAATTTAGAAGAGGAGCTTTTAGTCCTGGAGGGGACTCCGGTCATCCAGTCCAGCCCCTCCTCATGCACAGGGAGGGGAGTGGAGGCAGGCTGGATGGCTTGCTCAGGGTGGGAACACCAAGGTGCAGGAGTGACTTTAAGAGGAGGGAGATTGCTGGGGCACCTGGGTGGCTCATTCGTTAGGCATCTGCCTTCGGCTCAGGTCATGATCCCAGTGTCCTGGGATCAAGCCCCGCATCAGGCTCCCTGGTTGGAGGGAGATTGCCAACTCTGATTATTTAAATCACATTTCCCTGAAGCCTGTGTTCTCAAAGGTGTTCCATAATGTAAATCACACAATCCAAAAATAACCCTGGTAAGTGAATGTGTCTTTACCACCCGTTGCCCTAATGCTGACAGAGGACACCTTTTATAACCAAAAGTGGTATCAGTGTGTGTCAGTGATGTAGCTTCATTTGGATTTGAGTTTAGACGACAACTCTCAAATTTTTAACTGGGGAAAGGGGCAGATTCAAATCATTTCAAATTTTGTACATCAAATGAAACCTTAAACGTGTTCTTAATTCACTTTTTATATTTGAACAGCTTTATTGAGATATAATTCATATAGCACACAGGCCCCCGACTTACAGTGTACAACTCAGGGTTTGTAGGATATCCACAGATACGCGCAAGTGTCATCACACTCAATTTCAGAACATTTCATCACCTCTAGAAGAAACCCTGTTCCTCCAGCTCTTGCCCCATTTTCCTCTTACTCCCCAGCCCTAAGCAATCACTAACCTAACTTTCTCTCTGTACTTCCCTGTTCTAGACTTCCATGTGAATGGTGTTTTCTGAATGGCCTCTTGCACTGAGCCTGATGTGTCCGAGGTTCACCCCCTGTCACCCTATCAGTACTTCTGCATGTGTTCTTATACCAGTTCAAAGTCATATAATTCAGATTTGCTTACAGTGTTATCACACTCTTTTTGTGGAAGGCTATGCCTATGTGTGAGATGCATTTTGGAAATAAGATTCGGGAATGGTGATGATCAAAGAGACCATGAGCCATAGTAATTGAAAGTAAACGGGTCTGGAGGCTTTTATTGGGAATTCTGAAGAAGAAAAACCTTGAAAAGCAATAATCTAAAAATGAAAAGCAGCAAGTCCGACAGAAGTCAAGTGAATTGAAAAAAATGGCAGAGCCCTTGGAAATGATGTTGTCAGATGGCTTTCTAAGAATGTTCAAGTTGATGAGGATGTTAGCATGAATGGAGACGGACTTAGGAGTAAAGGTGATTTGCCAGCTGGGATTCGAGCACCAGGTGTGATCAGCAAAACAGAAATGATAAATAACTGTAAATTCCAAGGGCTAGGTAACTGTGAAGCAGGCAAAAACAGATTTTTTTTATGAAGTAGGAAAAACATTTTGAAAAAGATGTTATAATTTGTATGACATTTTTACTGCTGTTAATTTCCCTTGATGAGGGTGAAAACTGGTACATAGGAGGGTAGATCTAAATGAGTTACATTGACATCCCAAACTAGGAAATGTTCTAAGAATTAGCATTAGGAAAGGGTCCTCCGCTCTTCAACTGGAAACCAAGAGTAGAAAGTCTGACATCTTGGGTTTTTGGTTGGTTGGTTGGTTTTTGTCCTTTTACTTTTTATTTTGAAAGAATCTCAAACTCAGAGAAAAACTGGCAGAAATTCTATAGAAGGGATGCTGTGATTTTGATTTGTCCTGTTACTGTTGATGTTAACTTTAGCACTTGATGAAGGTGGTGTTTGCCAACCTTCTGTACTGTAGAGCAAAATTTTTCTCTTTCCCTTGTATTTAGTAAATACTTTGTGGACAGGTACTTTGAGACTGTGTAGATATCCTCATCTTCATCAGATTTTCTATGTATTATGTCTATGTATTGGCTTAGACTTCCATAATGAAATACTATAGACTGGATGACTGGAATAATGGGAATTCATTTCTCACAGTTTTGGAGGCTGGGAGGTCCAGGATCAGGGTGCTGGCCATTTGGTTCTCTGCTGAGGGTCCGCTTCCTGGCTTGTAGAGTTCTGCCTTCTCACTATGTCCTCAAATGGCAGAGTCTGAGGGTGGGGGGAGAAAGCAAGCTCGTAGGTGCCTGTCCTTGTAATGGCACTAATTACTAATTCCATCAGCAGAGTCTTACCCATATGCCCTGATCTAAACCTAATTATCACCCAAAGGTTCCATTTCCAAATACCATCAAAATTTCAGATTAGGTCTCTACTGTAAGAATTTGGGGCAGGGTTGTCGGTGTGGTCCATAGCTTCATGTATGTCGTCAGGATGGATTCCTCTTTTCTTCAGTGGGTTACCTGTTACTGTCAGGATATATTTAATGCTCAATTCCCATATTCGGCCAGTGGGAGCTCTTTTATCTTCGGTGTCCTTTTGACATATGCCCCTCATTCCTTGAACATGTCCGTACTTTCTAACAGCAGGTTATTCTAGGCTCGTCTGTACTTTGCTTGCTGCATTTCTGGATTTGCCCCTTCTTCAAGGAGCCCTGGTCCCTCCTAGCAGAGAGTGGAAGTCAGAAAGCTAAGATGCGTACACTAGGTGCACTTGTTGTTACTGTAGTGTCGTTTCCAGGCTCTCCCAGGAGATGGAGCTAGGGGTTTTCTGCACGCACGGCATATGTGTACGTACACACGCGTGCCCGCACCCACGCTGTAATATGTGTACATGTAATACAGAGTATACATGTGTAAACATACACATATTTTATATAAGTATTTATATATTTTGCATATTTCTGTATCTCTCTATTTTAAGAACCGGCAGTTCACACTGATATTTCCAATTCCAGTCCAACATCACAAATTCATCCTAATTTTCTCCCTTCCCATGTTTGTAAGTCCCTTGTCCGGCACTAAGAATGTATTTACTAATTTGATCACTTCCTCTGAATGTAACCCATCTTCTGTCACCAGAGTTGCACCCCATCCCCTGTGTAAACACACCCTGGGACCTGGCTTGGACTCTGATCTCCACGTCCTGGACAGCAAGCACCCTTTTCAACCTCCACCCCTAGCAGGACTGCTCTTCTCACCTCTCTTTGCCTCTGACAGCCCACACTAAGCTTCCAGCCTCCAGTCCCTTAGAAGACTGGACCATCACCTACCTTGGGCTTCAACACCACACTCTGGGCTGTCCACCCCCGCCCCCCACTTCCAACACTCACAGTCCCCATGGACTTCTGTCTTCCTCAGTGTCATCTCAAGGTTTTCAGGCTAAATTGTGAGGGAAGGGAAGTGGAAGGAGAATGGTACATTGCAGATTTTTAAAAAAATTTTATTATGTTATATTAATCACCATACATTACATCATTAGTTTTTGATGTAGTGTTCCATGATTCATTGTTTGCGTATAACACCCAGTGCTCCATTCAATACATGCCCTCTTTAATACCCATCACCAGGCTAACCCTTCCCCCCGCTTCCCCTCTAGAACCTTCTGTTTGTTTCTCAGAGTCCATAGTCTCTCATGGTTCGTCTCCCCCTCCGATTCCCCCCTTCATTTTACCCCTCCTGCTATCTTCTTTTTTAAAAAATGTATGATTTGTTTCAGAGGTACAAGTCTGTGATTCATCAGTCTTACACAATTCACAGCGCTCACCATAGCACATACCCTCCCCAGTGTCAATCAATAGCCACCCCATCCCTCCCACCCCCCACCACTCCAGCAACCCTCAGTTCGTTTCCTGAGATTAAGAATTCCTCATATCAGTAAGATCATATGATATATGTCTTTCTCTGATTGACTTATTTCAGATTTTTAAATGGAAATGTTGGTAGTTTCTAACTCTGATGAGTCTACACATAAGGGCAGACAGTAGAGGAATCCAGGTAGGAAAACTTGATTTCATCCAGCATCTGTACTTTGACTCCCAATCTGGAACACCTGCAGGATAATTGAGCTGCTTTTCCATGTGGTTTTGGCACCGTGGATAGAGGTGCTTCTCTTACTGAGAACAGAGAAGTGAGCATGTGGGGGCCGCAGGTGTGCAGCTCAGTTTCCTCTCTCTTTACAGACACAGGAGGCAGGAGCACACAGGAGAAAGAGCATCGTATCTTTCTAGCTTTGCGTTTTGGTTTTGCCACTTAAAGATATACAATATCTGGTATTTCACATTCCTCACGGAGCCTCATTTTCTTACTGATCTAACAAGGATCAATTAAGATGAGGTACCTCAAGTGCCGGGTGATACTCATCATAACACAGTAAATGTTTCGTGAGGCCACTCCTTGTGCTAAGTGCCTTCTATTTGTTACACTTACAACAAGAACCCTACAAGATAGCTTAATTTCCCCCTTTGACAGATCAGGAAACAGAGGCTCTGAGAGATTTAGTAACCTGTCTGAGGTCATTCAGCTAGTAATTGGTGCAGCTGGGTTTCAGATCTTGGCATTTGAGTCTGGCGTTCAACGACTTCATTAGTTTTGACTGTGAGAACATAATGTAGAAGCTGTCTTTCCAGACAGGGGCAGCATGGTCCCCAGTACTCAGTGTGCACAACCCACAAGTGTTTGTTGCTCTGGACGAGCTCCCGGCTGGTGAGAGTGGATGTGATCCTGACAGGGCTAGCTGGAGTGTGTGTTCACACAGAAAGCATTTCTAGACGGTTAGGGGTCACTGCACTAGAATATCTGGATTGTGTTAGAAAGGCTGTGTGAGCAAAATAGGTAAGCATGTTGGCTTTGAAATCAGGCTGTGGAGATGAAATCCCCACTCCTCTACCTACTGGTTATGTGACCATGGCAAAGTTTCTTCATCTCACTGAGCCGTGACCTCCTCACCTGTAAGTAAAGATAATGATAGGACATACATTATTGGATTATTTTAAGGATTAAATGAGTTACCACATGTAAATCCCATGGATCAGTGACTGGCACATGGTAAATTCTCAATAGGTATTATTATCATTATTATTATTACTTCTTGAAAAGAATGGATTTTATAGACTTCCATGGATTGACCTGGAAGTCCAAGTGCTGTTTATAAAATATTCCAAAGAAGAAACTATATTTAGAATTAACAGCAGTCAACTTAGTATAACCTTTGAATTCAGTCAACTTTATATTTGAATACAATCAGTTTATAAATTAGAAACCATCAATATAGTGTACTTCCATTATAAACACAGGAAGAGAGAAGACATCTGGTAAATTCTGGTTGTCTGCCAGTTATGAGGATTGCCAGTGATCAAATATAAAGAATATCATATATACTTTATATAATTGGATCCCTCTCGAAGGTAAGGGCACCCGAGGGTCACCATCTGGGACAGCAGTTATCCTAGCAATGCAGCTAATGGAGATTGGACTGAACCTTGACTCACTAGTTTGCTCACAAAATACTAAGTATATGAAAAAAATACATTCTTAAAATATATATTATTTGTAATGTTTGGTTCAAGAGTTCAGCATATTTCATCCTGAGTGCAGCTCAGGATTGACAACAGTGGAAGTTAGAATTAAGCATGCATATAATGTGGAAAATGTCTTTGAGTGCAGTTTCCACTTGAGAACTTAGCCCTCGTGTGACGCTCTTGACATCCTTACCTGAAGCTTGGCTCTGTCCGTGTGTCTCTGCCCCCAGGAGCCCGGGAAGCGCTCCCAGCTGTGGAGGATGACCGGCACGGGCATGTTGGCCCACGAGGGATCTTCGGTGCCTCACAACCCCAATAAGCCCTCTGCGGCCCGCTCCCCGGAGGGCTCCGTCATCTTGGATATCGCTGGTCTCGCTGCAGTAACTGACAACAGGTACTTTTCTTTCTTTTTTTTTTTTTTTTAATTTTTTTTTTTAAGATTTTATTTATTTGCGAGAGAGAATGAGAGACAGAGAGCATGAGAGGGAGGAGGGTCAGAGGGAGAAGCAGACTCCCTGCTGAGCAGGGAGCCCGATGCGGGACTCGATCCTGGGACTCCAGGATCATGACCTGAGCCGAAGGCAGATGCTTAACCAACTGAGCCACCCAGGAGCCCCCAACAGGTACTTTTCTAAGCAACTTTTGATGCAAGTCCATTGCTTCCAAAGTCCGTTTCAGTGGAGATACACGCCAAAAAGCGAGCATGTAAATGAAGTAAGAATTTGTATTTTTAGATTTGTATTTTTCTTCAGTGAGAGACCCGTCACATTCCCAAATACGAGTTTTGGGTCTTTATTTTATTTTTGTTAGGCTGTTGTTGAAATGCCCATGTAGGTCAAACAGTAAGAAGGATATGTTATGCAAAAGTGAATTATCTCTTTCCACCAAACCTCTACCCTCCATTCTTCCCTAGAAATGAGCAGGTTTTTAAAAATCTTTTTAAGAATTCTTGTTAAATATTTCAAAAGCAGAAATAAATTATTGAGAGAATAATCAAATGTGTTTTTAGGACCAAATCCTTGGATTTGAATCTATTATTGGGGACAAAATAAGTTATTTGGTTTGCCTCTGCCTTAGTTTCTTTATGCGTCAGTGTGTTTGTTTCCAGTTGATACCTTATTCACTTCCATAAGTACTTTACATGACTTACAAGTGAAAACCCAATATAAAATAAAAATAATTGGGAATTAAATAGGAAAAATCCTCTTGAAAATATTTTCAGAGCTGTTTAGCAGACAACCCTTATCAAACTGCATGACAGCTTGTCACTGTGGGAATGCAGGGACCTGATTATCACATCTATTGTGAATCCTTAAAAGTACTGGTACTCCTTTGTGGCCCCTTGTTCATTGCTTTCCATTTTGTCTTATTCCTCTTTCCTCCTTAAGAGATACCTCGCTGCCAAGGGATGCAGGCTACCTGCCCATTAGGTTTTAAGGGTGGAGGATATTGGAAGAAAGAAGACCAAAACCACGATCCTGATACTCTCCTCATGCCTAACATATTTGACTCCGAAGACTCACTGCATTTTCCTGTATTCCAGATATGAGCCACTGATGCTGAGAAAGCCGGATCGCAGGCGAAGCACAACTCAGACATGGAGTTTCCGGGAAGGAAAACTGACCTGCGGCCTGCACGGGTTGGTTGTCCAGGTCAGTAGTGTTTGACACCCTGAGTTGCAGCAAGCAGTGGTTGAACCTTCTTTGAAGCAAAGTCTCAATTAAGATAAATACACTGCAAGGGGGAAATCATTACAGAGCAAATACGCATTATTTCGTTATGGTCAGGAAGGTCAAGGAACTTTTGTTGTACATCTGTGTGTATTTACCGGGAAAATATTCTTGACGGTGATCTATGAGAAATGTATTGGGAATGGTTGCCCGTAAGTAATAGGATTTTTTTTCTTGGCTTATGTGGATTATTTTTCTTTGGTTATATAAATTACCTATGTGGGGTATTTGGGTGGCTCAGTCAGTTAAGCGTCTTCGGCTCAGGTCATGATCTCAGGGTCCTGGGATTGAGTCCCACAGCGGGCTCCCTGGTCAGCAGGGAGTCTGCTTCTCCCTCTCCCTCTGTCTTTCCCCACTTGTGCTTGTTCTCTCTCTCAAGTAAATGAAATCTTCAAAAAAAAAAATCTTAAAAAAAAATTACCTATGTAATTTTTTTCCTTTTTTTTTTTTTTAAAGATTTTATTTATTTATTTGAGAGAGAGAATGAGAGACAGCACGAGAGGGAAGCGGGTCAGAGGGAGAAGCAGACCCCCTGCTGAGCAGGGAGCCCGATGTGGGACTCGATCCCGGGACTCCAGGATCATGACCTGAGCCGAAGGCAGTCGCCTAACCAACTGAGCCACCCAGGCGCCCCACCTATGTAATTTTTAAAAGAAAGAAAGAGAGGGCGCCTGGGTGGCTTAGTTGGTTAAGCAACTGCTTTCGGCTCAGGTCATGATCCTGGAGTCCCAGGATCGAGTCCCGCGTCGGGCTCCCTGCTCAGCGGGGAGTCTGCTTCTCCCTCTGATCCTCCCCCTCTCATGCTCTCTGTCTCCCATTCTCTCTCTCAGATAAATAAATAAAAAATCTTAAAAAAAAAAAAAAAGAAAGAAAGAAAGAGAAATGCTAGCTAAAAGCCCACCACTAAGTTAAGTGGATTAATTTTAGGCCTGTGGAATTAATCTAATATCTACAACAGTCTTCTGTGAAGTGTTCTAGGAGATGGTGAGCAGTCATCATGGGCTCTACATTCTCTAGATTCTATTTATTTCTGCATTCTTAGTGGTGCCCAAATAAGCATTTAATTATTGTAGCAAATGTCAGAATGAAGATTGCTGGTCAGTTTCCTCTGTCCTCCACCAGTCTATCCCATGATAAATTGCCAGGGACTTCATAAGAAAACACGTGTTTAGAAAATGACTAGGAGTTTGGATTTTCTGCCCTTCTGGCTTCAGGCCAGAAATGAGACCATGGATATGGGATGAGGAGGTAGGAAGTTGTCACAGAGGTTTGGGCATATAGCTGAACATGTGTGACATGGTGCAGTTTCTGCCTCAGCCCAGGGCTTTACCCAAAAGGTAAACAGGAGAGCATCAGGCCCTGGCTAGAGGACCCTTAGTGTGTTTGCGCCTGGTGGACACCAGGCTGTCCCTTCACAGTGGGAGGTTGTTCACCAGGGCAATGAGCAAAATTGGAAGGAGCCTCCGCCTGCTGTTTGGTGAGATTTATTTTCTTTATCTCTCTTGCCTTGAGCTTTTTCTGTCAAACACAAGCTGCTTACTTCTCTGAAGCACACATCTGGAATGGATTTGTAATTTTCAATTAGCAATACAATTCAGGCTTCTGGAGGCAAGAGAGGGTGCGTTGTAATTGTTGGGCCCCGGGTCTGACCCGGACTTTCCTTCCGGTTTGTTCCTAAAGCCCATGTAATTCGGATTCTCGTAGAGCAGCACCCCCACCCCCATCCTTTGCTGGTGTTTGTTGTTTCTTGAATCTTTTTCATCATTCCTGTGGTTGTGAGCAGGGTGTGTTTTGGTTTGGGAAATAAGCTTGTTTCGATCTTATTATTCTAAATAAAGTAATTGAAGGCATTAAACATCTGACACTGCCCTGATAAGGTTGTGTATGCACTTTCTTTCCAAACTTAGAAAATCGTAAAAAGCTTTCTCCGTGTTGAAATCTGTCCTGTAAACCCAGCTCAGAGTTTCCTTTTCATTACTCAGTATTTGAAAAGAAAGGGGATCAAGACATGCTAGCCATTATCTTCTCTAGCCCTGTATCTGCTGTCCCATAGGCATGGTCCCATAGACTTCCGTTTTGTTTGGGGCGGATAGCAAGAAGATACTTTCCTCCAAAGGTCTGAATAGCTGGCTCTCAGATGACATTCACCGTTCCCTGTTTAATTTTTTTTTTTTTTTTTTACATTTTATTTATTTATTTGACAGAGAGACAGCAAGAGCAAGGAACACAAGCAGGGGGAGTGGGAGAGGGAGAAGCAGGCTTCCCGCCAAGCAGGGAGCCCGATGTGGGACTCAGTCCCAGGACCCTGGGATTATCACCTGAGCCGAAGGCAGACGCTTAACGACTGAGCCACCCAGGCGCCCCAGTTCCCTGTTTAATTTTAGAAGAGGCACCATCTTTTGAATATTTGAGCTGACAGTCCAGCCGTAGGCCTGTTTGCAGAGGTTTTCAACTCTAGAATTTGCTTCTTATTGGAAAGCTGAATGATAGTTGTAATTGCTACATTTTCAGAATGTTTTAAGTTTTTAAGCAAACCTGAATGAGAATACTCAGAGAAACAGGGTTTTGGTACTTTTTTTAAAGCTTATTTTAATGACTGGAAGTTATTACTAAACCAATATGCTCTATTCTTACTCAGAATTCCCTAAATTCATGTAGCGTAACTTTCCATCTTGCCCAGGTAATCCTCCTGGTTTTCACCTTCAGTAAAGCTGAAGAAATAGTAAATGCTTTGTTAAAAATTGATCATGACCCTTCAAAAGAGAATTCAAATTTGATAACTTGTTTCAAATGACATGTTACATTGTCAAAGTGGGTGCCTTTCCCTTTTCTTACACATCTTTATTCTTTTAGGCCAAAGGAGGGCTTTCTGGTTTGTTTGATGGAGCTGAAGTTGTTCTTGGTCCTGATACTTCCATGGAGCTTCTGGGGCCAGTTCCACCTGAACAACAGTTTATCAACCAAAAACTGAGGCCTGGTTCTGGAATGTTATCCATCAGAGTCATCCCAGACGGACCAACTAGAGCACTCCAGGTGATGATTTATCATAAAAACTAACATGAATCTCACTGTACTTTCCCCCCACACATTGGTTAGTCATTCCACAAATATTTATTGAAAACATTTATGCTGGCTATGAGGATATGATGTCCTCATTTATAAAATAGGGATAAGACCTACTTCACAAAGTTGTTATAAGAATTGAAGTATAAAAACATAAGATGATATTTTAAAAAGTATAAGAATTAAAGAAGGCAATGCCAAGAATGGTACATATTATTATTATCAGTCATTATATATTATAATTGATATATTAACAACAAGATACATGAGGTCCCTGGTCAGACAATGACAGCATGGTGTTTTGAAAGCAGGAGTGGAGGGTGTTCTACAGGGTATACAGGAAGGATTCGTATTCCTAGACTTGGAGGCTTTCTAAGAAGAGTAATATTTAAGCTGAGACCTAAAGGTTGACTGAAAGGAGTTAGCCAAATCGAAAAGGGAAGGTGGAGGGGCTGTGCCCTAATAAGAAGAGTGTTCGTTCAACAGTTATTTACTGAACACGTATTAGAGCCAAGCGCAATTCTTGGTACTAAGCACGTACTACTGAACAAACAGACAAAATTCCCTGCAGTCTTGGAACTCATATTCTGGAGGGGTAAACAAACAATAAGCAAAATCATAATAAAGAAATAATATAGGATTTGGGAAGTTGATAAGTGAAGGCCTGGTGATAAAAGGGGAATGGCCCAGTGGGCACAGAGAGTACGCTCCGAGATAATGCTGGAGACAGAAGCAGGGGCCAGATTATTAAAAGCCTGATGCATGCTGCAAATTTTGTGGTTTTTCTCTGGCAATGAAGAGTCAGGGAATGACACGATCAGAAATTTATTTTAGATTGCACATTTCTGTCTGCAATGTGGAGGATTGGAGTTGATGAAAATTGGAGATAGATCAGCTGAGGGCAACTGCAGTGATCTGGATGAGAAATTATGGCAGCCTGGACTAGAGTAAATAGGAGGGGTGTGGCAGGGGTGGGCCCAAAGAGGTTGGAGAGAAACAGGCAGAAATGGAAGTTTATTGAGAAGTAGAGTCTGACAGATTTAGTGATTGATTGAAGATGAGGATGAGAGAGAGGAAGGAGTCAGGAATGGCTTTTAGGATTCTGATTTGGGCAACTATGAGGACAATAATCCATGTCACTAAGATATGAACACAGAGCAGACTTCTGGAAGAAATAAGGAGTTAAGTTTTGGACTTATATGCTATCTATATGAAAATGTCTGGAAGTCAGTGTAAATATGGGTCTGGTACTCAGGGGAGAGATCTGTGCTGGAGGTACACGTTTATCAGGTCATGGTGTAATTAGAGAGCTGAGGGAAAAAGGAGAGATGCTGGTGTGTAACAGTGAACTCTCCGAGGTAGTATGTCATAATCCACAATACCTCTTGTAAAAGCACCCTTCTTTTAGCAAACATTGAATGCAGTGACCTTGAGGTTTGTATATTTTGACTTGACCAATAATTCTAGATTAGCTGTAGATGCCTAGCTCCCCTATATGAGGCTCTCGAGGTCTATAACTTGGCTTTTGCCATGTAGACTTAAAACCAAGTTTATTTCATTATTACCCAAGTCTTACTTGGCAGTGCTTTTGAAACCATTAACTTCCATAGGATTATTGAGCATGGAATGGGTTTCACTGTGGAAGTATGAACTTTCTTAGTACAGTGTTTTATTCGACTTCAGATAATAGATTTCTCCCAACGGAAAAGTGACCGTTCATCATATGAAGTGGATGAACTTCCTGTTACTGAACAAGAGGTACAGAAATTAAAGAATCCAGACACAGAGCAGGAATTGGAAGTAAGTTTTAAGTATTGCGAATTCATTTCTTTATCATTAATTTTTTAGAATTTTGCTCTATGGTTTTCTCAGTTTTAGACCTCTTTCTGCCCTCTGAATTCCAGATATAGCTGTTGCTTCATGGTGTTTATGTCATCACAACATGAATGTGTGAATATGTTAATTAAATGACAGCTAAAGTTGAATCAGAATGTAATAATGATTGCAAAAGTAAGATGAAAATAAAGAAAAACTAAACTATTTGAATTTATACAAGGTCAAGAATAAACAAACTAGATTTTTTGAGGGGCCCCAGTTTTCTCTTGTCATCTTTCTCCTTCTTTCCCTTGTTTGGGCGTTGGGAAGTGAAAAGTTTGAAAAGGAACCTGAGGTAAACATGAAAATGTACACTGGGGCGCCTGGGTGGCTCAGTCCGTTAAGCGTCTGCCTTCAGCTCAGGTCATGATCCCAGGGTCCTGGGATCGAGCCCGGCATCAGGCTCTCTGCTCAGTGGAGAGCCTACTTCTCTCTCTCCCTCTGCTGCTCCCCCTGCTTGTGCTTGCTCTCTCTCTCTCTGTCAAATAAATAAAATCTTAAAAAAAAAAAAAAAAAGAAGATGTACACTTATTGGATATTCAGTGATTTTTTTATGTTTATTTTTTTAAATTTTATTTTTTTATGTTAGTCACCATACAGTACATCATTAGTTTTTGATATAGTGATCCATGATTCATTGTTTTCGTATAGCACCCAGTGCTCCATGCAATACGTGCCCTCCTTAACACCCATCACGGGGCTAACCCATCCCTCCACCCCCTCCCCTCTAAAACCCTCAGTTTATTTCTCAGAGTCCATAGTCTCTCATGGTTCATCTCCCCCTCCGATTTCCCCCCCTTCATTTTTCCCTTCCTTCTCCTAATGTCCTCCATTCTGTTCCTTATGTTCCACAAATAAGTGAAACCATATGATAATTGACTTTCTCTGCTTGACTTATTTCACTTAGCATAATCTCCTCCAGTCCCATCCATGTTGATGTAAAAGTTGGGTATTCATCGTTTTTGATGGCTGAGTAATATTCCATTGCATATATGGACCACATCTTCTTTATCCATTCGTCTGTTGAAGGGCATCTCGGCTCTTTCCACAGTTTGGCTATTGCGGACATTGCTGCTATGAACATTGGGGTGCATATGGCCCTTCTTTTCACTAAATCTATGTCTTTGGGGTAAATACCCAGAAGTGCAATTGCTGGGTCATAGGGTAGCTCTATTTTTAATTTTTTGAGGCACCTCTACGCTGTTTTCCAAAGTAGCTGTACCAACTTGCATTCCCACCAACAGTGTAAGAGGGTTCCCCTTTACCCACAGCCTCTCCAACATTTGTTGTTTCTTGCCCTGTCAATTTTTGCCATTCTAACTGGTGTAAGGTGGTATCTCAATGTGGTTTTGATTTGAATTTCCCTGATGGCTAATGATGATGAACATTTTTTCATGTGTTAGCCGTTTGTATGTCTTCTTTTGAGAAGTGTCTGTTCATGTCTTCTGCCCATTTTTTGACTTGATTATTTGTTTGAGTGTTGAGTTTGAGAAGTTCTTTATAGATCTTGGATATCAGCCTTTTGTCTGTAGTGTCATTTGTAGATATCTTCTCCCATTCCATTCAGTGATTTTAAAAAAAATTAAGGACCTACATGTAAAGCACCATGACGGATATTATGGAAGTCCAGTGAATAGCTTACTAAAAGCTTGCATCCCAAATAGGGAGAAAGATTCTCAAACAATTATTTTCCTATAATGAAATGCAGAATGTCCTCAGTCTCTGAGAAGAGGTATTATCTTATCATATCACTTTGGAGTTCTGGATGGAGTAGGCACTGTCCCCAGAGAGAAAGGCTCCTAGTGAGAGGCTGGAGTTGGGTTTTTACCTGCTCAGAGGTAAAGTAGAGGGATTTAAAGCCATTTGTTTCCTTGCACTCCCCTGGCTACCCTGACCTCTGTTTTAAACTGTGTTTATTTTGGTTTCCTTTCAGGTGCTTGTGAAGTTAGAAGGTGGAATTGGGTTGTCCTTAATTAATAAAGTCCCAGAAGAACTGGTCTTTGCAAGTCTTACAGGAATCAATGTGCATTATACGCAGTTGGCAACAAGTCATATGCTTGAGCTCAGCATACAGGATGTGCAGGTAATGGGGGTAGTTCAGAACTTGTTAAATCTCCCTGTGTTCTTGCTGAGCACCCAACCAGATCCAGTGTTTGGTGTCCTAAAAACATTAATGCTTTGGCAAAGATATCTTGTTATGGCCTTCAAAAAATTATTCTATGAAAATACTTGTTGCTGTCTGTGTTTGTCTCACCAATTTTTCTATATAGTAGCCAGTTCATCAGTAACTTAGATAATTTAGTCAAAGTGGCAGGGAAGAAAGTGGCCCATGGTTCACCATTTGCCCATAGGAAAAAATAACAGGAAATCATTTAACCATCGTTAGAAAAATTGGAGTTCATTATAGGGAGAAAAAATAAGGGAATCGGATTTGTGCTTCTGGCCAAGAGGTACTAACAGGGACCAGATTTACTCTCCTACCTGAAGCAGCCCCCAAGTCCAGATAAAATAAGGAGACAACAGGTTCAAGGCACTGTAAATCGGGCATTGAAAGACCGTAACCCTTGAGAGGTGGGAAACAAAAGAGCTAAGCCCTGCATTCACCTCAGCTTCCTGCCTTGAGAAAGCTTCCAGGCCATGGCACTGGGAGGGGAGACTAAGACAGAGCCCAGCAGAGTGAATGAGTTGAACAGGCCGGGCGAAGAGTCTGGGGACCAAGGCATCTAGAGTTTCACAGGGCAGCATACCTGGGAGGAGCATGCTACATAGAAAGAAGACTCAGGAGATCTACAGAGGGGCATTCAGCAGAGGACAGATAAGTGATGCATGTAAGGAAACTACCATCTGAACCATCCAAAAGGATTTCACAGGGACAGTATCTGCTGCACACCCAGGGCTGGGAATGGGGTTTGTTCCCCGAGCCAGACTAGAAACACTAATAACATATGTGACATTGGGAAGAGTCCTCCAGAAAATCTTGCCTTCGTGGTGAACTGTAATTAGCCCTCGGCTGAGCACTGTTCTAGACCTACCTAACAAATCATAAAAGGAAAGTCTGAAAGGATCAATCTGTTTCCAAGTAATTTAACTGTATCCCCGAACAAAGCTCAAGATTTAATGGTATACAAAAATACCCAGCACCCAACAAAGTAAAATTCACAATATCTGGCATCCTGTCAAAAATTACCAGGTGTGCAAAGGGGCAGGAAAACACAATATATAATGAGAATAATCAGTCGAACAGACCCAGAGCTAACACAGATGTTAGGATTTTCAGAGAAGGACATTAAAACTGTTATTATAACTGCGTTGTACATGTTCCAAAAGTTAAGTAGAGACATAGAAGATGTGAGAAACCCAAACTTCTAGAGATTAAAATGAAATGAGAAACACGCTGCATTCAATTAATAGCAGATGACACAGTACAGAAAAAAGATTAGTGAACTTGAAGACATAGCAGTGAAAACTGTCCAAATTGAAATGCCCAGAAGAAAATAATCCATAAAAAGAAAACAGCATCAGTGACCTATGGGACACCCTCAAGCAACCTAACACATGGATAATTGGAGTCCCCGAAGGCCAAGAGTGAGAGGAAGGCATAGAAAATATTTGAAGACATCTTGACCATACATTTTCCAAATTTAATGAAAACTTAACCTCACAGATAGAAGCTCAAGCATGAACAGAGACACGTGTGTGTGTGTGCGTGCACACACGAAGGAAACTACCACCAAGGTACATCATAATTAAATTACTCAAAAGCAGTGATGAATCATCCAGGTTAAGCAAGACCTGTCACATGCCAGGAGCAAAAGTGAGAATGAGAGCTGACTTCTCATTGGGAATGATGTGAGTGAGAAGATAATAATGTCTTTAAAGTACTGGGAGGAGGAATAACTGTCAACCTAGAATTCTATGCCCAGAGAATATATCTCTCAAAAACAAGAGTGGATCACCTCCGCCTGGTTCCTGGCAGGGATGCTGTGGCTGAGCCATGGGCTGAGGCAGCTCGTGTCCGGACGTGGGGCCGGAGCTTCCGCCCAGCCCCCTTTAGGCACCGAGATGCCCAAGAAAGCTGGTGTGACGAACAAGGGTAAGAACCAGAGCAAGGAGCCAGAGAGACCACTTCCTCCCTTAGGTCCTATGGCGGTTGATCTTAAAGGTTGTGTCACCATAGCCATCCATGCCAAACCTGGGTCCAAACAAAACACTATAACTCATGTGACAGCGGAATTGTGAGCATGGCCATCACAGTCTCCCCCACCCCCCACCCCTGTCAGAAGGAGAAGCTAATATCCAGCTCTGTTGGTACCTTTCCAAGGTCTTGGAGCTCAGGAAGAGTGACGGGGTTTTGGATAAGGGTGGTAAATCTCATGAAGAAGTGGTGAAGCTTTTGGCCTCCACAACTGCAGAAGAGATCTTGGAGAAATTAAAGCAGCAAGTCGAAAACAAAATAAAAGCAAGTTATGAGAAATACATCCTTGAGAAGCCTTTTAACTGCTATTAATGAAGAGGCTGTTAAATAGGGAAATATATTTCAGAGCATGGAAGAATTTGGAAAAAGAATAAATTTAAGAACAGGACTCAAAAAAAGTAGGAATTTTAAAAGTACTCTACGTTCAATATAGATTCTAACATCCCTAACCCAAACAGCTTGTAATATGTTAGTCCGATTTCATCACATTTACAAAATAACAGAACTCGAAGAGATCTTCAAGATGACCTCAGTCAGCCCCTTTGATCCTGTGACAGGGCTTCTGCTACCCAGGAGTTGAGAGACTTATTCAGGATCACACCGTGTGGGGTGGCGGCTGGAACCCAGATCCCTTGACTCCTGTTTGGATGCATCTTATCCTGATTGTAAAGGAAGAGATTTCCACAGACTTCTAGGGTTCTGAGGATTGCCTTCTCTAGAGTTTATAAGTGACAGAAGAAAACCTGTCATACTGCTTTGTGGTCTTACTTTATATTTTAAAAGACTTATCTAAATAAAAAATGCCTTTTGTGTCTTTTTAAAACTCTATGGAGCATTTTGTGAAAAAGAAAATAAGAAGAATCAGGACTTGTAATTTCATGTTAATTATTTTGGGGAAGTCACTGAATTTTCGTCCTCCTTGGATGGTAACTGCAATCCTCAAATCTGTAGTTCTTATGAATCTCTGAAGATCCTTAGAAGAAGAGGGCCTGGAAGCTACTTCCAGTATTTTTAAAAGCCTATCAGAAATCATATCTACATTAAAGCTTCAAAAGCTAATAAAAAAAAGTGAAATAAAAATGTTTTAGACATACAAAAGCTAGAAGAACTCATTACCAGCAGATTCACGCTTAAAAAATGTTAAATGACATCATTCAGGCAGAAGGAAATGGTAGCAGATGGAAATCTGGGTCTACACAAAGGAATGAGGAGCACCTGAAATGATAAATACACAAGTAATTAATATAAGATTATTTTCTAATTATTTAGATCTCTTTAAGAGAATCAACTGCTTAAACAAAACTAATAGCACTGTATTTTAGGGTCTATAATATGTTAGAGTAAAGTGAATGACAACTATAGCATAAAGTTTGGAGAGGAGAAATGGAAGTATGTTAACTATTGAAGTAGTATGCTGTCATTTGAACGTACACTGGTAAGTTAAAGATGAATACTATAAACTCTAAAGCAACAAAGAGCTACAACTAATAATCCAACAAAAGAGAGAAGATGGAAGAGAGAAGATGGATAACCCAAGAGAAAGCAGAAAAAGCAGAAAACATGGGAAAGAGCAGATGAGACAAATAGAAAACTAATAGCAAGATGGTAGACTCATTCAAACCGAACTGTATCAATTAAATAAATGTGAATGCTATAAACACCTCCAGTTGAAAGGCAGAGATGACGAGATTGGATTAAAAAGCAAGATCCAATTATATGCTGCCTCAAAGGAATACATTAAATATAAAGACACAGTAGGTTAAAAAGAAAAGAGTGGAAAAAGATACGCTGAGCTAGAACTAGTTCTAAGAAAGTGGGAACGGCTAGATTCCTGTCAGAATCTATTACAGAGCTAAACATATTATCAGAAATAAGGTAATTTCCTAATGGTAAAAGGGACAGTTTATGAGGAGGACATAACGATCCCAGCTATTCAAATATCTGATCATAGGGCTTTGAAATATAGGAAGCAAAAACTGATAGCACTGAAAGAAGAAATGGACAAGTACACAATTATAGTAGATTTCATTACCCTCTCTGAATAATTGCTAGAATTATCAAATAAGAGCAACTCATCAGAGGCATGCTAGACTTGAACAGCACTACCAACCAAGTAGCCTAATTGACGTTGATCCAGCAGCCCACCTACCAACAGCATAAATAACACATTCTTCTCAGGTGCGCAGGAAACATTTCCAAGAGAGACCACATTCTGGACCATAAAACAATTCCCAAGTGCAAAAAGATTCAGGTCACACACACAGTCTATTCTCTGATCACAATGGAATCAAAGTGGAAATAACAGAAAGATAGTTGGAAAAATCCTCCAAATGATTGGAAACTAAAAAACACACTTCTGAATAGCCCAGAGATCAGAGAAGAAATCAAAATACAAATTAGAAAATATTTTGAACTGAATGAAGATGAGAACACAACATGTCAAAATTGGTGGAACACCACTGACGCTCTACTGAAGGGAGATTTATAGCACTATTAGAGGAGGAGAAAGGTCTAGAAACCGTGAACTCAGGTGTCCTCTTAAGAAACTAAACAACAACAAATTAAGCCCAAAATCAGCAGAAGAAAGGAAATAGTAAGAATCCCAATGGAAATCGATGAAGTAGAAACCAGCAACCACAGTAAAATAAATAAATTAATTAATAAGGTCAAAAGCTGGTTCTTTGAGAAGATCAGTAAAACTAGCAAACTTCTAAGGAGTCTGATCAGGAGGAAAAAAAAAAGAGAAGACACAAATTACTAATACCAAGAAAGGGAGAGGTGCCAGACAAGCCCAAAACTTGATAGTTCTCTGGGGATGGAGCTTTGGGGCAAGCTGTAAGCTTGTCCCAGCCCCCCACTGGCTGCCCAGGTGTGGGGCTGTTGGTTTCCGAGGCACCGCGGACCTGGGGAGGGCGAGGGAAGGATCCGTGGGAACGCCACATAGCTGGCTGTTCTTGTTGAGTTTCAGCTAACTTTCTCCAATAAATGATCCCTGGATTGTTGCAAGCCTTTGGTTAACTGTCGGAGTTTTGAAAAGGTTGATTTTGACAGTTTCTGCTCGAGTTTTGTCTTCACGCTGTCGAGACAGCCGTTCTCTTTGTAGCATCATGCTTGCAGCCCTTCTCTCCAGCCTCCCCCAGGATTACCGTGTCCAGGAAACCAGGTCCTGGTAAACATTTCCAGAAGAAGGATCCAAAGACCTAGACCTTGGTTCTTCCCCCAGGTGGGCAGCCTGTGTTCCTCTTGCCGGTGTGCAGTGCGTGCCCATGACCGAGTGTCCTTCTGCTCCCACTCACACCATGTACTTCCATCCACCTGAAACCCCCTTTCAGAAAAATGTTTTTATCCTATATCACTGAGAGACAATAGCTCAGGCTGATCACATCCCATTTGTTTGCGGACAGTTAGAAAGTTATTATCTTGTCCTTCTATTTGTTTGTCTTTCTTTTTTTACTTTACAGAGATGATCCAAGGAGCCATTTGTGCTTCATGAATTACATTAACTTTTTAATAAAAAAAAATTTTTTTACAATAATACCTCTTTAATGTGTGCTGTAAATCATAGAAAATAAACAGGTTTGAGAGTTGACTATGATTACAACGCTGGGAGAAAGAATGTTTAAAAATAGAAAATGCGGTCCCCGTCCTTAGGGGATCCTAATCTAATTGGGAGAATAACACTAGAATTTGTACCTCTTCTACATCTTGTATCAAGTGTGTTTGGGGAAAGAATAAAGGAGAGGTCAGAGTGAGGTGAGAACGTCTGGGTTTTCTCTGTTGGATATGACGGGTGATTCATTCACTCAGTCAATTCCTAGAGCATCAGCGGTGTGCCGGGCATGGCACTAGGCTCTGGAGAAACAGCCATGACTCAGAAGATGAGTTCCGCTCCCTTTGGGCTAACAGCCTAGGGGAGAAGCCAGCCAATAGGGGAGCAAGCAAGTGAGGAAAATGATTAGCACCTGTGGGAATTGCTCTAAAGAATACAGAAGGATGGTGCTACTTCTGAGATGAAGTGGCCTGGGAAGATCTTCCTGAGGAGGGGAGAGCTAACCTAGGAGGAAGGGAATGAGCGAGCCATGGAGAAGGCTAGTAAGGTAAAACGCATTCCCTCAGAATCCAGAGACTCTGAGAGAGGAGAGTTGCCCCCTTTGGAGAAATAAGCGACAGGCTTGTGTGTGGGGGTTGGAGCGAACCTGGAGGGGAGGGCTGTGTGGTGCAGGCCGTGGAGGCTGTGGCGAGAAGTTTGGTTTCATCCCAGGAGAAAGGGAAGCCACTGACAGGTGTAAAGGAAGGAGGGACACGACTTGATTTGTATTTTTGACAGATCACTTTGGCTGCTGTGCAGGGAGCACACGGTAGGGGCAAGGGTGGGAGTAGGGAAAAGGGCTCACAGTCTCTCGCCCTTATCTCTGCAACCTGAGATCCGACAGGTTACCCAAATGGCTGTGCAGCAGTCTGCATGATACAGTGGAAGGGTCACGGGATTTGGTGCCAGAAATGCCTGCATTGGAATTCCTACTCTTCCGCCCTCACCAGCTGTGTGAATGTGGGCAAGTGATTTAACTTCTGTAAGCTTCTGTTTACTTGTTTGTAAAACGGGGAGGAAGAATCTTAGCCTTTACGGTTGTAGTATGGGATATGTTAGGTGATGTGTGGAAAGTACACGAATGTTCTCTTTTCTCGTCCTGATACGGAGCTTTGATGGAAAACGAAGTGGAGGCGGCTGCTTCCTGCAGGGAGCCTTCTGACACCCTTAAAAATAGCGGGGTGTAGAATGCATGCTCAGTTCCAGTGCTGATTGGTGTGGGTGAAGAGAGCAGTCCCTGAGGCCACTGACATCATCATTTTCATTCCTAGCACAGACTCCACTTTAGGAAAGGCCACTATTTCCATTTGGTAGCCAGTTGAGCCTCTGATTCCCTAGTTTTCATGGTCTAGTATCTGTTCACTTCATTCATAGCGGTTAGGAGCGCTGGGCTTGGGGTCAGACAGACCTGGAGTCAAGTTCTAGTTCTGTGATGGACCAGCTGTGCAACCTTAAGTAAGGGCCTCTCTCCTCAGCTTCTTGGTCTGTGCCATGACGACAGGGATCATCCTCAGGAGGTTGTGGTAAGGACTACAGCGGAGCCCTGACTTTAGTAACTCTGACCTCACAGGTATCCTGTGACTCACATCATACACATGAGGAGACTAGCTTGGTGCTTGGCACCTAGTACTCACCACATAAAGGAGAGCTTCTGTTGTCAACCTACTACAGTTATTGCTGGTCTGCAGCGGGGATGTATTTTTCCAGCTGCTGTTGAGACAGAGTAAAATGGCAGGGGTACTTTCTGAGTGTCCTACCTATGATGAGACCCCGCTCAATGATAAAAGAGAGCTGAGAACTGAGCCGTTGTCTGTTCTTGTTTTGTTTTGCTGCTTTTTCCTGTGCCAGGTGGACAATCAGCTCATTGGTACCACGCAGCCCTTCATGCTCTATGTGACTCCCCTGAGCAATGAGAATGAGGTCATCGAGACCGGCCCAGCCATGCAGGTGAATGCGGTGAAGTTCCCCAGTAAGAGCGCGCTGACCAACATCTACAAGGTAGGCTGCTGGGAGAGGCTGGTGGGCTTGGCATGGTGGCAGGAGGCCGATTTGTTCTCTCACAGCCAAGGCTCCGAGCAGCAGTGCAGGGTGTGCGGCTGGAAGTCGTCCTGTGCAGTTAAGGCACTATGACAGACTCCATGGTGTAGGGGGATTTACAGCAACTCCTTCTAGCACCTTGTATCCTCAGCTGTGTCTTTGACAGCGCATGATGGTGTGGGGGACGCGTCTGTAGTCATCAGAGTAAAGTCTCTGTGGGAAAGCATAGCATCTTCCAGGTTGATCAGGACCAGGTGTGATCCAGATGTGTGTTTAAAATAGAATAATTAGAGAGTGGTAGGAGGGCTCTGACCTTGGGACAGACGTCCTCCTGTGTAAGCTGTCACACTGTTAGTAAAAGCATGTCATTCAAAAGTGATGAACTTCTACCCTGGAGAAGTTTCCACGTATAAGCAAGCTGATACAGCAGCAAATTCTGGAAAAGTGGGCGCTAAGAGGTTGCTTCCCATATTTCTGGCCTTTGTCACCATTACCAGTGGGGGCCAAGCTTGTATGTGGCCCTCAAATCCTGCGGCTCCTTAAACCAGCTGCTGCCCATGTGAGCTCAGCACCATAACGCTGTCCAGCACAGCACAGCTGCAAGGAGACACAGATGCCCCAGGAACCAAACAATGGGGTGGTGAATTGTGTATTAAACCTCTTCTGGAATTTTTGGCTAATTGTAACAATGTAGAGAGAGATGAGCCAGAAAGCATTTGGCAGTGTCGTTACAAAATCACATGAGTAAAGAAACCGTGCCACGTCATTTTGGGACCTTCTTAATGGCCCAGATGAAAGTTCCTTCTGGTGTTTACACTATTAATCAGAATTTCTCTATCTCTAGCATCTGATGATCACGGCTCAGAGATTCACAGTGCAAATTGAGGAGAAACTGCTCCTCAAGCTGCTGAGTTTTTTTGGCTACGATCAAGCAGAATCAGGTACTGTTGAATATTCTAAATTTGTGTCTGGGAATTGACCCAAGAAAGGCATTTTCTAGTCTGCTTGAGAAAATAGGTAGCCTCTGGGTGCCCGACAAGCTCCCTTTACACCTCACAGCCAAAGCCCAGAAGCTGAGGCTTGTGTCTCAGTGGCTTTTTTTCCAAGTACAGCCTGTTGATGGGCGGTGGGGGGGGGGGGGGCTGATGTGGGCACGAAGGAAGCTTCTTAGAGGTATCCTGGGGTATCTGGGGTTAAGCCTTTGGGAAGGCATACTTTTCCTCTTTGTTGTGTATTTTTGACTCATCTGCTTGAGGATAACAGAAATGATGTTCGTCATTTAGCAAACCACTTTGTTTCCTAACCTTGGTTTAGTAAACAGACTCGGAGCCAAGAATCAGAAATCCAGCAGTTCCTTTGGTTTAGTTGAGGGGAAAAAAATTTGACTAGCCTTAACTTCTTAACTTTTTACATCCGTGCCCTTATGCCTTAATATCATTAGCAAGTTTTCTAGTTACTTGACTCTTCTTGGAGAGGGGAGAGAAGCTATTGGAAACCCTATGTGTTCTAGCAGTCACTACAGAAATCATGTAGCTTTTGTCTTTTTATCTGAGATTCCTCCTCGTGGCCTTTGTAAGACTGAATATAGAGCTTAGAAAGAAGTCAGTAATGCTTAGTCTTTTGAAGACTAAACCAAATATTGAGCCTGAAGAAATGATAAGATGGACTTGTATGTTTATTTGCCCACATTGGCTAGAGAAAAAAAAAAATCACTAGGGACATGTGTGCATATGTATGTACTTACACGCAATGCAAGAAAAATATTTTTGCTCTTTAACCCAGACTTAGGATTCAAACTTTAAGTGTATTTGGGATCAAGAGCAAGATCCTGTCTGTTTAGAACTGTGTTTTCCACTTTGGGTTGGAAGACCAATGTTGGTTTGGATTCAGCCACTTGAGGGCCTGCCTGCCAGGTAGCCAGTCTCTTTTGGCACCTTCCTGGGACATTGTACTTTCCATTTTACTGGACATACTTTTCTTATAAGTTGCTCTAAATAAATTTCTCACCAAGCATTGTATAGACATTTGTAAAATCCTGGCCTGTGTTTTACTGGAGCATCTCCTCCACTTTCTCTGTTTCTGTTCCCTGAATACAAATGGGCAACAGAGGTTGCAGTGCCATTTTCTAAAACCTAGTCCCTTGTTTTCTATAAATAGAACCATAATAGCTTACAGCATACATTTGTTTGGTAGGCAGATCTGTACAATCTCCTTGGTTGTATTTCTAAGGCACGTGAAGCCAAGTGAGAAATAAGCTGACCACATGGGTGTGGGCACAGGAGCAAGTCAAAGAGCCCATTGCCATGTGCCAGCCCACGTCACTCCTTCTCACTTCACGAGAAGTAAAAAAAAAAAATATGCCTTGACTCTGCTGCTTTCACAAATGTCCACCATTTGGGAGAGAGGGTGCTTATTGTCATGACATCAGCTCTTTATAGCCTGCAGCCTGTTTCTTTTTAAAGGCATTCTGTTGCACTCAGATGCATTATTTAATTGGTCATGTTGTTCATTATGATTCAGTTAAGCTCTACTCCAAGGGATAATATTTGGATATCATCTTATGAAATACATGCACATAATCGGGGTCACTTACGATAATCATAATACTAACAACATGGTTTCTGGAAGACCAATTGCCAGCAAACACACCCATGACCTCTGGCTTCCCCACCTGCATGATTTTTTCCAAAGATGATGTCTCCCAGATGGTATAGAGTCACAAGTCAAATGATTAGGCTATTGTGCTTTTTGATAGACAACATGAAGCAGATCTCCTTTTATAAAGAAGTGGCATCAGGATACTGTATATATCACCAAACCCTGAAAAACTAAGTTTAGAGAGATATTTACATTTTTCTGTGAATATTTTTCAATGTTAGCATTTGAATTGTGAGACTTCAGGAGACTCTTTTTTTTTTTTTTTAATTCACTATTTCACTCTTGTACCAGAGGTGGAAAAATATGATGAAAACCTCCATGAAAAGACGGCTGAGCAAGGTGGAACACCAATTCGCTACTACTTTGAAAATCTCAAAATCAGCATTCCCCAGATCAAGCTGAGTGTGTTCACCTCCAACAAGCTACCATTGGATCTTAAGGTGAGCTGATACCTGGATAAGTTTTAAAAATGACTTCCCCTCAAAAAGAATGAATGTGTTTACTATTTGCTTTTTCTGTCCAGGATCATCATCTCTAGCAAATACTTTTACAGGTTTCCCTTTTTGAAAGTTTGACATATATACATATACATATACACACACATATATACATGTGTATATGCACTTTTTTAATATTTAAGTAAGACTTTGCTAAAGATTGAGGAGTAATGAGAGTGAACAGAGAATTACATAAAACCCATCTGCCGTCTTCTTAGCTCTTGGCTTATCTCAATGAGGTAAGAGTCTACTTCCCTAGGGCCACTCCCAAATTCAGGAGAAAAGCTACAACCAAGACAGTACCTTCCCTTTTGTGCCCAAGACCTGCCTGCCCTCCTAGTGCTCTCCTCCTTAGTATCCACCTCTTCGTGAATGGTTGACACTAGAGATGTCACCCTCCTTCAAGGAACACACTCGGCCGCGTATCACTGAGGTGTGGCCTGACCTATCACCATTATCAGAATGTGACACTCCTGCCCATCATCCTGATCCACACTTGACAGATACAGCCTGAATTCCATCTTCACTTGCTGCAGTGAGATCTATTTTAACGAAGGGATGGGGCTGGGGTTCAAATCCAAGCCTGTGTGACTGGAAAGTCTGCACTGTGCTAAACTCTACCGTATTCTGTCTGCCCCCTTGAACATACGGCATCAAGAGAATTTTAGAGCTGTAAGTGTCCTCGGCGATCCCCTTGCTCAGTGAACGAGGATGTTGGAGTTCAGAGCGTGCTTTCAGGCAGGCCTGCGTAGGGAGGCCATGATGGGAGCAGGAGGAGGCCCCAGGTGGTCGTTAGAAAGGCTTTTCTTAGATTGAGTCTAAATCTGCCTCCCTGCAGCTCGGACCTTTGTTGCCCTTGAAGATCGTTGTCAAGGCCCTCGTCCCCCCCACTAACCACCAGCCCAGGACGTGGCCACTGCCCCCCGCACCCCAGCCTCCTTTTAGAGGCTGCATGGTGGCCTCTCTTCTGAACAGGAGTAGCTACAGATCTGAACACACAAAGAATAAAGGTGGCATCATAAATTCAGCTGCCTACCGGGACTGTGCTAGCTCCGCACCACGTGAAGCCGTGCGGTGGGGACCACGGCATGGGGGGTGAGCGCCCTTCATCTGAAGGGGCAGCCTCGGCTCAGCTCCAGCCAGTTGCTCTCACAGGGCGATGTGAACCCAGTGTTGCCGGATCTTCAGATTTTTAAAGTGAAGCCAGAAATCTGGGTTTTTATGTGGAATCTCCTGGTTTTGAAATGTTGGCAATCAATTTGAGTTGTTTTCTTTAAAACCCTTTTGGGCCTGACAAAACACATGTGTGGGCCTCATGTGGTGCATGGTTTGCCAACTCACAACTTCTAAAATAGACCTATAGGTAATGAGACAGTAGTCTGGTCAACACCAGATCATACTTGGATAAGGACAGGGCAAGGGTGACTGCTTCATTTCGGTGTCAAGCTGGGGACGAGCAGTCAGGAGTGCTGGTGGGGACCAGAGGGGCAGGAATTGCTTTGCAGCCATCCTGAGAGCAGCATGGCGTGCCCTTTCCAATAGACTCTCCTGTCCGCTTGATTGGCTTTAATTTCATGTTTCCCAAGAGACAAAAGATACTTATAATTAGCATGGGAGTGGGGGGAAAACCATGGGAAAACCACTATCTTGCTAATATCCACAAGTATCCACTTGACTTATGTGACCCCTTGGAATGGGTTTGTTTGATAAAGTATATATTCCCCCAGAACACTTGGCACGCACCCAACAAACCAATGTTAAGCATTTCCTGAGAGTTAAGGACTTCTTGTTTTTTAAATCATCTTACTTAGAAACACAGACACCTAACTATTCCTTTTAAATTGCTCCCAGCAGAAAACTTTCCCCCAGACTGACAGATGCAATAGGATTTCCTACGGTTGAGGTAGCTCCAGACCCCCGGTTATATGGTACCAATGTGTGTGAGTATGCTGTGCATACGATACCCTGGCCATCCGTTAACCTGAATGTTTCATTTGGCACTGTACTGAAGGAACATTTTGAAGGCATTTTCAAATGATTGTTCAAGAAATCCAGTGGATCAGCCATGTAATGAGGTGTGGGGCAGGGGGCACCCTGAATGGGGCACATTAATGTTTCAAGCAGGGTGCTGGGAATTGGGACTTCAGAGTTAAATTCTCAGCTTGTGGAAGTCACCGTTTTACTGTGTCTCGAGTTCTCCTAGTGGAGTCTGGGACTCATAAAGTAATGTCATTTATTCAAAGAGTTTCCTAACAGAGTAATATCCCTTTATTAGTAGCTCTTAGGAAGAGCAATATGCTCTTTGAGATGAATATGTAATGGCTAAAAGTATGTGCTTAGGGAATGGAGTGCTATCCCAGAGCAGGAATCACAAGAGTCTGACTAAAAGGTAACCATGTCTTTGGTATTGAAGGAATAATTATCTCGATTCTCTCGACTCCAGGCCAGAAGTGAGGCTGTCAGAAATCTCAGAGGGAAGTCTCTTCAAGTTTACGCTGAGGGTACATTATTGCCAGATATAGTGTCTGTTCAGAAGGACTCAAAGCAGTTTCCCATCTGCTATCTCAATTGGATTCCTTCCTCTGTGATGGGAGAAGGGCGAGATAATAGTTCCATTTCACGAATGCAGAGACATTCCTCCCCTCCCCCCCCTTTCTCTCTATTATTCTCCCCAGTGTGCACTACTAGAGAGTAGCAGGGTAAGATCGAAAAACACCAGGTAGTTTATATGGACCTGGGTTTTTTTTTTTTTAAAGATCAAAAGAAGCCAGGAGCCTTTAAAAGGTTTCACGAGGTGGCCTACAGCAGTCCTTTTCCCATTTAGAGCATTGGGGTATTACAAAAGAAGGGCTTTAATTGAGCAATCTAGTTTGGAAGAAAACCCACATTTTAATGGTCAGAGAGCAAGAGGGTGGGGGTGAGGGGGAATTTCAAACAAAGACACTATTTAAAAAGCCTAAAACTGTCTTCTCAAAGGCTTGAAATAATTTGTTGGGAAACTTCAGACCCTTTACTTTTTTCCTCCCCTCCCTAAATAAAAACCAGATTTGTTAAAAGGAAAAAAGATCCAGTATTGTTAATTGTATTTCAGAAAGTGCCAGAGAGGGAAATATCCCTGTAGTTTTAAACACTGTCCCGAGAGGGAAATGGGCAAATACCCTGCTTCACATAAACAGTTTCTATGTACCATAAATAAACCTTTAAAGAATGAATTCCAGACAGTTTTGTTTAGTGCAGGATAAACTAAGAAAGGAAAGGACATGGCCCAGGAACTGGCTTGTGATCCGAGACCTTATGGCATATGGACAGGTATTTTCTTCTTTCAACTCCATAAAGTTTCTGGAAGATTTCAGCGGTTTTTGTCTGAAGGAGGTAGGAATAGACAGTTTCCTAGTTTTATTAGGAACTTCTAAGCACAGATTGCTTTCTCCAGAATCCGTTTTATAACAGGAAACTGTTTGCTACTTGAGTAAATAAGCATCAACTTTGTATACTACTGTATTTGATTAGTCATTTAGTTACTACAGGAAAAAGCCCTGTTTGGCTCTTTCCCCTCTCATCTGTTTTCCTTTGACTGACCAGAACAACCTGAAGGTGGCAGAATAATTCATACCAAACGCTGGATCTCCGGTTTTTCAACCATGGGAGGCCCCAAAGCAGTAATGACGAGGTGAAGATAATGTTTACTGAAGGGCCAGAGTAGTTCCTTGGTTCAGACCAAAAGCGTATGAGCCATTCAGAAAGGGGATAGTGTCTCTCGTGAGGGTTTTGACAACTTAGTAGAGGTTTCAGAGTCTCTGCTACTATGTATGGTTCCTCTTCTTTAGTATTTGGTTGCAATGAGGAAGTCGGGGTAAAAAAGCTTTTGCCTTAAGCCTTTGTTTGGATCTCATTTCCTCTTCTCTGTGAAGAAAGTAATGCTCAGAGTTGTATTGGCAAAACGAACTGCTGACCTGGTGTCAGTACCTTCCCAGCATATTTACTGTGTGGCTCTAAGCAAAGCGGTTAAGCTGGCTGGGCCTCAGTTTCTCCATCAGCGCCTCATGGATGGGTGAAGCATACATGAATGAATAGCAGAAAGTTTCTCAGGAGAAACAATATAATCCTCCATTCTGGGCTTCATGCTTTCCACCTAATGGGTGGTTACTGTTGTGAAAATGAGCACGTTCAAGTCTAAGATCTCCTAATAACTAACTGCACGAGTTTAGGTCATCCACTTAACATTTCTTTGGTTTTATTTATTTTTAAAAAATGAATGTGTTCGGCTGAATTCGCATGTTAGGCTGAATTAACCTAAGAATGCTCTTAATCTCTAAAATGTTTTGTTCTCACGTTATTTAGTAGGAGGTTACTAGTGACTTCCCAGGGCCCCAGATGCAGGGGCCTTTTGTCTGTCCTCATCTCTGTAGGGTCCTCTGTCATATCCCTTGGCATTGCTGACCTCCCTGTTCCTTTCTGGTTCTCCTCTTATTCTTCTATTTGCTTCTTTGTCTTCTTCATAGTTTTCTTTTCCTCTGTTTCTCCTGACCCATCTATTTAAGGGCTTTTTTTTTCCTCTGTGAACCAAACTCTCTGGTCATATCACTTGCCCATTTTAAAAATCATATTATTGGTCTTTTATTGCCTGTAATTTTAGAAGCTCTTTATATAAAGTTTGGTCTTTGATATGAGTTGAAGGTTTTTTTCCTTCCGTTTTTCAGTTGGCTTTTTATTTTTGATGTATGTGTGGTTTTTTTTAAATCACATAAAAGCTTTTTATTTTTGTCATCAAATTTACCAGTCTTTTGCCTGTTTGAATCTGTATTTAAGTCCCAAAAAAGTTTCCCCATTCCCTGGCTTTAAAAAAATTCCATCTATATTTTCTTCCATTACACGATTTCATTTCAATTAAAGATGCTCTTATCCCAAAAGAATTTAAGGCAGCCTCTGAAAATACATGCTAAAAGATGAAAAAATAAGGGAGAAAATTGAAAGTGCATGAAGTTGCACATGAGATTTTACTATAAAGGCATTTTGATTCACTGGGGGGTATATAGATGTTTTAGTAAGTGCTATTAGACCAACTACATAGCCATTTGGAAAAATGCAAAATTAGATTTATTACTTACACTCTATATGAGGAAAGATCCCATGTGGATCAGAGATTTACTAACATTATTAGCATGAAAAATTGTTTTCACATTCAAAGAAGAAAAGTATTTTGCATGCTGTCTAAAATCCTTGAAATATCAATCTTGTTAAATAAAAATGTAATTGGAAAATGGAGCATATCCAGAAATTGTTAACTGGTTTATAGTGGAGCCAGACTAGCTGAGAATTGCAAGAAAAGCTTGATAGAAGAAAAACCAAAAGTCTGCTTGAAGGTATTGGAAAACTACCAGGACATCTAGGACTTGAGGGTCCAAGATTTATGTGAGGAAGGAAACTCGATAAGGTGAGCCCAACATTTACTTTGCTTTTATTCTTGAGATAATCCTAATCTGTACGTGGTATGGAGGGAAAGTCAGAGAAGTCAAGCAGAAGGCAGCTGTCAAAGGCAGAGAGTCCGAGTAAGGCTTTTGGCAGTCTCATGGGGCTGGCATAGCAAACGTGAGCTACTAAGAGAGCTGGTAATCGAGGGAGGGGCTGATATCTTACAGAGAAAGGACAGACAGAAAAGAGCCCCCCGTAGTCTGAGCTGCTGTATGTCTTGAGGCAGATGCCAATTTCTAGGTAACCTCATTTGAGAGAGGCCAAGCAGAAAGTGGCACTCAAGAGGCAGGAAGACAAAATAGACTTTTTAGCAATTTTCTGGTGCCAGGGAGATTAAAAGTGGAGGAATTGAATTGGTTGTCAGTTGAGATCACTGACACTACACCAGGCCTTATAAAGACTGAAATAGACCAAGGGTTACAAAGACTGAAATCCAGCCTTGAGAAAGCCCAAATCCTGATCGGATGAAGCCTCTTTAACTGCCTGCTAGAAACTAAAGACTCATCCAAAGTCTGTAAAAGTTTTCATAGAAAATGTTATATTCAGTCACAAATTACTGGGCCTACCAAGAGAGGGGACCAAGAATAAAAACAGACACTAGAAGCAGACCCACAGATAAACCAAATGTTGGCATTATCAAACACAGAATTTTAAAGAATAAATGTTAAGTGTGTTCAAGAAGTTTACCAGAAAACTATAATCTATATTTTGAAGATAAATAAAGGAAAATTACAGACCAGAATTGTTTCATGAACATAGAAGAAAGAAATCTGAACAACATATTAACAAATCAAATACAGCAGTGTATAAGAAGGAAAAAATAACTAAATTGGGTTTATTCCAGGAATGTAAGTATCAGTATTTTCAGATAAATTATGTAATTAACCACATCAACAAAATGAAAAGCAGAAAAAATATGGTTATCTCAATAGTTGCACAAAAGCTGTTGACAAAATTCAACATCTATTTATGATAAGAATCAAGCAAAAAAGAAAAAAAGGGAACTGCCTTAATCTGATAAAATGTATCTATAAAAAAGCTACAACAAACATACTCAGTGGTGATATATTGAAAGCAGGGAAGGGGCCAGCCCATTATCACTACTTCAGTTCACTGTCATACTGGAGATCACAGCCAGTGCAATACAGCTAGAAAGATTACAGAAGAAATAAAAGAAAGAAAAGCTGTAAGAACTGGACAGGAAAATGAAAACTGTTATTTGCAGAGAACATGAATATGTACCTAGAAAATCTAAAAGAATGTACAGATAAGTTACTATCTGAATGAATAAGTAAATTTACAAAGGTCACTGGACACAGTGTACAAAAATCAATTGTATTTCTACATTTCAGCAACAATTATAGAGAAAAGGAAAGTTTGGAGGATGTAATTTACAATAGTGTTAAGAAAGCATCAAATATAATATCATTATCTATTGCTGTGTGACAAACCACTCCAGCACTTAGTGGTTCATTTATTTGTTCACAATTCTGTGGGTCAGCAATTTGGGCTGGAGTCTGTTGAATGCTTCTTCTGTTGGGCTCACCTGTGGTTATTGATCTGGCAATCAACTGAGAGTGACTAGCTTATGATGACCTTACTCACATGTCAAGTATTAGGTGTTGACTGTCAAAAGAACCTCCTTCCACATGGTCTCTCAGCTTCTTCACATGGTGGAAGTGTCAAAAGGGCAGAGCAGAAGCTCCAAGATCTCTTGAGGCCTAGGCTCAGCGGTCACAGTGTTACTTCCACTGCATTTTCTTGGTTGAAGCAAATATACAAGGTCAGTGCAGATGAAAGAGTCTCTACTAATGGTACAAGATGTAAAGAATATATGGCCATTTTTAATCTACTAAGATACCTAGGAATAAATCCAACAAAGGGTGTATATAAGACCCCTGCATGAAAAACAATGTAACATTATTAAGAGAAAAGAGAACTGAATAGATAAGGGGACATATCACATCAATACACTGAAAGATTTAATAATGTGAAGTTGTCATTTCTCCTCAAATTGATCTATAGATTCAATGCAATCTTGATGAAAATTCCAACAATTTTTTTGCGGCAGATTGACAAGCTGATTCAAAAATGTATTTGGAAATGAAAAATGCAAAGAATAACCAGGGTAATCCTGAAAAAAAAAAAAAAAAAAAAGAACAAAGTTGGAGAGCTTATACTATTAGACTTCAAGACTCATTACAAAACCATAGTAATTAAGACAGTGTGGTATTGGTAGAAGGCAGGACAAAATGAAACACAGGAGGGAATCCAGAAACAGACACATAAATTCAGTTACTCAACTTATGACAAAGTTTACACTGTACTGAAGTAGGGGAGAGGGTGATCGTTTCAGTGAACATTACTTAGTTAATTAGGTATCCATCTGGAAAAAAATGGATCTTGATTTCTGCTTCACACCATATAAAATATCAAGTCCAAGTAGATTATAGATTTAAATATGAAAAGTAAAACAATAAAAATTTTTTAGGTAAACACAGGGAGTATCTTTATGACCTTGATGTAGATAATAATTTTTTTTAAGATTTTATTTGTTTATTTGACAGAGAGGGAGAGCACAAACAGGGGGAGTGGCAGGCAGGGGAAGAGGGAGAAGCAGGCTCCCTGCTGAGCAGAGAGCCCGATGTAGGGCTGGATCCCAAGACCCGAGCTGAAGGCAGACACTTAACCAACTGAGCCACCCAGGTGTCCTGATAATAATTTCTTAACCAGGAAACAGAAAGCTCGTTTCCTAAAGGAAAAGATCAATAAGTTAGATTTCATTAAAACAGAATGTCTGATCATCAAAAAATGCTATTTAAAACGTTAAAAGTCACGGAATGGGAAAAGATCATTGCAATTAATTGCAGTACATCTGTTCACCAGAGGACTTGTATACAGGATGGATAACAAAAACGGGGATGCCTGGGTGGCTTGGTCGGTTAAGTGTCTGCCTTTGGCTCAAGTCATGATCCTAGGATTCTGGGATCAAGTCCTGCATCAGGCTCCTTGCTCGGTGGGGAGCCTGCTTCTCCCTCTGCCTGCCACTCTCCCTGCTTGTGCTCACTCTCTCTTTCTCTCTCTGACAAATAAATAAATAAAATCATTTATAAAAAAGAAAGAAAGAAAGAAAGAAATGCCTACAAAGCAATAAGTAAAAAACAGACAGCCCACTACAAAAATGAGCAAAAGACTTGAGTAGGCACTTAACAAAAAGGGATATCCAAATGGCCAATATATGTGTGAAAAGGTGCTTGATCTCGTGCTTCACCAGGAAAATAGAAATTAAAACCACACTGAGATACCATTACATACCCATCAGCATGTTTGTCTTTTAAAAGACTGTCTAGTGGTGCCTGGGTGGCTCAGTTGGTTAAGCGACTGCCTTCAGCTCAGGTCATGATCCTGGAGTCCCGGGATCGAGTCCCGCATCGGGCTCCCTGCTCAGCAGGGAGTCTGCTTCTCCCTCTGACCCTCCTCCCTCTTATGCTCTCTATCATTCTCTCTCTCTCTCTAATAAATAAATAAAAATCTTAAAAAAAATAATAAAAGGCTGTCTATACTGAGTGTTGATGAGGATGTAGAACAACAGGAAATTCCATAGACTGCCGAAGGGATTGTAAACCAGTTCACCTGCTGGGGATGACTGTTGGGCAGAACTGCGTGTACTAGGGTTGAACAGGTATATTCTTTGTGACACAGCAGCTCCACTCCCAGGTATATAGTCAAGAAAAGGGCATACAAATGTGCCCCCAAAGACATGTCCGCGAATGTTCATAGCAGCGTTGTTCATTACAGCCAAAAGCTTGAAACAGCACAACTGTTTATCAACAACGGTGGCTTAATAAATTGCGTTTTATTCGTATATTAGAATACTAACAATGAAACTTAAGCAACCGCAGCTATATGTAACGCCCAAAGTACATACTGATGGTTTCCTTTATATAACATTCAAAGCAGGAAAAACTAACGTATGGTGGTAGAAGTCAGGATAGTGGTTACCCTAGGGGAGGAGAGAGTAGTGATGGGGAGGCCCCAGCTGGGGTGGGGGGTGCTTCCAACATGGGAATAATAATTTACTCTCAGGTCTCCCGGGTGGTATTACATGTTTGTTGTGTTCACTTTAGGGGGAAAAAAATCATTGAACTATATACATTTGGTTAATACACCTTTCTATATGTGTGGTAACTTCAGTCAAAAAAGTAAAACACAACACGCAAAACAGACCAGAAAGAATTATGCTGTGAAGCTAATAGTGTTTATTTCTATGTGACCTGTGTTACTTTGAGTGACATATATATTTTTTTTTTACGAATGTTTTACTTTTATAATTACAGGGAAAATCCTTATTTATAAATATCAAAGCCTTGACACTGATTAGAAAGTTGATATGTAGCTTTCATGGAATCCAAAATTATAGTACCCTGGAAGGCCATCAAATGGCTAACGTATGTCATTTCCTTTCTTCCCTAACTAGGCCCTAAAAAGTACCTTGGGATTTCCACTGATTCGGTTTGAGGACGCTGTGATTAATCTGGATCCATTCACTCGGGTACATCCCTATGAGACCAAGGAGTTCATCATCAATGATATCCTCAAACATTTCCAGGAGGTGAGCTTTGGAGAAATCCTTAGTGGCTGGAACATAAGCAGAATGTTTGTTTTGGTTGTTTGGGAATTTTGGTTACTAAGGCATTACTATTGAGAACCCAGTTAAACATTTGCTGTGTTAGGGGTCAGGTCACAGCCCATGAAGCCCATACACATCCTGAAAATCCTGAAACAGTGTATTTGATTTATGAGCTGTTAGTCTTGTCCCTCAGAGAACCAGTCTCAGGGGCTTCCACCAGATTAGTCACAACTCTTAAGCGTGTAGTTGATGCTTTAATGGTAACACAAAATACTGTGACCTCTCTATTTACTGGGCATCGGCCTACTTTCAACAACCACATCAGTGTTCTTGGAGCCTATGAGATCCTGCCCTAGAGTTGAACTTCACAATTTTCTTAATCAAGTTGGACATTTTCCATTTTGTAATTATTATCCAGACTCTTCAATAAATAGATAGGTCAAGATCATATCAAATTTATTAACTGTCAAAGTTAAAATATATTATATTCCTGCTTCCTTTTCTTCCTCCTCCCTCCCATCTCCCTCCTTTCCTTCTTTGCTTCCTTCCTTGACTTTCTTAATTGGTGATATTTTCACTAAACTGTGAGGAGAGTGACATAGCAGATATCCCTGGAATCTGGAATCAGACAGTGGAGGAATGCAGAAAGTGGAGGGTTGCTTGGTAGGTCTGAACATGCCCTCTTTATGCACCCCCCCCCCCCCCCGCCGCCAGTTATGAGGGGAGCTCCCACTCTATTCTCTTCCTTCATTTTCCTTCTAGAACTCTCCTGCTGCTGCTGAGTTCCCTATTTGTAGGAACAATGGAGAATGTGATATATATGCTAATAAATATTTGTAAAGGGCCTTTCCTGTTTCAAAGCTCTTGCTTATTCTTCGGAATGGCTTTGAGGAGTATTTCTGAGTACCGAAAGTCATCTCTGGGGTACATGCATGGGGAGAGCTTGGGTGGAGCTCGTGGAAGGATAGGAGTTGGCAGTTGATGAGGATTAGGGGGTCATCGTGGGAGGTGATGAGAATGGAGGATGAGACAGATTTCTAACCTTTTTGCTCAGGACATTCTACCTGCAAGTATCATCAGGTGCTGGTTCTCATCTCCTCTGTCTGCCCCATTTCACAGGAACTCCTCAGCCAGGCAGCTCGGATCTTGGGATCCGTGGACTTTCTCGGCAATCCCATGGGGCTGTTGAATGATGTTTCTGAAGGGGTTACTGGACTGATAAAGTATGGAAATGTCGGGGGCCTCATCAGAAATGTCACACACGGTGTATCAAACTCTGCTGCCAAGGTAAGGAAAGAAAGGTGAAATCCATTGTCACTAACGTGAAGAGTCCTCCAAGTCCCCGTGATTCTGTCGTAGCTGTGAGGCTGTGAGGAGCCACACACCTGCCCTGCCTCCCTGCCCCTTTGACGACCTGGCGCCAGGTCCGCTGAGCCCCCTGTGGTACGTCATCTTCTTTGTGTCCACCACTGTCGCCTTTTCCCAGGCTTCGGTTGTCCCCTCCCTGGGTCACTGCGCTAGCCCCCCAACCCCCTGGACTCCACTGCAGCCTGCACAATGCCTCCAGAGTGAACTCCCTTTTTAGAAACCTAGGATTTGATTGTGCTGTTCTCCTGCCTAAAATCTACCAGTTATTTCCCACAGCTTACAGGATAAAGTCCAAACTGAAAATGGGCTTCTAGAGCAGTGGAAGGAAGGACAGTGGTGTAATTCTCCTGGGTCCTGCTGTCTGGTTGGCTTTTTTGTTCATTGGCCTCTTGTTTAGTGGACATCTCGTTATTCCACAATTTGTTTTTTGGCAGGAGCTCACTGTATGTGTGAAGCTGGGAAAGGCGAAGGTAGCTGGAGGGGAGTTGCTGTTTGACAGCATGCGGAAGGCCTCTGCTTCCCTCCCCTTCCTGTCAACTCCACAGACTTTCCTCCTAGAGACTGGCCTTCCCTAGAGGACTGGGTCCTCTCGGCTTCTTTCTGGTGGAGCCTGTGTGGCGGTGAAATCATAGGGGCCCTGTGCCGTGGGCCATGCGGGTGTAAAGCTGGCTCTAGCGTAGAGAGGCTTTACTGGTGCCACATAGGAGGCTGTCTTGAAGGGCAGGTGAGAACATGGGTTGAGCAATACTTCTGTATTGCACAGCGATCCTGGTAACAGTGTGTGAAGGCTGGGGACTTATTTCTGTTTTCCAAACTCTTTTCTAGAGAGGATAGTTCTTCAGTCAGGTCAGTTTGCAGGACAGTAGTTATATTCAGTGGTGGACTGTTTGGCTTGTGGTTCAAAATAGGCAGCAAAGAGGCAGGAGAGACTCTCTAAATCATGGTTGGGAGACAGACTCGGCTTCAGAGTCGGAGTGAGCATGCACACTTCTGCCTTGAATCACTGCTCATGCAGACCCGGGACCTTCACCCCGGCAGCGACAAGACTCGTGACAGTGGTGGTGCAGATTGCCTAGTGTCCTTTCAGCTACTCAACTTGGTATAAACAGATGCACTTAAATGTTCAGTTGTAAAGGCCCAGCTGCGAGATTTTATTGAATTTGATGAAATTCTAACTAACATAGAGAAGCCTCCTTGGTTTTATAAATTGCTTTCTTAGTTATTGTACCCCTGGGCTTTGCTTTTTGAGGAAGAAATGCACTTATGGTTTTTGAGGGACCTTCCTCAACCTGGAATCGAAACGCAGTGACCTCATAGGCTCACTGTAAAGATAAAGGAGATAGCACGTTCCGAAAACTTTGAAAAATAGATGCTGGACAAGAGAAATGGGTCCTCACTCTGACTCTTACATTTGCATCAGTGTACAATGTTCAGACTTTAGCCACCAGAGAACCATCAGTACCCCCGAAACAAAAGCCACAATGTTCCAGTCTACGGAGGAGGAGGAGGGTGTCAGGCATGAAGCGTGGGAGAACCAAACTCCATCTGGGCCAGTTTGGCTGTTAGGAAATTCCTCTGTCGTTAGCCTTGATGAGAATGAAGAAGCTGGAAACTTGCCTGTGGCCTCTGCACAGGTGAGACCTTTTCTGGGTTTCTCCAGAGTTTCTCTGTAACATCCTGGTGGAAAGGGTTGGCCCTTTCTTTATTCTCCCTCATTTATGGAAGTCTCTTGTGTTTCTTGGTTCTTCTGCTTCCCCTGGAAAACGGTTTTTAAAGCCTGAGGGTCCGCCCAAGAAGAGAACTGATGCAGAAAGAAAGGACAGAATGCTCCTTATCCCGAGCCTCACCCCCAAATCTATATGAAGGTCCGGGTGGCCCTGATCAGCATTTTATTGGATATCAGGCTTTATATTGTCATTGGATTTGCATGGGGGACTGCCTTCCAGGGCCCAGGGCCTCTTGAATGGGAACCCTGCTCCCCATGTGGTTGGGGTCCTTCTTCGTGTAATTCTCTTGCCTTTAGAAAGCTAATCAGTGTTGGCATCAGAGGCTGCTACTCAGAGGAATTGCTGTGTAAATTTGTTTGGATACCAGGAACCCTGGGTGTGTTATAAAAATTAGTCCATATATCTAAGATGAGAAAGCAAGGAACTTAACATTACCATTTCTTGTTGGAAATGGTAGCTCCAGAAGCCAGGTCTGTCAACTAAATACCCACTCAGGTCATCTGTGATTCCGTATGTATGTAGTTTGGCTAAAGATTTCCATTTTCTTGAAGTTTTGTGGGTTGAAATCAGACCTTAAATGTTGCTTTGGGAGAGTGTTTTGTTTGCTTTTGTGTGTCCATGAGAGGAGTTAGAAGGAAGTGCAGATGACCACAATAATGAACTGTTGGCCTGTGGGAAGTATTTCTCTAAAGAGCGCCTGAGTTCTCATGATTAAAGAAAGGGGTCAGAAGATAAAACTGCACCTCCCAAGCCCACCGGCCAGCCCCACTTGGCTGCAAAGACCAAAGGGCTTTAGCCTTGGTTCATTGTGCTTCGAGTGGAATGGAAAATCTCCATAAACTTCTTGAAAATAATTAGAAATATTGTATATCTGTGTATTCTTCTGGAGGAAGAATCTCAAGTTTTTATTGGCTTGTCAGAGAGTCTTATGGCTCCCCAAGATCATCCAGCACTACTGCAGACATAGGCTTGTTCACTGAGGGGAAGTGTAGGGCTGACAGTTGGGGATACCTGGGTTCTAACCCTAGTCCTGCCTTTAAATAATCTTTTTATCTCTAACTCTTGAGGTGTTGTTTTTTTTTAACCTATGAAACGATGATGTTAATCTCCCCACCCCCCCACCCCGGTCCCACTGACCTGAGGAGCAAAAGAGATCAGGTATGTGAAAACCTAGTGAGAAGTTAAAAGGGAATTCATTCTGTCACACAAGAAAGTAATAGATCTGCAGGTCTTACTTGTCTCTGGATAGATGTTGTGAATTATTCACAGCAAATTTTTTATTTCAGGTCCATCATATCCGCTTCTGGAAGTCTTCATTACAGTTTTAACTGTTACTTAATTTATTTAATATTAGCCTCAAGGAAATAGGACTAGGAAATAATCTGTGCACTTTGTCCCCTTTACTTCTCTAAGCCTTTTCTTCTCATCGTCCAACTCCCAGAAATCTTATGGATTCCAAATCTAAGGTGATACGACTTAGGGACTGGGCACCAAGCTGTGAGCACCTGACTTCCTTGCCTGGATCTTGGCAAAGGACTCTAACCCTTCGAGTAGAACCTCAAAGATCTGATCCCCTTCCTAAGGCCATGACAAGATGATCGCTGCAAGAGTCCTTTCCAGGAATAGGATTTATTTAAGAAAAGCACAGCATTTCAAATTCCAGAAGCATGTTGGAGGAACAGGTTTCTTTCTGCGGCATGAACTGCAGAGAGCACACTTTGACCTAGTCAGATGTCATACGAATATCTGTAGACCTTCTCTTTCAAAGCCAGAGAATTGAGGAGAGGTGCATTGCCTACATTCCCTCTCTTCTGTGGAATCTAATTTCTTCTATCTGTGATTATTGTATAATACTCTCATATACTTAGAGGAAAATTCCATAATTATTCTAAAACAAAAAAAGTTTTTCTCGAACTGAGAGAATTTCAGTTGTCAACAATAGAACAAATGATTCCATTCTCTTTCCTGGCCCTGTAGAAGCTTAGCATTTGCTCCGGCCAGCTGTTGTTCGGTCTTCCCTCAGGAAGCCAACAACTCTGTAATTTCTTCCAGCAAAGGGGAGGAGCACTTTTGATTGTCACTAATGGAACCCCTGCTCTGTTCTGTCTTGCTTTCCATCCCTCTGCTTGTGTCTTTATCAAGGCAGTGTGGGATGCTTTTGATCATGGGTACCTTTTTGACCCCAGGCATCTTTTTGACTTATGTTTATGAATGTAAATATTTTAATAACTTTTCTCTTTTTAACTGTATTTTCATCACAATCATTAGATACTAGATGGGCGCCTGGGTGGCTCAGATGGTTAAGCGTCTGTCTTCGGCTCAGGTCATGATCTCAGGGTCCTGGGATCGAGTCCCGCATCGGGCTTCCTGCTCCTTGGGAGCCTGCTTCTCCCTCTGCCTCTCTCTCTTGCTCTCTGTCTCTCATGAATAATTAAATAAAATCTTAAAAAAAAAATCATTAGATACTAGAATTCATGGTTCGGTACTCACTGCATGTTGGTTTTGCTGGCAATCTTTGCAGTTGTATGGTGGGCTCATTTCTTTCTCTTTTGCTGTATGGCAATTATTCCTACCCAGCCCAGACTTCCCAGCTCAGATCCTACAGATCTAAATTTTTGTCAAGGAGATGGGAGTTTTCTGTTGGTTTTGGTTAATACATTTTATTCTGTGCCATTTTCATCATTGTTTTATTGTTTTAAATCAGGTTGGTTTGTTATGAATTGGATAAAGACCTAATAGTTTTACATTATTTCTTGGTGCAAACAGCATTAGTGGGAAAAAGATGGAGGAACAAGGTTGAAACATGCTGCTTCACTATGGAACCCATACTAATTTATAAACATTTATTGACCACCTTCTATTTGTCAGGCCTTGTGATAGAACTCTTACAGATATGTATGTTAGTCACTGTCCTTCAAATCAGGACACTGAGTCTCAGAGAGTTTAATAATTTTCTCAAGGTCACACGACTAGAAATGACAGGGATGGATTTGGAACCAAGTCTAGCTAATTCTAAAGGCCTTGTGTTTTTCCCCTGTGTTTTTCCTTTGCATCTGTAGGGCTTCTTTCCAGGCACCATAAAGAATATAAACAATTAGTTACTGCTAACTTCCCACCAGAAGCTTACTATCTGACATCACTTTGTTAGCTGGTAAGGAGACTGCCATCAGATCATCTGTGTCACAGAGGAGGCCCTCAGGAAATGGTGGTGGTCATGGTCATTCTTGTGTTAGATTGGTCGGGACCATCACCATCCCTTTGTGAGTAGTAAGAACCTTGGAGATTGCAAACATGGTTTTACTCATGTGGTATCATTTGGTCATTAGAATAACCTGCTCAGTAGATAGGATGGACAGTATTAGCCCCGTTATATAAATGAAGACACTGAGACCCAGAGAGGTAAGGTGACTTGCCCAGGGTCAGTCAGGTAACTGTAGAGCCAGGAGATGCTCTTCTGCACTAGTACCTCAATTCTCACTTTTATTTTTTTAATTTTTATTAACATATAAGGTATTATTTGTTTCAGGGGTACAGGTCTGTGATTCATCAGTCTTACACAACACCTAGCGCTCACCACAACATATACCCTCCCCAATGTCCATCACCCAGCCACCCCGTCCCCTTACCGCCCTCCCCTCCAGCAACCCTCAGTTTGTTTCTTGAGATTAAGAGTCTCTATGGTTTGTCTCCCTCTCTGGTTTCATCTTGTTTCATTTTTTCCTCTCTTCCCCTATGATCCTCTGTTCTGTTTCTTAAATTCTGCAAAGCAGTGAGATCATATGATAATTGTCTTTCTCTGATTGACTTATTTCACTTAGCATAATACCCTCTAGTTCCATCCACATTGTCGCAAATGGCAAGATTTCATTTTCTGATGGCTGCGTAATATTCCATTGTACATATAGACCACATCTTCTTTATCCATTCATCTGTCGATGGACATCTGGGCTCTTTCCATAGTTTGACTATTGTGGACATTGCTGCTATGAATCAATTCTCATTTTTAGTTACACTTTTGAGATATTGCTAATGGCTTGATTTGTTTAGACATGCCTCTCTATATTAAAAAAATAAAAACAACAACAAGAAAAAAACCAAAAAGCCCTGCCCAGTCTTAGAATGAACTTTGATAGCTTCTAGGAAAACCATCTGAAGATAAATATAAGCAAGTTACATGTGAGAGAGAGAGAGAAAGAGAGAGAGATGAGTCTGTTTGGATAGTTCAGTGGAAAACCTGGCTAGGACTTTAGGTAATATTTTGTTCCAGTTCTCTGGTCTCTAGTGTGTGGAGGAGCCACTTCCCTTCCAAGAGAACCTTCCACTGGCCCTTTGTGCCCAGGAGACCAGATCTGGGGCAGAGCAGTGATCCAGTGGACAGTGGCTTCCGTGTCCCTGCACACGGAGACTCTCAGGCAGCCTCTGCCCTCAGCCAGTCTCCTGCTGTATATACTGGGACTTTGTTGAGGGCAGAGGGGTCCATCTGCCTTTTGTTTAAGAAACAGCATTTGTTTGTGTTTGTTTTGTGGGCAATGTATTTGTAAGGCTCAAACAAAACTGAGAGCACTGTTTATGCAAGGCAGAAGTTTTATCTTTGCACAAAAGAATGTACTGAGTGCCTGCCTGCATGGATTCTGAAGGGGAAAAGGCAATTTATGACTTGTATCTGTTTTTGTCATTATGTATGACTGCTACATTTTATAGTTGAGGTGATTATCCTCATAATAGCTTTTCCATGTACCTATAAGCAAGTAATAGGTGAATGCCTTCTTATAAGTGTTGGGGTCTTAATGTATTTAAGTTGGCACAAAACTTTAAGTTAAATGAAATTCAATTCAGACAGCACTGTATCCCTTAGAGATGTAGTTTTCTGTTTTCACAAAGACTTTGATCTAAATAAGACGCCCAAGGGATTTCTTTTCCAGCCACGAGGACAAGTTGTTGTATATAGAAAAATGACTCAAATTCTTGGCAACAGTTTTTGTTTTATTTTCCTCTGATAACCTGGAATGCTAAAATGATTCCTTTAGTCTGGGCTCTTTTTGGTTAGAGGCAAATTTTAGATGCTGAATGACCCATCCGTGATCTATCCTAACTTGGTCAAATCTCAGATATCTGTGGGAACTGGAAGTGTGTTGGGTGGCATGAGAATCACATGAGTGACCACAATTCCCAGGTGTCCCCACTACCCTACTTAACAGGCTTGCTTACAAAGGAGCTCAGGGAATGGGGTCTAGCTGCCCCCTCTTTTCACCCTAAACAATCAGTTCAATAGCCAGAAGTAGCAAGGAGACAATACTACCGTCAAAGCTCTGTTTTTGAAACAGAAAGATTAGAGAAGTTCACCTTTGTCTTGATGCCCTAATAGTAGTTCAGTTAGGAATCAGGTCCTTAAATTATCTTCTTAGACTGAAAATCTCGTATTTCAGAGGAATTTACTCTGTCTTCCAAAACTGCAGTCTATGTGGTGGAAAAGTATGTTCAGTTGCTAAATTGAAAAGGCAGGAAATATTTGTGTCCCCCAAAGACTAGTGGTTTTCTACCCCAGTGTAAACATGGTGAGTAAAAGAATAATATGCTCAAGCTTTCTTGGGTTGACTGGTTCCCCCCAGAGATGTGGTGGTGCATCCCTTGTCTGCATTTCAATATGATTCATACCAGGATTTGCCCTTTCTTGCAGAGGTGAGGACTATAACCCATGTTGATAAACACATGAAGGACAAATCAAATTCCTATTCTTGGCAGGAAAAGGTCAAAATACTTGCTCTGTTTAGGAGGTCTTTTCTGTTTTCCTTTACTTCTTTCTTCCTTCTAATTGTCATCTCCAGAAGGCTCTCCATTTTAAAGGAAAGCTGACCCCAAGTGTTTTCTTAGGGGAAAGAGAGGACTCCTTGGTCAGTATGATCCTAAAAGATCAGAAGGGGACGTGGATAATACAGCCTGCATTTACTGAGCAGCTCCTGCATGTCGGGTGTGGGACTGTCTCGTTTAATTTTCACATGGACCCTTCAAGGAAGGAGGGGTTCTCTCTCTCTCATACAGATGAGAAAAGCAAGACCACAAATGGTCAGTGACCTTGATTAAAGCTTAATAATGAGTGAGCGTTGGGAGCCTGGGTATTTTCCTCCCCACGGTGCAGCTTCACAGATAAAATCCTCTGCTCAACCCAGACCACATAGAAGCTAGAACACAAGCAGTTGGAAATGAAGTCATTTAAGAGTGAAGCTCAAACAGTTTTCCGTTCATTCCCTGCTTCAGCTCTTGTGCGTTGGTGCTCGCAGTTTTCCGGCTGCGATCCCTAGGCTTTCGGAATTAGTCTTCACTATCCGGGGATCCCTAACCTTGAGTGAGAGGCCTGAAATGGGAGAAAAGGACTGAAAGAGTTTTCTTTATCTGAACAGAAAATGTGTGGACTCAAAGGCATTTGAGTAAGCTGACTGTATTTTCTCATACCCCGAAGTGCTTGACCCCAGATTGATTGAGATGTGCGCCATGGAGGATGTGTGGCACTTGGGCCTTTGCTGCTGTCCTGGCCGGGAAGCAGGCCAGAGTTTCGGGCTGCCTCCCCTGAGCCCCTGTAGCGGTCTTCCCCTAAACGTATTGTGAAGTTGTCGTTTCCACCTCCCGAACCTTGCTGCTTTCGGCATTTCGAAGCCACTAGGATGTCATTTTAAAGCAAAAGATTTGATTTTTAGCCCAGAGGACATGAAAGAGGGGAGAGTGGTGCTTTTCCTTGCAAATTGAAGGCAGAAAGGAAGCTCATTTTCTTTCCTGCTCTTGTCTCTTCTCGCCTCCCCTTAGTCTTTGGACAACTGTCCAGATGTTGTAGAGGTGTCTCTGTCTCTGGGTTCTGTGAGCAGATAGGCTTTCAGGGGCTTGGCGATACCGTCACTTGAGTCAAGAAGCCAGATGGAGAAGGCGGGAGGCAGTGTGTTGTCCCTAGAGCAGTATGGTTAATTCTACTGACCTGTTCTATGGTGTGCTTCTCGGAGGAAAGAAGTAAGATTAACTTAGGATTTAAGCCTGCCTTGCAGGGATAATAATAATACTGCTTTGTATTTATTTTGATTTTTAGTTGTTGATATACCTGTGACCCTTTCTATAAGCCTGAAACCAGATGATATCATTACCAACACCATGAAGAAACCGAGGCCCATGGAAATAAGTAACTCACCCAGGATGATCAGACAGAAAGTAATAGAGCTTTGGACTTCTTCCTTGGTCTCCTAAATTCTAGAACATTGCTGGACAGGACTTCTTGAATCTTACCTGATAGTATAGAAATGACACGTACTCTGTATGACTTGGATTTTCTACCATCAGTGTTGTCTGTGAGCCTTGTTAGCAGGCCGCCCACCAACCCACAGAGAACACAGGTGGAGAAAAATGTATCTTTCCCTTTTAGAGGCTTCTTGAGTCATTCATTAACCATGGTGCTGTTGGTGTGAGGTATCTGGGAATCTTATGTTCGGGAGCACACAAACAGAATGTGTGGTGAGAGCAATTTTAGGACCGGAGTTTTATGGTGAAGTGGGGATGGTAGGGTGAACAATTTAAGCTTACAGCAGGACATTACATTAAGTGATTTCTGCAGTGTTGGAGGTGAGGAGAAATTCCCCCAGAGAGACCATGAAAGAAAAAGAAGATTCTTTCAGAAGGAGTGAGAGGCTAGCTTTTCCTTGGCTTTCTTCATAGCCAAATGAGGACATATCCAGGTCTCTTTTTTTTTTTTTCCAATTACTCATTAATTTATTCAAAATCAGTGATTGATCTCTTGTATTAGATATTGAAGTTATTACAGAGATGGCTGGCAACAGTGTCTGCCCTTAATGAATTTATGATCTAGTAGGAATGATAAGCAATGTATATTCAGACTTCGTATTGATTGTTTTAATTTCAAATTTCAGGCCTAACTTTTGTTTTGTTTTGTTTTGTTTACTTATCAGAGAGAGAGAGCACAAGCATGGGGAGCGGCAGGCAGAGGGAGAAGTAGGCTCCCTGCTGAGCAAGGAGCCCTATGTGGGACTCGATCCCAGGACCCCGGGATCATGACCCGAGCCGAAGGCAGAGGCCCAACCGACTGAGCCACCCAGGCATCCCCAGGCCTGACTCTTTAGGGAGGCTCAGCATGTCCCAAAGTGGTGACTCGGGCATGGTTAGTCAGTAAACAATAGAAGCACACCACACTTACCTCAAGCAGGCACGTGGGAAAGACGGCTTCCCCTTTTCTTTGCTGTTAAATGCCAGTGGAGAAACCTCCCCATGCCATTTCTTCTTCTTTTTAAGATTTATTTATTTATTTGCGAGAGAGCTCGCAAACGGGGGTGGGGGAAAGGAGAGGGAGAGCCAGAGGGAGAGAAGCCAGACTCCCCGCTGAGCGCAGAGCCCTACATGGAGCTCGATCCCAGGACCCTGAGATCACGACCTGAGCTGAAATCAAGAGTCGGGTGCTCAACCGACTATACCACCCAGGCGCCACCCCCACCATGCCATTTCTAAGACCAAGGAAATTTCCTAGTTTGGCACATGAGGACAGTGGAGATAAACTCAAAAACCAGGAGCCAAACTGGGGAGGTCAAGTAAAGAGTGAAGAGAAAGTGAGAGAAAGCCAGCTGTCCGGGTCACTTCCTGTTTCCCCAGTCACACTTGCTCCCCCTCACCTGTGCACTTCTGCTCATAATTATACCTGTTGGGAATGCCCTTCTCCACGTCTCTGGCCAAATGGCTCCAAGTTTGTAAGGTCCAGTGCAAATGCCCTGACAGATTCTCCCCACTCTGCGTTCCAAGGGCACTCTGTGCTTCCATTAAGGCAGGGACCACGTTTGCCCTTGGAAAATAATAGCCGAGTGTGCACATGTCTCAGACGTCCCCTCAGCAAACATTTATCATTGTCAGAGGCTAGGTGCTGGAGAGTGAAACTTATAAAAATGTGGTTTTTTTGAGGGCTGTGAAACAGGTAAGGCAGACAAATAACTAATCATAACGTAGAGAGAATGAGTGTTTCACCAGGGGTCTGCGCAAACTATTTGCATTTCCATGGGATCCATGCTCTGGGGGCTGAGGGGCAAGAACAATGTATCCTGTTCTTCGAGGGTGAGATGCGCTTGAGCAACATCTTGAGGCAATTGTCTGTGTTCCTGTGCGTCCAGGAGACTTAAAGCTCCCGAAATGCAAAGATCTAATCTGTCATTGGGTTGGTTTTTTTGCCTGTTTCCCCTGTGACAGCTGCGAATATTTGTCACAGGAAAACTGAAGGGATCCCAGGCTGTGTCCCCGGGTGCTCTCCTCTCTCTAGAGTCATCCACCAGCACTTTCACATGGTGTGCGTTCAACACAAGGTCACTGACTAAGTGACATTCCTGCTGGATTTTTTTATATTGTTGAACTATTTTACAGCTTTAAAGTTTATGCAGGATTTTCTTCCCAAACGCATCCGAAGCTGACTGAGATCCAGAATCGTGCTGCATGGATAGAAACACTGAGAGGAAAAGGCTGCTGACTTTCGGGGTCCCCTCTCCCTTCCCCATCACTCAGGGTCTAGGACATCGGCCGGGCTCGAAGGAGGCTGGGCGCACATTATTGGAGCTGGCCCAGGCTCTGCTGAAGGTATCAGGAAGCCTTGAGAAGTGGTTATAGGGGGAAAGAGGAGGAAACCCGGTCCCTCTTAATCCAATGAACTAAAATAATATTTATGGGAAATATGTTTGCTTTATTAGAGGAAGATGTTTAAGTAAACATTTCCTGCAAGCTATTGAATTTATACAACAATGCATTGGTTTGGAAGCAAGAGCTTTCAGTGTCTTCACTGAAAAGAAAATTAAGCAGAACATGATTCCAAACAGCCCATTGTTTCAGCTTTGTTGCCTTTGAATGTTTCAAAGCAGGATCTTATGGCCAGTGGGATTGTATTTTCTTTATTGGTAACTTGAAAATTGGCAGGGATGATGCCCAAGTTCTAACCGAAGAGCTACTAATAGCTCCTTGTCCTTTTATAGAAAGTAACCTTTGCAACACACTCTTGTTATTATTTGATCTTCACAAACTTAGACATTAAAGAGGGCAAGCGTTATTTGCACTTGCCAGAAGAAGAAATTGAATCACAGCAAAGGTAACTGCCTCCTGGGGGATTGACAGGGAGCTTGCAGAAGAGGACAGGACCCAGGGCTCCTTCCCGGCACCAGACTCTTTCTCTTAGACCTCGTGGCTGCCCTAGAAAGCACCACTGCCCCCTAAGGAGTTAAAGCACGTCTGTGAGGTGATGGAACCTTGCAACATCGCGGTGGGCCCAGCAGGGCTGGTGTGACGATCACTTCCCTTTTAGCGATGGGAGATGCAGGCACACAAGCTAAGTGGTTTTGCCAAAACCAGGCAGTCAGTGCTGGTGCCCAGGCCTCACAGCTGTAAGCCCACTGCTTGTCCCCGCCAGACTCTTCCCAGCAGAGGGCCGGAGGGGCTTTTGGGCATGGGGAGACAGCTGTGAACTAATCTGACTTTCCAAGAGAGGGCTTCACGTTCCTGGCACCCACACTACGTTGTGTGAACGCCTGGCTCTAAAATCTCTGTTGGGCATGCAAGTCTCCAGTCACAGCATCACTGAGAAACAAAGCCAGATCCCACCAGCCTGCTGCCACCTACCTGTTTGCTTTTGTGTCCAGGGGCAACAGCAAGGAGAGTTTGTGGGATTGCTGCAGTACATTATTTAAAAATCGACGAAAAGACAAATTGAGGTGCCTCAATGAAAAAGGTACATGGAGAGAGAAAAATTCTTGGGACTGAACACAAGGAAGAATTTGCCGCTGGCTTCTCTTTAAAAGATAAAACGCAATAGTGAACAGTGCCTAATTTCGGTATTTATTTATTTATTTATTTATTTATTTTTATTTCAGTATTTAAAAAAAAAAAATTGAGCTCTGTGAGAAGCCTCGTTTTAGTGATACTTCATTATGGTAACTTCACTCTCTCACCTCTCCCTTTCCACTGAACCCCAGCTTAATATTCTTCCTGAGAGAGGTCTTGAACCTACAACTCTTGTCACTCTTTCCAGCTGAACATCGCACAGCTAGCTCTTCCCAGACTCGAACCCTCTACACAACCTCTGATACATTTATAGGCACTCCTGGAACACAGATCTGGGAAAGAATTTGAAGGTCAGCTTTTCACCCTCCAGATTACAGATGGAGAAACTGAGACCCAGTCAGTTTCTCACAGCTCAGTCGTTAGTCACTGGGCCAGCTCCACCACTCTGGCCCTCTTGGCTACAAATCTGTCTTTGAGATGGGAGTCGGCAGCTTGTGGGGCCCGCTTATTGTCCTTCTAGAAGTGGAGGAGGAAGAAGTAGCGGGCCCAGGGCCCTGACTTTGGTACACTTTCTCAGCATTCTCGATGTTGAGTCAATCTGTTTGTACATCTGTCTCCCGCCCTAGATTGAGCTTCTTGAGGACAAGAGACTAAGTCCTATTCATCTTGGTATTTTTAACCCCAAGCGCACCCACCATGCATGGTATGCAGAAAGCCCTCGAGGGCTTGTTGAGCCAAACCAATCTGTTTTGTGTAAAGGTCAACCCACCCGAAGCTGGAAGGAAGTAAAGCTCCTTTGAAGGGCCTCGCATCACTGGTCCTTCAGCGGTGTCTCATCCAAAGAGCAAACCCAAGCAGAATCATACCTCACCTGGAAGCAAAACAAGACTTCCTCCTCCCACAAAACACAAATAGGGAGCCCCCCCCTTCATGGTTAGATGTAGGAAGCAATGAGTGAAATGATCTAGACAAAAAACTTGACTAGGCACGTGGTCTTTGGTTGATGCCACAATTAAGGTAACTTTGTTGGTTAAAGTGGATTTCTTGGAATTTCTCCAAATGTTCATATGTTTATCTGCATGTTGTTCGTTATGATTGTTGTCACTGGGCTCTTTCTAAAGTCTGTGTGAGTTAGGAGAGAGGGAGGGGAGAGAAGAGGGGGAAAGGGAACCTTCTGTATGGATTCTGACCAAGCAAAGAAAACGGCTGCTTGCTGTTCTCTCCCTGAACGCAGCAAATAGGAACGTGTGCAGTCGCCCGCTGCCCAGCAACCTGAAAGAACTTGATTATGAGAACACTTTGATCTAACGTGTGCCTTTTCTGAATCCTCCTTCGAAGAGGGACCAATTGCTGCCTGTGGCTGCCGGGAACAAAATGACTTCGGCACTGAGCCCCCTGGGTGCTGGGAGTTCACACATTGCCTTCTGCACAGCCTGGGCACCCTCCCCTCTCCCATCCGGCCGAGTGGCATGTAGGCGAGGGGATGAGTGAGCTGGGGGTGGGGGGGAGGGGTAAGAGGTCTGGATGCCCCCTCTGCTGGCGTGGCGGTGGGGTCGCCTGTCACTGGGCTGTCACCATCCTAACCAAAGTAGGGGCCTGAAACCGTCCCTTTTTGCCTTTTTACTTTAATCTGGAATACTTTAAGAAAACAGCGGACCAAATGGTGACTGAGTCCTGACCCTTCTCCAGGCCACATGTAATCACCTTCTTTCTGTCTCGAAATCTTCATCTGGGTCCAAGCCCTCAGTCACACAGTGGAGCTCCTCCACTTGCTTGCCGGAGCAAGATTGCAAAGAGTTAACACTTTTGCTTTTTCGGAAAGTTATCTGTGAAGAGTATTAGTTGTTTAATAAAGCGTGCCTGCCCTCCCGATGAACCCGCCAGTGACTCTGCAGCTGGGGTCATCCCAAGTTCACGCGGTGGACTTTTGACTGCCTTCTGTGTCTGTGAAAACAGTCGGCAGCTCCTGCGGGGATCATTCATTCAGGCCTGTAACACAAAACTGTTGCCAATGGGCACCTGCTGGGCGGCTTCCCAGGAGGGCTGGGAGGGGGATACCAAACTCATCAGGCATCTGCAGAGATAAGAGCAGCAGGGGGTCCACTGGGAGCCCGCTCACTGGGCTGCACTTAGAGCCCACTGCCCAGCCAGCAGGCTGGTGTCAGAGTGTATCAGGGAGCCCAGGAAGGATAGGATGTGAGCTAATTAAAGGCCTTTTACAAAGAGTAGAGTGTGTGTGGTGTGTGTGTGTGTGTGTGTGTGTGTATGTGTGGAGGAGGTGGGGGAGAGGTTTGGAGTGCATTCCCCAAATTTCTGGCACATTCTTTATTCCTCTCTTTTATCCTTCAAAACAGAAGAAAACAAATTAGAGTCTGAACATTTGGTTATTTCTAAGCTCAGATCGTCATCCATTCTACCTGATACTCTGTTGGGTTTTGATGCTATTTTTATGGAATTACATAGACCAGCAAAGACAGATTTTGCCACGTTTTCCCAGGAGACATCCTGTTCTTGAACTATGGCAGGCTGACTGCTTGAATTTTGCCCTTTTTCCCCAGTTTGACACATCTGGGCCCTGAAGTTCCTTCTTGCGATATGCTCCAGGCTTTCCCTGTGTGCTTGGAAAAGCCACTTGCTGGCTGTAGGGGGCGCTGCTGGGAGGGTGAGTCATCTAGTGCCCAAGGGAGTGCTCTGACAGTGGGCTTGCTGAGGTAGGGGCCATGTGGTGCCGTGCATGGTTGGCAGCATCCGGGTGCACATGGTCTTGAACGCGCTGTGAAGAACTAGCACAGTAATTCATTTTACAGTTAAACTGACTTAAGAAAAAAGTCACCTGAAAACGTTTGATTTACTCGCTCTTTTGCTTGTTTATTTAGCCTATATATCCCCCCATCCCGCCCGAGCAGTAAACTAACTTATTTATGGATCCGGGTACTTGGAAGTCTGTGGTATTTTCTTCATCTGCCTGGTAATGATACATTTCCTGAAAGCAGTTTTGTTCCCCTAAAACCCCAAGCCTTCATTATATTATTTCTGATACAGTTCACATAAGCTTGTCTGTGTCAAAGAAACATTTAGATCAGTCTTGTACTACATGGTAACAATCCTAGGAAATTCCAGTCAAAAGCCAGCAACCTGCTTCCTTCATTTCTGGACTGCTGGAGTAACTGGCTTTGTCTGTGTTCTGATAAGGAGTAACCACAATGTTAATTTTGTATTTCCTTGCCTTTGTTCCACATAGTCTGTTCCCAAAGCTGACCGCCCAGGAGGCTTGTTCACTGTCCTGTGACTTGTGAGGGAGAAAGCCACAGAGGAGTACTTAGCCTGACCCTGGGAAGTATGTGAGCGTATTCTTACTAGGAGTGCTTAAAATGTTCGTTACATTTTCCTCAGTATTGCTATATAGAAAACACGGGAAAGATGCCATACCGATTACACAGTTGAAGGGAATTTTGAATCTAAGCTAGTAGCTGAATGGGTCACTTTAAAAATGTGACTAGCTAATATTTACTGCCTGCTTCACCAAGTGCCAGGTACTGTTCTGAGTCTTCACACGAATTGACTTGTTTAATCCTCACAGTGACCCTGCGAAGCGTTAGTCCCAGTTTATACACGAGGACATGGAGGCTCAGAGAAATTAAATAACTTGCCCAAGGCTGTGAGGAGATCCAGGGCAGGAAGTCCGTTGGGTTCTCTGACTCAGAGCCCGCATTCTTGGCCCTGCCCTTGCAAAAGTCGTACCCTGTCTAATGGGCTTCATTCTTGGACCCTTCTACAGTATTAGATTTGCAGGAATTAACCATGTAAGGCTGCATTCTCAAGGGGGTGCAGAGAATTTGAGTCACGGTTTAAAGTCCTTTCCTGTGGTGTCCTCTGTTGTATAAGTAGCTCTTTTGTAGATGCTACACCATCCAAGCCCAAGCATGTGGCCGCCAACCAGGGAATGCTCCAACCCTGTCCAAGATGCCTAGTGAAGACACTTCAACTTTGTTCTAGCTCCACAAGCAGAACTGACCAAATACACAGTTATAGCATAGCCTCACGTTAACAAATCTGTTATTTATTGTGTCTAAACAATAAGTTCACAACTAAAAAACGGCAGGCTCTGTCCTAGGCACAGAGGAAACAAACAGGAATAGAAGCTCTTCCCCGCTCAGGGTCACAGCCCAGCACAGGAGAAGGCCTGCAAACAAATGCGTACAAAAAACATCCTGGGGGCTAGGACAAAAGTCTGTGCGGGTCCAGTGGGTGCTAAAGGAGGGGGCAGACCTTTCAACCCAGGGCAGGGAAGGCCTGCACAGAGGGTGGCTTGTGGCAAATCTTGAAGTGCAAGGAGATGTGGGCCATGTGGATAGGAAGTGGGGAGGACAGGCCCCAAGGGGCAACCCGAACAGGGGGAGCTCAGGGATGTGGAACAGCGGCCCTCGGGCGGTGGGCTGCCAGGATAGGAAAGCGTGCTGGTCCGTCACCTGGTCCCTTGAGGAGAAGACTGGCACAGCATTCCCTATCCCTTTGTTTGCCTTCCTCTCTTCCCGTACCAGGTATAAGGGAATCCCAAGGGAAAGAGACCTAATGGAATTTTTCCCTTTTTAAGCCTAGTGTGGTTGTCAAGATTTGCCCAGAATCTGCATATATTAAATGGTAACTATTCATGTTTTGCCAGTATTTTCATGTATGTGGGTACAACAGTTACATCTTTCACAGAGAGGCCCAAAGCAATCAACAGCCCCCACCCCCTCCGGAAAAAAAACAAACCTAACTTGTTTTTTATATAATTAGAGCCAAAACCAAATCATGGCCTGTTCACAGCAGGTAGGATGCAAATCTAGCCAAACTGTTCTTTCTGGCCAGAGTGACTCCGACCACTACTGAGGCATGGGCTGCCTCCGGCATTTCCAATTAACCTGATAATTGCATCTAGACAGAGCAGAAAGTCACCCTCCCCAAAGCCCAGAGCAAACACACTCCGAATCCTTGTTCAAGGAGAAGGCATTTAGGCCTCACTTACAACAATTGGACTGGAAAGGCGGGTAGGGAGGTCGTGGGCTTGTGTTTCAGCTCTGCTTTTCTGCAGAATTTGGAGCTCAACAGATGCAAAACCACGATTGGGGAAGTTAATTTATCCGACCCCATTTGATCAGTCCATGAGACTGTTTCACCATGTTCTCTAGGCCTGGCTAAACTAGATATGACCTAAATTTGAGAGGAGAGAGCACATTCTGTGTTAGACTGTGTTTCGTGGCCTTTCTACCCTTAGCCCTCTCCTGCCTCATTCACCCAGTCAGTAGATTTTTCTCTGGAAATCCCTTCTTTCCCATTTCCACTCAAGACTGGTAACAGTGTCCAAACGGTGTCTGCTTGTGTTTGGAATCTTAGTTTTTCATGTGTGGCTTCAGAGGGGGCATTTATCTTGAGGCAGACACGACAGTTGTCTCACTGCCAGGATTTGGGCCGAGGCTACATAGGACTCCGGGTGATTTCTTGGAACTTGAGCCTCACGCTCAAGATTGCAGTGCGGGCTGGCGTCTGCCCCAGCTCTTGGGGTGAGAGAAGGATTGGGTCCTCTGACTCTCAAGATGGAGCTTAGGTTGGGCTGCGTGACACATGTGGTCAAGGTTCCTTGAGTAGTAAAACCTGACAGATGTCCGTCGGGAGTGGGCTCTCCAGTCCTCGCCTCCCCAGTGCCTCGGTGTGTGTTCTGTGGTTGCTTCGCCACCCCCGTCACCCCGAACTTGAGCGTCTGCCGTTGCCACTCACGTCCTGGCCTCGGGAGACTGAGTCACTTGTATAGGAGCTGGAGATGTTTGCCTAGCGCACAAAACTTGCTGTCTCTTTACGTTTTTGTTGTGTTCTCAGCACATGGTTTAAGGCTCTTTTCCGTGGATCCTTTCCTGCTCGGGGAGGAAAACCTGGTTCTGCACTCACTGACTATGTAGAGGTTGGCCTCTCGTCCTCTCATCTCTCACAGATGAATAATTAAGGAGTGAGAGGTGTTCCATCTTTTCATGGAAGTTTATCACCGTTGGGATGTTTGCACAGTAGAGCCGACTGCTGAGTATGCTCTCATTTGCCTTTTCCTTCCACGGACACTGCCTAGCTTCGGCCTGGCCTGGCTAACCCCATCTGGGACGCCCGCGCTGTGAATCAGCACTGGAAGTTTTAAGCATAAAGAAGAACTAATACTTGGTCATTTCCTGTGTGCCGGGCACTTTCGGCCATCTGTCCTTTCTCCTTCCTTCCAGCTGCTCAGATCATATGTTGGAGTCGTTCTTGACTTCTGTCACACCACGTCTCAAGTGCATCCCCACCAGCCCGGTCAGCCGGACCGCAGCACCCCCACCTCCAGGTGATCACCCCTGGCCAGCCTCATCGTAGCAGCCTTCCGCCTCCACCCTGCCCCCCCCTTCTCACATCTGTTGTTAAGATGGCGACAGCGGGAGCTACTGTATGTGTCAAAAGGTAGCTCAGGTGGTGTCATTCCTCTGCTCAGCCCCCTCCAGTGGCTTCCCATTCCACTCCGCGTAGAAGATGAAAATCTGTACTGTGGTTTATTAGGTGTGTGCGGCCTGCCCCATGTTTCGCTGACCTCATCTCGTACCCCCTCACCGCTCTCCAGCTCACGCAACCCATCATCAGATCTTCTTGCTGTTTCTTAACTGTCTGCCTCAGAGCTGCTGCCTCGGGATCTCTGCACTAGCAATTCTCTCCTTCTGGAATGTTCTCTAACCACATGGTTTTCACCTGCGTGTTCTTTGTCCAAATGCTGCTTTGTCAGTGAGGGTCTTCCTGGCGCTCCCTCCTGCACCTAAACTTGCACCCCCTCTTCCAACACCGTCTCTCATCCTCCTTCCATGCTTCATTTTTTACTCAACCTATATCATCACTTTCATTTTATTTATTTGTATTATTGTCTATGCAATTAGCATGTAAGTCCTGCAAGGGACAGAGGTTTCACTGCTGTATCACCAGCCCTCAGAACAGCCAGGCCTGGCACACTAAGTGAGTTTATGTGTATAGGAGGGAACAGAGGAGAGGAGGAAGAAGGAGACAGACTCTTGGAGTTAGGCATTATCTCAGTTGGTAGGTCAGGCACCGAGTCTCCAAGAAGTTGCCCAAGATCACACATCCCATAAGTGAAGCCAGAATTTGAGCCCAAATGTGTGACTCCAGAGCTTCTCTGATTTCCACTTTCTTGCACTGTTTTCCTACAGGCATCTCTGCCTCACTTACGGCAACCCTAAATAGATACTTAAAATGCCTTACAGAGAATACTTGGCCAGAATCTCTTAGTCTCCTCAGTATCATCTGGAGCTTAATCTATAGAATAGACAAGTACTAGCAAAGTCCTAAACCAGATGCCCCTCAACATCAGAAAATGTATTTAGCACACATAGCTAAAGAGATGAAGAAGCAGCACATTTCTGTCAATACAGACTTCCCAGGCAAACCAGTGAAGTCTTTTTGGTCATTGATTCCCAAAGCTACTCTGGGTTCACCAGGGGCTCACTAGGGGGACCAACCCCTGTCAGTTCCAGAGTTGGCACTGTCCCGGGTACATCCACACCACATGCCAGGCTCTGTCTGTAGCACTGGGGATAAGAAGGTGGACAAGACAGGCACGGCACTGGGCATGCCTTTAACAAGCTTCACTCCCCCTCGAACTTAAAAGGCCACTGTCACTGAATCCCTAGAGTGGCTAGTTTTTAAAGGGATAGTCTCCCAATTTCACTTTCTCATCCTGTTCTTTGAAGTTCTGAAGTTCATTTTCAGTCCGTCATGCACTCTTCTTTGGCTAACAGGAAGTTATGGCGCTTATCTGAAGATTAAGAAACATCCAAGGCAATGAATTCCTGTTCTTCTGTCTCCCCAGCCATTCGGTAGACTTAGCAGTCATTGTGGTTCAAGAATCCCCTGAGATACCCCTCCTTGCCCCTCAGCAAAGCCACAGGCACCCTGTGCAAAGAAATGATAGCTGTTCCATCCGTCTTAGGGAATTTGTTCTGGACTTGGGATGGTTTTGTTTTCTTCCCTAGATGTTGCCTGTTGGATATGCCGTTAGGCTTTACACCTGTAGCCCAGGACCAAATGATGCCTGGACTCACACTTATCTGGGAGAGGTGCTAAGAAATCAGTCATCAGCTGATACTAAATTTGTTTCCCTCTCTTTCCAGCTATGTCAAAACTTACGGGTATTGAGGGATACCATTCCATGTTTTGATCCCCGTCTTGTACTATTTGCTGTAGGTACATGTCTTCAGGACATTCAGTTAATAGAAAAACAGGCAGTGGCAGCAATAAGTTTAGAACCCTCTTGTAAAAGATATGGCCACAGAGGGGGGGAAATGGAGGGAGTGACAGCTTGAATGGCAGGGAACTTCAAGGAAGCCCTTTTTAAGATTGAGCAGATTCCACTGTATTTGTCAGTCTGAGAGGAAGAGGCTAGGAAGATTGGAGATATGAGAGAAAAGAGGATTGCTTAAGCAATATCCAAGACAGGGTCTTATAAGAGCGTGGAAAAAGGCTCTAGATTTGCCAGATACACCATCTATCCAATTTAAGCTGGAGGAGAGGAAAGAATTATTTTTCCTGAGTAGAATCTATCATTTGTATGAAGTGGCAGTGGGGCTAACTCAGAAGAGTTGGAAAGGAATGCAGGGCACATCTTTATTTGGCTCTAAGAGCATTCCAGGCACTGTCCTGGGTGGTTAGGGCTGCAAAGATGAACAAACCTTCAGTGGCCCCTGTCACTGGACTCTGAGCCTCTTAGAATTGGGTGCTGCAGCCCACGTGGCCCTGTGAGGAAACAGACGCAAACAAGACTGCATGGCCGTGGATGCGATGCTGATAAAGCTGCGCACAGAAGGTGTATGGAAGGAGTGGGTAACCCTACGGGTTTGCATGCAGGGGGAGGCCATGCAGAGCTCTGCAGAGGCATCTGGGAGAGCCAGACTGAATTTGGGGAAGCAGAGATTTGCAGCCATTCATGCTGGAGGAGGGAACAAACAGAGTAGGAGATGATGTGGGTACGTCCCCATAATTCACTTTCTGCCCACCTTCCTGCTAGATAGTTCCATCTTGAGTAACAAAAGCCTTTCTTCCTAAATCCAAACCAATGCCCTCCATCTAGTATTCTGTCTTAGGTGACTAGCAGTCATTTGCAAAATATTATTGGTTATCTACACAGAAAGTCTAAGTGGAAGAAATGAACTGAAATTGAAGACTTGTGTAATTTAATTTTAATTTAATCAGCTGTATCCTGAAACTTTTTAGAGTCAGATCTCTAAACCGCCAGTGTCCAATAGAAATATAATGTGAGCCACATAATTTATATAACTTAAAATTTTCTCGTAGTTGCATTAAAAAGGTAAAAAGAAACAGTTGAGCTTCTGACTCCTGGTTTTGGCTCAGGTCATGTTCTCAGGGTCAAGCCCCACATGGGGCTCTGCACTCAGTGGGGAGTCTACCTGAGGTTCTCTCCCTCTTCCTCTGCCCCCCCCACTTGCATGTGCACTCTTTCTGTAAAATAAATAAATAAATAAATATTTTTTAAAAAGGCAAAAAAACAGAAGAAATTATTTTAAATATTTTTATTTGACCCATAATATCCAAAAGATTATTTCAATCTGTAAACAGTATGTAAAAATAATTGAGATGTTTTACATTATTATTTTTCATCTTGTCTTTGAATTCTAGTATTATTTTATATTTACAGCATATCATTTTTTAAAATATTTTATTTATTTATTTAACAGAGAGAGAGAGAGCACAAGCAGGGGGAACAGCAGAGGAAGAGGGAGGAGCAGGATCCCTGCTGAGCAGGGAGCCCAATATGGGGCTCAATCCCAGGACCCTGGGATCATGACCTGAGCCGAAGGCAGACGCTTAACTGACTGAGCCACCCAGGCGCCCCTTTACAGCATTATCTTAATTCATACTAATCACATATTAAGTGCCCAGTAGCCTCCCATGGCAAGTGGTCACCTTAGTGGACATTGCAGTGCCAAACCAGGAGAGGAAGTTAGGGTCATGTGATAACCATTATCGTGTGTCTGAGCTGACGAGTTCCAGTTCTCTGTGGCTAACTTGATTATTTGACTCTGCAAGCTATGTCTCCAGTACATTTAGCCTCTCATCCTTCTGCTAAGTGGTTTGTTTCTAAGATTTCCCTTGTTCTTGTTGGAGGAAGGAAGGTATCGAATAGAGAAAAGGACCTTTAGACAGTTGGCTTTTGTCTCTATCATGGCAAGGAGAAGTTTTCTACAAGATTCTAATAAATAGGTTTCCAAGTTATCTTTAATTTTTTCCCCCTTAGGTAATTTGTTGGCTTCCTTTTTTCCTCTTTTCCTGCCTGCTTCCCAAGATTTAGAAAACATTCGGTTCATGATGTTTTTGAATATGGTAGTATTTCAGATACAGGCATGATTTTTATGAAGTTAATTTTTATTTTTAAAAATGAATTCTGCCCTTGGTCACATATTTAGAAAACAAGTGCCGTAAACATTTTTTTTTTTAATTATGGACGAGTCGATAGGTAGAGTATTATACAGTGTATGGACAGCTTAAAGGACAATCAAATGAATACCAGGGCCTACCATTCAGCTTAAATGATAGAATGTAATAATAGAATATTATACTAATAGAATAGAATATGCTAAAAATACTAGTACTTTTGGAGCCTCTCTGATCACATCCCCTTTTTCCACTGTTGAGTTAAATGGATTGGGTTTTCTTCCTCATTCCAAGACTTGTTTTTCAGGCCTGAAATCTGTTAACCTGGAAACAGCTAATTCAACAGGCTTTAAAAACCCCAGATCTATAGGACGTAGATGGGTGTGAAGTCTGAATGTCCTCTCCCAGCTCAGCCTTTGTGGGGCTGAGAGACAGCGGAGGGAAGAATGCCCTATGGAAAGGCCACTAAGGAATCCAGGGGACAGGCGAAGAGCGAAGGTTTCTTAGGAGCTGTTGAGAAATCGCTAAACTGTCATTTTATTTTTATTTTAGCCCATCTGAGGCTTTGGGAACATTTGAGTCGGTTTTTAAAAGAACCTTTGGGACACGCCCAGGTGGCTCAGTCAGTTAAGCGTCTGACTCTTGATTTCAGCTCAGGTCACGATCTCAGAATCGTGAGATCGAGCCCTGCCCAACAGGGAGCCTGCTTAAGATTCTCTTTTCCCTTTTCCCCCTTCCCCTCCTCCCTGAAAGAGAGAGAGAGAGAGAGAAAGAAAGAAAAAGAAAGAAAAGAAAGAAAGAAAGAAAGAAAGAAAGAAAGAAAGAAAGAAAGAAAGAAAGAAAGAGAAAGGAAGGAAGGAAGGAAGGAAAAGGAAAGGAAAGGAAAGGAAAGAAAGAAAAAGAACCTTCTTTTGGCCTTTCCTTTGAGCTTAGGAGTAAGCCAGATCTCAGGAGAAATGAGACAGGACTTAAGTGCCTTGGAGCTGAGCTGCCTCCAATTCTTATCCTAACCCCAAAAAGAGAGGCTCACCTTCCCTTGTTCTCCCAGGTGCCAAATACCAGTTCTGAATCTGCAGTCTTCTCTTCTCTCACGTTCATCACACTTGCTGATGAATAACTTCCTAACAAGTAAGGTGTTGGTGTTTGTATCTCTAGCTTTCCCCAAATGCAGGCTCTACCCCACCCACACCCATAAAATGTTTGGTGGTTATAAGAAACAGTAGTGCCTTAGTTTCCACTGTGGATGCTAGGTGACTCTTAGATGGGTGGGGCTGTTGGGAGAAGCATTGGAGTGCCCAGATAGACAGAAGATGGATGCAGACTGAACTGGACACACTTTCAGGACCGTTTCTTATCCAGGAGCATGGCTGGATGCTTATTCTCTCCCCTCAGCTCTCTTTTGCTTTCATCCCCTCCCCCTTGAATTTGTATCTCCACACATGTCAGTTACTGGTACATGAAATAGTCCTTCCTGGAGCAGTCGTCTTTTTCTGTAGTTAGATTTGCTTCACCAGACCAGCTCTGAAAAGGCAAATCTTTGAGTTGAGCAAATCCTTTTGTAAGAAGCTGGGATGGTAGAGCAGACCTCTTCTGTGCAAGCAGGAGCTCTTGAAATCACTGGTCCCAGTCCTCACCCTAGCTTGCCTTCCATCTTTCTTCCCAGCTGTAAATGGTGCACTCTAGTACCGTGATCTGACATGGTGTAACGTGATCCATGTAATGGACGTTTACAAGACTTCGTCCTTCTCTGGGGCCCATTTCACATGTGAGAGTGATGGTTTTGGGGAAAGGAGGAAGTAGATTCTTTCTGCTTTCAAAGACTACATGGCATAGGGCAAAGAATGGGTGATGGAAGGGGGCAGAGTGTCTGAGTTGGGATATATTGGTCAAGGAAGGAGATTGGAGCCTGACTTTCTTGTTCAGGGATTTGCATGTAATTTTCTGAAACTTTATTATTTATATACTTCTTTTCGCTTCCTTCATCTGTCACCACCACTGCTTAGGAAAGGAAAAATGTCTCCTTGGCATATCTGTGCGATTTTCACTGGCATTCAGGAAGGAATTTTCCACGGAGGGAATAACAAAAATCATGGTTGGGTTCTCTCCATAGATGACCCAGTATCAAATGTAGGTAGATTCTTAGCAGACTTTTGTTGCAGATGATCATGGTCTTTCCAGTTTCATCTGTACAATGGGAATAATAATAGAGCCTACCTCATAGGGCTGTTGTGTGGATTAAACTAATAAATGATTGTAAGGTGGCCAGCCCTTAGAACAATGCCTGATGCATAGTAAACATTGTTGGTCCATGTTTAAAATTCCAAAAGTTATGCTATGGTCTTCAGCAGTTGGAGGTTTTCCTTTACCTATTCTGCTGCATACCCATTTAAAACTTCATTTATTTGAAGAAATCAGTTGGAGACCACGTTCTTTCTTTAAAAACCTCATCAAGATATTTCAAACTCTTGAAGCTTCTCTGACTTTTTCAGTAAGAAGCCCAGCTTATTCTGGTGTCTAGCATCTACATTGTTCTTTATGGTGTCACCCATCCCCTTCCTTCCCAGACTTTCGGCATCAAAGAGAATTATATCTATTTATTTGAAATACAAAGTACTTTACAAGAATGAAGTCCTTTATGACTAGGAATGAGATAAGCTTGAGCTTCTTTTCTATTGTGAAATGTTCCAATTCCATTTCTAATTCCTGTATTTTGAGATTTCAGTCTATTTATAATCGACTTCTTTATGCTTTCCTTTGTTCCAGAACAGGTATAAGGTGGTTCCTGTAGTACAGGATGAGATAGGCAGGATTCAGTTGGGGTAAAAGGGGGAGCAGAGCACTCACTAGAAGAAAGAAAAGGATTTGCAGTAATAACCCTCAGCATTTACACATTGCTTTGTGTTTTTTTCCCCCCAAGTACTTTTAAAACCAAGGTCTCTTTGGATTACCCCAGTGACTCTGTGGGTAGTGTTCTTCCTGTTTTATAGATGAAGATACTGATCCCTGAAGAGTGTGTTTTGCTCACGATCACCCAGCTGATACTGGTGACAGAGTTGGGATCAGGACGCCTGGCTTTTCAAAGCCTGTGTGCTTCCCTAGAGTTGAAATCATGTATCTGCAAAGTCAGGCATTATGCTGTGACCACCTCAGAGGGATTTTTTTTCCCCCTACAACATAATCTGTCTCCTGGTTCAGTACTGAGGCATTGGCCATTTGGGCATATTGAATAATCTTGTTAGGATGGCAAGACTGGAGGTCACTCATGGGGTTGGGCAGACCTATTCCCCTTGACTAGCACCAACAGTATGGAAACCTACCTTCGACTTCTCCCGGGTGCTTCGGGGGGTTTTCAGCAGTAGGTGAGTGGGAATCCTGGCACCCTCAACTCCATCCCCTACCCCTTCTGGGGAAAAGCTTATCCTGAAGCTGATGAAGGGCTAAAAGTAGGACATCATCCCCTCCCACAGCTGGGTCGAAAGATTCATCCTGCCCACATGATTCTTTACACTTGGTGTAGGAAAAATAAGGAAAATTGAATGTGACTAAGCCGTGGCACGTTGTCTGTTGTTGCAAATCAGCCTTCCTAATACCCCCCGTGTGTGCTGCTTATGCCTATGCATTTGGCCTTAAGCCAACCCCACCAGTCCTTTTTAAAGAAAAGGCAAAACCTTTTTAGGAGAGTGCCTCAAACCACTCTGAGCTTCTAGATTAATCTGAAACAACATCTGAGTTCACAACTGGGTCAGAGTTGCAGAATAGCAAGAGACTTGCCAATTCAGCAGGCGTGTGTCTTGGGCTAGTTAGGAACCAGGACAATCTTGAGGTCTGACTTTGTTGCTTATGTTTAGACCTTGCGTACTGAGATAATTCTGGGTGGCTTTGGATAACTTTGTTTCTTAACTGAAAAGGAGTGTCTGTTGCCTGATAAGTGTTTATCCGTGAAATAGCAACACAGTGTAGGTCTTAGGGTAGGAGGGCTTTTACATCTCCAGAGACCTCTCCCCCCCCCCCCCCCCCCGCCAAAAAAAGCAAGGTCATTGGCTCAGGCATGTTACTGAAGTAGAATGTCAGTCCTAGCTTTAAAAAAAAGTATCTGTATTATTCTTTTTTTTTTTAAGTTTTATGGGAATATGGATTTTTAAAATTTTTTTAAATTTTATTATGTTGTGTTAATCACCAGACAGTACATCATTAGTTTTTGATGTGGTGATCCACGATTGTTTTCGTGTAACACCCAGTGCTCCATGCAGTACGTGCCCTCCTTAATACCCACCACTGGGCTAACCCATCCCCCCAGCCCCCTCCCCTCTGAAACCCACAGTTTGTTTCTCAGAGTCCATAGTCTCTCATGGTTCATCTCTCCCTCTGATTTCCCCCCCTTCATTTTTCCCTTCCTTCTCCTAATGTCCTCCAGGCTGTTCCTTATGTTCCACAAATAAGTGAAACCATATGATAATTGACTTTCTCTGCTTGACTTATTTCACTTAGCATAATCTCCTCCAGTCCCATCCATGTTGATGTAAAAGTTGGGTATTCATCCTTTCTGATGGCTGAGTAATATTCCATTGTATATATGGACCACATCTTCTTTATCCATTCCTCTGTTGAAGGGCATCTCAGCTCTTTCCACAGTTTGGCTATTGCGGACATTGCTGCTATGAACATTGGGGTTCATATGGCCCTTCTTTTCACTACATCTGTGTCTTTGGGGTAAATACCCAGAAGTGCAATTGCTGGGTCATAGGGTAGCTCTATTTTTAATTTTTTGAGGCACCTCCACACTGTTCCAAAGTGGCTGTACCAATTTGCATTCCCACCAACAGTGTAAGAGGGTTCCCCTTTATCCACAGCCTCTCCAACATTTGTTGTTTCTTGCCCTGTCAATTTTTGCCATTCTAACTGGTGTAAGGTGGTATCTCAATGTGGTTTTGATTTGAATTTCCCTGATGGCTAATGATGATGAACATTTTTTCATGTGTTAGCCGTTTGTATGTCTTCTTTTGAGAAGTGTCTGTTCATGTCTTCTGCCCATTTTTTGACTTGATTATTTGTTTTTTGGGTGTTGAGTTTCAGAAGTTCTTTATAGATCTTGGACACCAGCCCTTTATCTGTAGTGTCATTTGCAAATCTCTTTTCCTTTTCTGTGGGTTGCCTCTTTGTTTTGTTGACGGTTTCCTTTGCTGTGCGGAAGCTTTTTATCTTGATGAAGTCCCAAAAGTTCATTTTTGCTTTTGTTTCACTAGCTTTTGGAGATGTATCTTGAAAGAAGTTGCTATGGCCGATGTCTGTATTATTCTTATGCAGGGTCTCTTTCTTGGATTCTTTCCCCTTTCTCTCTTTGCCTTAAGGGCTATACATAATCATAACCAAATAGAACTGAAAACAGACAAACCTGTCCCACTTCTAGTGGATAGAGGTCTGGGGTCCAAAAATGCCTCTTTCTTGCCAAATCTCAACTTGTTCCATGTCTTTCTTTCTTTTCTTTCTCTCATTCTCTCTCTCTCTCCTTCTGTCTCCTTCTCTCTCTCTTTTCTCCTGCCCCCTTCAGCATCTGGCTGAGTGAGGACTCGCTGTTTGGTTTGCCATGTGTCAGTGATAGATACCTGTTGCTGGCTAGATCCCGGGCGTCTTTAACTCTTCTCTCCTTACAAGGATCACAAAAGGGGTTTTCAACGTCAAGGCAAAACTCACACTGAGAATTGTTTTTGACTGTGGCTATTTAACAATGTGAATCAGAGTGAAGTGGTGAAGACCTTCGTTGTGAAGTGACTTAGGTCTTATGTGACTTAAAGGGCATTTTCTACTCGTATACTAGCAGAGTTGGAGAGGACTCTCAAGTTTAAGCCTCCAGACCACTTTGAAGAGACGTGTAAAAATCAGTGCCCCCTCCTCCCCCTGGTGCCAGACACCGGACTGGGCATTTTGCATTATCTCTGTAACCCCTGAAAGCAACCCTTTAGAGTCTGGTTTTTTGCAGACGGGTAAACTGAGGCTCGGGAGGGTCCTGCCACCAGGATACACATTCACGTCAACCTTACAGGCACAGTGTGTACTGCTGGGCTTTCCGAGCGGACCTGCTCCAGCTTAGCAGATCGTTGGCAGCGCTGCCCGGAATCGGAGCTGTGCTCGTAGCGGAGACTCGCAGCGGAACAACTTTCTGGGTGGGAGAACATAAGACCCCCTCACACCGCAGAGCCCTGCCACTTCTCTCCCTTTCCTGTCAGAGGCGGCCATGATTTGCCCTGGTGACAAGAAAGGTACTGTTTCCAGCATTACTCAATGGAGCAAGGATATTAAAGAGGAAATTTCCATTAGGTAAATAACTGTGAAAGAAGAACCCCAGAGAAGGGGGAGAAATTCAAGCCCAGGCTCCTGTTACACTGGCCAAATATCTCTGGCATCCCATGCTTGCTGAATATCATAAAAGGGTCAGGAAAACTGATCGAACAGAACAGAGGGACACAGTGTGAATTTTTTCTCTTGCATCATTCCAGCATACTTGAATTTCAGTTTTATAAAATCAACTACCCCGAGCCTGGCCCCAAACCCAGGCTAATTCGTAGGAGCTCTGTTTCGATGGACAATGGGATTCTTTTTGGAAGGTGGGGTATTGACAGTGTGCATCAGGTGTGCCATGGAGCTGGCAGCTTGAAGTGCTTCTGAGACTTTTACCCCCTTGCTGAAAATAGGGCTTTCTAGAAATTAATAACTTTGGACTGCGGCCAGAATTCACAAGTGTGGTGTGTGCTAAAGCTTCCTTCAGTGGAAGAAGGGGGAAATCAGTGTTGTCTTTGCAAGTGTTAATAGCAGGTTTTCTGAAGGACGTTCTGTTCCTTGGAAACTTTCGAAGTCTTAAGTTTTTTGTGGACTTAAAATTGCTACAAAATGAGTTCTGTTGACTAAAGTCTCCACAAATGCTCCTTCTGGTGTCCAGGTATTGTTTTTACTGAGGACAGTTACAGATTATCTGCAAATTACCCTCCAGGTGCTAGTCCTTTCCCCGTGCTCAAGCCTGGCGCCCGATGTCTGTCCTGTGCTTCCATGGCCTTCTGCAGATAGCTGCCGCTTCTCTGAGCATCCATCTGCTAGGCGTTCTGCACGCACACCATCTCATGTCATCCTCCCAACAGCCCCTCGGAACCTGATTATTCCCATTTGGCATGTGAAGAAATTGAAGTTCAGATAACTCAATACTGTTTTCATTGGATGCCTCATATGTATCAGGCTCTGTGCTAAGTGCTTCACACGTACTCTCTAGTCCTTATGGCATCCTTGTAGGTGGATATTCTCATCCCCATTTTGAAGATGAGGAAACAGGCTCACAGAGGTGAAGTTCCTTGTCCGTGATCTCACAGCTATTAAGTGTCACAGCCTGAATCTGAAGTCAGGTGTGAAGGTCTTTCCATTATGCCGGATACGGACCTCCTGACTGAGGTCCTTGAAGGCAGGAGGCAGAAACCATCTCTGGCTAAGGGTTCTCATTTGCTAGCCTGGCACACAGTCCATGTTGCTCACATGTTTGATTGATTGTTGGGTTGATGCATAGCTGGATTGTGCTTGCTCATATCCTTATGATTTTCAGCCTTTCCCCCACTGCCTTGAGATTAGTTTTCCCCTTACCTGAATATCTGTCCCCGAGCTTCATTCCCCATTTTGATATTCATGAGCATGCCAAAGAGCATCTGCTCTGAAAAAAGCTCAAAATGAATTTGAATTTTGATGCATTTGGCTTTTTTTTTTTTTTTTTTAAGCACATGGGCAGGGATGCCTGGGTGGCTCAGTCGGTGGAGCATTCAACTCTTGGTTTCGGCTCAGGTCATGATCTCATAGGTTGTGGGATCGAGCCTCGTGTCAGGCTCCTCGCTCATCAGGGAGTCTGCTTGAAAGATTCTCTCCCTCCGCCCCTCCCCCTGCTCTTTCTCTCTCTCTCAAAATAAACAAATCTTTAAAAAATAAAATACAATACATAGACAGAACTGGGGATGGGGTGGTAAAGGATGTCCTGCCCCGGTCACTCCCACATGGCATTGTGGCTCTCATGGATACCTCTGCTCTGGCTTGATTATAGTGTTATAACTCAAGGTCCTGGGTGAAATAACACCTCCCCGCCTCAGAGAAGACCAGTGCCAGAGGGCACCCATACAGAGTGCTTACTGGAATCACCGCCCTCTCCGGCCCACGTGCTTACCCTATCTTTGAGGGAGAAATAAGATACGGGGTGTGTATTTTCCCACTGAGGTGGGGAATGAGAGTTGGAATTAAGTATGACTAAGTGCTCCCACAGTGAGGGAAGGCCCCAAGCTTTCGGTGCCCTGGATTCATACTCAGAAGCCCAGGGGACTGGCCCAGGGCCCAGCCTCTTTGACCACGGAACCCTTCATCTCACTGATTTCAGATTAGTTCCTATAAAGCGTCTCTCCCCGTAAAATCTGATTAACCTCAAATCAGTACGGGTTTGGCTGGATCACGGATTTCAACATCTTCCCATTTCCTGAGTTCTCAAAGTCACAGTTATAGGGGTGAAGGCTTCGGTAATAGTTTCCTGTTAATAATATCTTTGTATCCTTTATGTTTACTCACAAGTGACAAAGGACAAATCCAGCTGGCTTGGGTGAATAGTTTTTTTGTCCACAGGGCAGTGAGAATTCAGACAGAAGTCCTAGGGTGAGTTGAGTAGCTGTGGGCACCTTCCTGCAGCTGAGAAGCACATAGCAGGATCCAGCATTTAGAGGGGTGTGTGATCTCTTAGGTCATCGTACCCCATCCTCCTGACGTCAGCGTGGTGTTTTTGTACAGAGAACGTCCAGGACCAGTCGGTGCTGGGGGAGCCGAGGGTCCTGTAGCAGAATCAGTTGGCAGTGAAGCTCTTGGCATAGGCTGACTCCTAAACCTTGGGGATTGAACTTGTTTTATTGATGGGGGGTGGGGGGTGTTGAAGGAGAGGGGGTGGTTTTAGGCAGTTATTCTTTTAAAAATAAGATTATTCTTATTTTATTCTCCCATATTCTCTTAAGGGGAAAAGTATTATAGGACTTTTCATTTCTTCCTAGTCAGCTGCCGGAAATTGGTAGACAGGACCTTAACTTACTATCTTTTCCAAGGAAAGACCTCTTTTCAAGGAAAATGAAGAGTTTGAGGAGGTGGGAAGGGCCCGAGTGAGACACTGGACACAGCGTGGCTGGCGCTGGGCCTCTTCACGTGGAGACAGCGCGCCTCTGGGGACAGCTCTCTCACCCACCGCTGCCTCACCTTTTCTGTGACATTAGTCACGGAGAGGCATTTGTGTCCAGACCCCGAGTGGAGAACGCTGGCAGCCACCATAATTCCAGAACGTAGCAGGGACTCGTTCTTTTGACCCTTTCCAAAACAAGGATCACATTTTCCTCTTCTCCCTTGATTCACAAGTGTTTTCAGTTTGCGTTCCAGGCTCTCGTTGCTGCCTGTTTCATGTCGGGGACTGTTACCTTCCCAGTGAGACTGTCATCCTGGACAGTAGGTCCAAGGCTGCTATGTGTCCTCAGCAGTACCTCAATCTGTGCTGGGCCCACAGTGAGTGCTTAATAAAGACGTTCTAACTTGGATCATACATCACATGCTGTCAAAGCTGGGAAGGATTTTGGAAACCACCAAGTCCAACACTCTAATTTTATAGATGGTACCACTCCAGAAACTCATTCTGGAGGCCGGGGTTTATCTGCTGGAAAGAGGGGGGTTTGGTTTGGGTTTCTGTTTTTGTTTATGTAAAAGCCTAGTGCAAATGACCATAATTCTAAACCTTTGAAAGGCTTTCTTTGTGGTGCCGGATGTTCCTCCTTGGACTAGCAGCTGACTAATAATAACAGTAAGAATGCTCACTGGATTCCATACCCTGAGCCACTCTTCACTGATTCATCCAGCCACACAGTGTTGGTGCTGTTGTCATTCTCCACATGCCGACAGGGAGGCTTAGCGGTAGGGCACCTTGCTCAGGATCCTGTAGCGCTGGAATAGTTGAGGGAGGACCAGAGTCTGGTCTGGTCAGATGCCCAAACTCATGGCCTGCAGTGGCTCTCAGACGGGATCCCTGACCAAAGCCCCACTTGGTGATTCACAGTGCTGGCTTTGCGACATGCCGTGCTGTCTCCAACCTAAATGCAATTGTAAGATTAATTTTCATTAACTTTAGTTCTCCAATTAGACACAGTGACTGGGAAGGCAAGGCCAAAAGAAATAATGATAGGGATTGCATCTCTAGAAAGGTCAGTGATCGCTGCCCTAGATCATAAAAGCATTTGGACTGAGTAGAAGGAATGAGTGTTCCCATCTCTTGCTCCAGAAACCATTGCTTCACCTGGAATCGCTGGTTCTTCCTCTAGTCCCTCTCCTGTGCCCAGAACTCACCTTCTCCTGTCACTCGTGTCACGAAGCCTCAGGCCTGGTGGTGTAAAAATATCCACTGGGGCACCTGGGTGGCTCAGTCGGTTAAGCGTCTCTCTTCAGCTCAGGTCATGATCTCAGGGTCCTGGGATTGAGTCCCACAGCGGGCTCCCTGCTCAGCGGGGAGTCTGCTTCTCCCTCTCCCTCTGCCCCTCCTCCCCACTCGTGCATGCTCACTCACTCTCTCTTTCTCTGTCTGTCTCAAATAAATAAAATCCTAAGGAAAAAAAATCCCTTGCCAAACCAGTATGAAACAGGCCCCCCGATGACCAGGCTACCCAGTATACTGGGTCTTTAAGGCAGGCAGTTCACCTTGAATCTTCGCACTGAGCTCTGTATCTAAATAGCATTCCTGTGAGTTCTCTGAAAGGTTAGTCCTGGGTCATTGGCACTTAAACCACTTGTTTTGGTAGATCCTTCCCGAGAAGGTTAATTATATATTTGATATCCTTTCCTCTTTATGCCTGAATGATGAGGATAAGTACCCTGTGGTTTATTAACTGTCACTTTAAACCTTTTCAGAATGTCTTGTGACAAAACACAGTTTTATGTCCTTTTTATCCAGCTTTGATGGATGAGACAGCTTCTCTGGTAAAAGAATGCCAGGATAAATAAGATCTTTCTCTGATTTGTGGGGGAGGATTTTACATTGGAAGTCATGAGTTCAAGTCTGCCATTTCATATGAAAGGTGACCTGACCTGTTAACCTTTCCGTATACTTCATTTTTCCTTTGGGTCAATGGGGCTGGGCACCTAGGCACCTGGTAATTGTTGAATAAGTGAAAGAAAAGACATTACTTTAGGGCAATTGATGTCTCTAAAAGTTTTGATCCCTAAAGCAACAATTTGCCACATTTCCTATTTTGAATCACACTGATTTCTTAGAGCAAAGAGCCTCTGCCCTTAACATGATAGAACCCCAACGCTTACCTCTCCTCCCCCAAGTCATTTTGTGATACGTTTTTCAGTAAATTGCCAGAGGACTGTGGAAAGCGGATGCCGTTATGGACATTTAGTTGTTTTGCAAACCTTGTGTCCCCCAATGTAAAGCGTCCTATAATCCGTATGTGTCCAGTGCTTGAGAACCAATCTCCTGGGGCATATAGTATATGTAATTCAGCAATTAATATCTCTCTTTTCTCAGTTGGCGTCTACTGAATCCCAGCTAGGAGCAAGGCAAGGTATTTATTTAAAATAATTAAAATAGCAGGGCGCCTGGGTGGCTCAGTTGGTTGAGCGACTGCCTTCGGCTCAGGTCATGATCCTGGAGTCCCGGGATCGAGTCCCGCATCGGGCTCCCTGCTCGGCAGGGAGTCTGCTTCTGCCTCTGACCCTCCTCCCTCTCATGTTCTCTGTCTCTCTCTCGCAAATAAATAAAATCTTAAAAAAAAAAAATAAAAAAAAAAATAAAATAATTAAAATAGCAAAAATAGTGCTGAGGCCTTAAAACTCTTTTCCTTCTGTTTTTTTATTCATTCCAGTTTGCAGGGACATTATCAGATGGCTTAGGGAAGACGATGGACAATCGACATCAGTCAGAGCGGGAGTACATTAGATACCATGCAGCTACAAGTGGGGAGCACCTTGTAGCCGGCATCCATGGCCTGGCTCATGGTAAGTCACGTGATATCCGGAAGACTGACTCTTCCTCCACAGTTCCTCCGAGGTCCCTTTCCACCCATCCAGTTGCAAGTAGAAATCCTGGCCGGGGAGCTTGGTGTGCTTGGTAGCCTTCCAAGCTCTCTTATTTTATCCTCCTTGCAATTGAAATGTTACAGCCTATGACACCTCCTCACTCACTTTCAAAATGGTGTGCACATTGCAATCCCTTCCTCTTCTCTGGCTTCTGTTCCCAAAGTGTCATAAGGTGTAGTCAGTTGAACCCCTTTTTAGAATATGGAAAATATGGAACTGCTCCTTCAAGACTTGCCTTCTGCTTACTGAGCATTCCCTCCATGGCAACTGAAATGTGAAACCGGCTGCCGGGTTTGTGGCCCAGATGTTTTTGAGTCTTGTATAAATGCATATTCAAAGGGATTGTCAATCCGTGCGCCCAAGAGATATAGGTGATGGCATGAATGTATTAAGTCTCTGAATTTGTTTGAATTCTGACCTTTAATGCTTTAACTCCTACTCATTTGCCTTTTGTTGCGTTTTTCTCAACTTCTTAGTGTGGCATTCAGGGCCCTTGGAAATGTAAACCCAGCCAGCTTTTCCAACCATTGCTGCCCAGCCACACTGTATTTCAGCCACCGAGAGCCGTGGGTTGTTCCCCAGACGTACTCCCAAGGCCTTGCTCACTCACGTTCCTCTGCCCTCCCCTCCCTGCCTCACTTCCCTGCCTATTAAAGTCCTATTCAACCTAGAGGTTTCAACTCAAATGATGTTTGCCCAGCTCTACTGTCCCCAGGTAGAATTAATGACCATTAGAACACATGTAGCAGTCTGGGTTATGTATCTAGGCAGCTGTTTGTACCTTGCTTTCCTGGCAGAGCCTCATGGGATACCGGGCATATAGCTCCTGCTTAGTAATGCTTAGTAAATTGCACGGTTTGTACCAGATTCTTAGAAATAGTCTGAAGCTAGCAGAAGTCATATCAAGACTGACCAAGTTCAGATTATCCACATTTGGAAGAAGGAGGAAGATGGATAATAGAAAATTTTATTTCTCTTCATGCTTAGGACACCGTGTTTAGGGCAGGGTTTTTATCAGTTTTCCTAATGATGAGCTTTGGATCAAAATGCCTTTACTTTTCCTAAGCCTGCCCTACTGGAAAGGGAGCAGCCCCAAAGGAGACATCAAGCTAGGAGTAAAATTTGGCTGAAATTAATCTGTTTAGGGACTCAAAAATTTGATTGTTGGGCAGCCATTTGGGGTTAAAGATTTAATAATTCTTTCTAGTAACTGTAATGATAGTGCATGGGACTAGGAGGGACCGTTTTTTTTTTTTTTATGAATACAAAATGCTTTGCTGTGTATAATTGCCTTCGTTTGTCTCGCATCTTTGGAATATGGAGAGAAAGCCTAGGTGTCCTCACTTTTTGAATGGACACAAGAGTATGCTGAGAAAATGGATGATGGTTCAAGGTTGGTTGCAAAATCCCTTCCAACCGAGGACCATTCATGCAATCCATGCAGCATCTCCAGGAACAGGTAGCCTCATCCAAGGAGGATGCATGAAGCTCTGGATGGCATGAGAGTGGTAGCCTGGAGTGAAAAAATTCTTCGGAGATAACAAGAACCAGAATCCATTCAGTCTTCTTGGTTTAAAAATGGGGAGTCCTGCCCAGTTTTCTCTTCAGGCCTTGCTGCACCAGGCTCAGTAATGTCTGTCTCTCCGTGAACTTGGTTCAAAAGGTTGGGAGAGGGCTGTGGCCTCACTGGAGCAAGTGGACCCAGAATCCAAAAGAAACGTGGATTGTTAGTGTGTTCTCACCCAAGGAATTTCCTTTACCGATTTGTCTCACTAGAGATGAAGAGTCTAGAGAGCTTCCTCATGCCCCCACCGTCAAAGGGTAAACATCCTGTGAGTGTCCCTGGCACACATCCTGGAAACGCTCCCCGGACAGGGCCTCACTTCTTCCCTGTAATGCCTGTGTCCTCTCCAGCCTCTGCCAACTTCTGGCCACTTCTGACGCTCTTTAAGGTCATTGCTGTCAACTTTGAAAACGTTTGGAATGTCTTTGTGACCTAGGATGGTCTTTTGAAGAGACTCCATGGAGAGTCCCGGCTGGTTTTGGCAGCTTCTTTTTTTTTGGGGGGGGGTGCCTTTCATCAAGGCCTCATGACTTACTCTGATTGCCTAAACCTGATTTCAGCAAAGTGTGCAGTAGCTTTTACCCCATTTGAAATGTGTGGTGGTGTTGGCCAGTCACACAGTGTTCTCGGAAAACCGAGGATCTGTATTTAGTTCTCTCTGCCTTGTATTTTATGGGGCCCCAACTTTCCCCAAGGGCCACTATGTGCTAGTCTGTTGATTTAGTCCTACTGTCTGCATAGTCTCCTGATTGCCCATGTGCTTCCCACACTCAGGAACTAGAAAGTAGCCACTGTTAACTTCTTAGGTGGTCTTTGATTTTTTTTAAACTGGGACACACTTCACTTCAGACTAACATGTAATATATATTCTCAGACTCTAAACTTAGTGGGCAAATCTGAGTCTGCCGGTTCCCCAACTAGAGTTGGCCCTCCTGTAGCCTATCAAGAGGTTGACAGAATGCCCCTAAGTTACCTTGCCAGGTGCATGGAATTGATGGGGTTCGGCTTTAAATGCTTTTGCTTTTGTCCTCAGCCAGGTTACAACAGCCCTTGTCTCTTTTGCTAGGTATCATTGGTGGATTGACCAGTGTGATCACCTCAACAGTGGAAGGAGTGAAAACAGAAGGGGGTGTCAGCGGTTTCATATCTGGCCTTGGGAAAGGGCTCGTTGGCACTGTAACCAAGCCAGTGGCAGGCGCCCTGGATTTTGCATCAGAAACAGCCCAGGCAGTGAGAGACACAGCCACGCTCAGTGGCCCAAGGTCAGTGGTCATTGGGGGGGGAGGGGGGGAGTCACTTTTGCAATTTCCAGCCCAGGTCTGCTGCCTCTCCTGATCTATGCTGATGTGATTAATCGTATACTTTCTGCCTTAAGATGCCGTTTTTTAAAACTTGAATACATGTATCTAAAATTTCTGACCTGCCTAATATAAATACATGAAAATAAGGCACAAAAATCTGGCATAAATTCTTCCAGATCTGTATCTGCCTATCTTTATCTATGTCTATAATTCATATATATATAAAATGTTGTTTTTCTTCATTAGAGGGGTCAGAAATAGGATTACACCCTTACAAATCACCAAACTAACTAGGCCCCCCCACATGCACATTAAGAAAACTATCAGGCTGCAGGCTGTGTCTGGCTCCTAGGCTCCATGGCATGTTCTAGAATCCCTGCAGTTGCAGTTCACCACGTGAGTCTGTCCTTTCTTAGTTCTCCTTCCACTTGGACGTGCGGGCCAGTCCCCCAGCCTCATGAAGGAATTCCCCAGGCAGGTTGGCAGTTCTGCTGTGAGATGCCATCTTGCCTTGCTACCAGCTGAGAAGGGAAATCGGGGGCAGCCCATATGGCTCTGCAGCCCACAGAATCCAACTACTTTAACATAGCTCTTTGTGTTAATAGCCTATTTGAGCCTTCCTTTTTCAGAGTGACTAATTGGGGATCTTATCAACAAAGGGTATAATGAATGTTACAGTTCCCAGCCAAGCTGGACGCCACTTAAGCCCAGAAGGATTTTGCTGCTCCCTGGTTAAGAGATATTCCCCGAGGGAATTAGCATGCCCTTTTAGAATGTCTAGGGCCTGGGCCTTGTCCACACCCTATTGCTCCCTTGAATAGGATTTGAAGTGAAATCGTCCCCAATTAAAATGAATCCATGTGTCTGTCACCAGGAGGCCTTACCGATGACACATTACTGCAGGGGAAATGCTTAAGATTATAGACTGGGACCATGTCATATGTTCTGCCAGAATGTCTTCCATCTGGAAGCAGCTGCCTTTTAAAAAGGGATCTGTAGAGTTTACTTAAGTTACGTTCTATTCTCAGATACAGGGCTGAGACAATCCTTGAGTGTCTCATAAATGAAGCATTTATGAAGTTGGGGGGAGGGGCAGTAGGGAAGCTTCAAAAGCATTTCCAGTTAGCTTTTCTGTGTCTGCTGGAAGCCCCAGAAGTCCACCTCCACTATTCTGTTAGGACAATAAGACCTAACGATGCGTGAGTAAAGCAGGAGACCCCTAAGAATTCCGAAAGAAGCCTCCTTATTTGTAAAATCCCAGAGTGGCCAAGGGATTGAGTGATTTGTTTCAAAAGGGGTCTGAGGTATATGTGTTTAATTTTTAAAGTATCATCTTTTGTTAGGAACTTCAGTGATATTGACCAGAAAGAAAGGACTTGAAGTTTCTACGGTATCAGTTTGGAAGTCTTGATAAAGCTTTGCCTTCTTTTTAAGAGCATAAGAAAGGCACAAAACGGTTGCTGCAGAAAGCAAGATATCCTTGCAGTTTCACGGGCTGTCCTGCACTGATATAGCAGGTTCCAGTCGTGTCACCAGGTGTATACCTGTCAGTCAGTCATTTCTAGCCAGTAAATATTGATTGAAAATTTTCTAAGGACTCGGGGTTGGGAATCTAGCAGAAAGAGGGCCCTGCTCTTCCCCTGGTCCAGTGGGGAAGCAAACATAAAACAAATTATTAGGGTAATAATTACTTGCTAAAATTGTGATAAATGACACAGGAGATTTACAGGGTGCTGTGAGACCATGTAATTGGAGAAAGTAAAGGGGAGAAGGAGGTTGGCTAACCTGTGGTCAGTGGGGTCACGAAAGGCTTTTCAGGGGAAGTGCTGTTCCGAAGTCCAGTGTGCTATCCATTGCGCCATGGAGCCCCCTGGGAAGTGCTAGTTAGGATGAAACCTGAAGCATATGGTGGGGGTTGGCCAGGTGAAGGGAAGAGAGAATCACAGTCCAGGTAAAAGGGGTCCAGAGAGGCTAGGCAACCTGCCTGAAAACAAACAGTAATCAGGCATTCTAATTGAAGTCTAGCTGCAAATTCCCTGAAATAGCTCTCTTTGTTGCCCTTCACTCCTAGAAACAAAAGCTACAGTGGTAAGTGAGAAGCAGCCAGCTAGTCATCGGCCTGGGGACCTGGGAGCTTCAGTGAGGGGCAAGTAAGCTTCTGCATCCCCTCTCTGTTCTCAGAGGAGCCACTGGTGGGAAAGCCCTGGCCAAAGTTGCCAGAGGGGAGTGGGGCATGTGCTGGGCTGTCTAATTGGGAGCCTCGAAGAGATTTGGCCTTTACCCTTTATTGCACTGAAAAGACATTACAGCTTCTTCTGACACACTTTGACCAGTTTCCCTCCATCCACTTGTCTGGGTCCCAAAGTAGGTTATTAATGACCATCCATGTGTTAGAAAAGAACACTTGGCCTGGAAAACAGCAGGTCTGGGTCCCAACCCCCCTCTTAGCTTAAGTCTCCTCACCTCTTTAAGCCTCAGTTTTTCCATCTATAAATTGGGGATAAATATACCTGTCTGTTTATTCCCTCTCTCAGAGGTCTGAAGCCCAACCAGGGTTATTTTAATGTGGATGCTATAAGGAACTATAAAATGCTGGACGGTCCTATTTTTGAAAGTCACATTAAAGGAGCACAGAGCTTCTTGCAGGTGGAGAAATGTTTCGGTGCCTTGAGGGTTTGTTCTGATGACACTGTGATCTCTTAGGAACATACTAGTTCTACCAAGGGATAAATCACCCTGGTTTCTTGGAAGTGAGTTATAACCATCTCCAATCATCCCAGTTGATTGAACAGGATCCAGGGGTGTTACTCAGGGTTTTTCCCCACTGTTTAGACAACAGGGACTAACAAATGATTTGAAGGGATTAGAAGTGAGATTCTGACCGAAGGCTGACCTGAGCCCAGGGACCGAGCCAGGAATAGAACCCAGGAGTCCAAGAGTTCTGCCTCTGAGTCTGCTCTTGGAATGAGACTTTCTGCTTCCTTTGTATTATTTCGTCCAAGTGAAGGCTTAGATCTTAGCATCTATGTTTTAAATGACTCAAATTTTAAGCAGATGATAGCAAAGTAAGCCATAAAACTGTGAAAGAATATTCCTTCCAGTAATCCATCTGAAAAGTGGCCTTACAGGAAATATTGGCTCCTTTTCGTGTTTATTTGAACATGATTTTATTTATAGGGAGCCCCCCCTCCTTGAGTTCCTTTAGATTAAAATACTTCCAAGTTCCTCTCTTTGGTGGAATGTGCAGGCATTCCGAAGAGACAGTCACCTAACTTTCCCCTGAAATTGCCATGCCATCTGATAGTTCTTGGGAGGGCAGGTGGGGGTGGGGGGTGAAGAGGGCGGAGGACAGCAGAGCCTTTGGCCTCCGCATGAATGTTGTAGACCAGTATCCCCTGCTGCATTCGTTAACTGTGCAAGTATGTGTGGTTTGGAACCGAAATAAGAAGCCTTTTCCAAGGCAACGTTGTGCTGGCTCAGGTTGCATCTTCTAGTCTACGTGTATGGGGCCACATTTGTCTGTTCCCAAGTAAAGTTCATGAAAATGGCACAGCTGGTGGCCACACTTGTGGTCCATGAAAGCCATGCCAAACAGCCCGCCACCTTTCAAACAGGCCAGGCCAAAACAGGGCACCCGCTGGGCTGCCTGCCCAGCTCCTGCATGTGTGGTGGTATTCGATGGTAGTATTTGAAAAGATACTTGGGTGGGTAGAAAGCCGCAGAGACCCAGGGGCAGCCATTGCCCAACGGAAGGCAAAAATAATGTTGAAAAGGGGAGTATTGGACTCTGGGCTATTTATTTGCTTGTTTATTTCTCTAAATACCATCTGTTGTAGGCTTTGGGCTACATGACATTTTAGGAAAGTAGCAGATGATGATTTATGAAGCTACGCCCTGGGGTTTCCTCCAAAATATTTCTTCACCTTTTTAGTCAAGACCCAAAACGGGGAGAGAAGTGGGAGCTGGCAGAACTTGAAATATTTAAACTAATTTAGCAAAGCTCAGGAGTGTTGGAGCTTATCTCATTTAAGTTAGATAAGGAGGAACGGGGAATTTGAAGGATAATGATAGAGCAGTGCTTAAGAATATAGCCATCAGGACTTTGATAATGCTCTGGAATCCCAGGACCCCTGTATTGTGCACGTAGATGTAAATTCCAGTTGCTCTGAGGGCTTTCAAGTAACCTTTTGGTTGATGTCATGGAAAAGATTTATGGTAGGCATATTTGACTTTTTCAGTACAAACACTCCCAAGACACCACCCAAAATTCGTTCAAGACACTTTCAATTAATGGCCTTCTGGATGTGAAAGTGAAGTGGATTTTCTTAAGGAAAAGTCCTTTTTGTTAAAATGTTTGCATTGTACCGATGACTGTCCAAGACAGAAGGGAAAGACTCTCTTGGGTCACCAGAACCTGAATGCAGTCAGGTTGGACAGATCGGAAAAAAGTCCACAAAGGAAATTTAGGAAATGCTTTCACTACTCTTTCATTCCAGTTTGGAAATACTGCTTGTAATGATTCGGCCCTGAAAGCAGTCATTTGTCCTTCTTGGTTTTATACATAACACATTAAGCCAAACTGGTTTGAACGGAGCCTTCAGGGAACTTTCAGAGGTAAAAATCTTAATAAAAGTTAAAATGTTTGTTAGGATATGCCAGTGCCATCAGTTTTTTCCACCAGTGTTCCACCTAAGGCAGAGGAGAGTGGACTGACGTCCCCTGTATCCGGGGACAGGAGCAAGTCCAATATTGCTTGGAAGGTTTCTGTTTTATCTGAAAACTGTAAATGAATTTTACCTTTTATCCCATGTTTGTTTTCATAAGATAATGTTTTTAATAAATGCTACCAAGTAAAATGAGCCCTTCAGAAGGACACACCAGGTCATCCTGTAGCTTCCTCCTCATACTCCTTTAAGAGCCACAAGACATGCTTTCCAGATGAGTCCTGCAGACCCTCGTAGCACTGATGTAAAGACAGGTATATGAACACGAGTGAAAAGCCAGAGCCTAGTACCGATTTGACGCTGAGGCTCAGTTTCTGGCCTTTGGGCGAATCTGTCTATTGGCTTGCTAGCTGTCCGCTGCCTGAGGCAGCCAGTGCATTGCTGCATTGCATGCCAGCTTTATCATGGGAAGGAATTTGATTTCAGTGGCACTGAAAAAGGATTGCTGTGTCCATCCAAAGGGAAGGGACTGTTCACACCTCCCCTCTCCTGTCCCCAAATGGCACATTGGATAGAGAGCGGCCACTTGACCTATCTCCTGCTCACCCTTGGGTATGTATGTGGTGAGAGCCATATATTCGCACTTCCTAATCTTGCCAAACCAGGCCCTTCCAGAGAATGCCCCAAGGTGGATGGATCATTTTCTCACTCTTTCTGAGCAACCCCCGCGGAAGAAACAACATTCAGAGCCGTGTCACAACATAGGCTGTCTCGCTGGGGTCTGAAATTAAGCTGATGAAGTCACAGGATAAGACATTGTTTAGAAACATCTTTCATGCCTTATAAGTTAAAATTCCTCTCACAGGAACACAAGCAGAGAGCTCTTATGTTTTCCAAGACAGACTTCTTCTCTCTTGCTAGACTGTAAATACTGTACTTTCCTTTCACTCAGAGGCTCCAAACGATGCCACTCTTGTTATAACATAACCTACGGAAAGCTCAGATCTGTTGCTAAAAAAAATAAATGGAAACCTGCACACACATATTTGAGAAGAGTCTTTCCATTTCTGAAATCCCATGACTCATTTTTATGCAAGATTATCTGTTAAGAAAAAAAAAAAAACACTTTTTTGGTCATGGTACATTATAATCGTTTCTAGAAAGGAGAGTGTCTATTTTTTGCCATTTTTGGCATGCAGAGATGACTGGCTTCATGGGAACAGCACAATCCTGTTTCCAAAAGTAAAAATAAACTGAATTTATGCACGTACATCTTTTAAGTACAGTCCTTGTATCTCAACCAGCAGGTCTTTGCTCAAAGAAGATAGAATGGAAAAGTCTAAGTGCTTTCAAATTTTGGTTTTTTCCATTTGAAAATTAAATAATCAACCCAGCCATTGTACATGTTGGGTCCTTTCCTTGTTCGGTGACTTGGATTCGTAAAACTCCAGAATGACTGCATTTGAGATTTTTGTTTTGAACTTAAAGAGAAACAGAACAGCATATTCCTTCCTGAGAAAAATTTGTATTTCGTGCGTTAGAAAAGAATAAAAAGCCATCTCCTGTTTCTGGAATTCCTCTGCAAAGACGTTAAGTTCACTTGTTCTTAGGTTTTGATGACTACCCTACATCTCTAATGGTTTTCCCTTACGAGTCATCCCTTTTTTTTTTTTTTAAAGATTTTATTTATTTATTTGAGAGAGAGAGAATGAGAGACAGAGAGCACGAGAGGGAGGAGGGTCAGAGGGAGAAGCAGACTCCCCACCGAGCAGGGAGCCCGATGCGGGACTCGATCCCGGGACTCCAGGATCATGACCTGAGCCGAAGGCAGTCGCTTAACCGACTGAGCCACCCAGGCGCCCACGAGTCATCCCTTTTTGCCCAGGATGTAATTGGAATCCCCCTTAAAGAGAGGATCCAGGTTTGAGTTCAGATCCCCTGCTCCCAGAAAGCTTTAGGGTGTGAGGTAATTGTGAGGTACGGAGAGGACCAGTGGGCTAGCAAGGGACTGAATGAAGACTATAGTGTTGTTTTACAAGGGAAAGCTTGTAATCCTTTGGGGAAGGAAAGGCAAGTTTGGGGGTTGTAATGAACCCAGAGTCTCCTTGCCCCCCATACCTTTATTTAGTCTCTTTTGCCAGACCACCTCTCAAAGACAGATTCTTGCTAAGTTTCTCACTAACTTGTCGAATGGGGAGAAATAAGATTGAATTTGTAAAACATTTTAATCACAGTATACTCTAAAAGAAACAGAGTTTTCTTACATTGGGCTTATATAACTCGAATCGAGTTAACAGTGTTACTGGTCTATATCCTTAGTGGATTTACTTGGATACGGAGAGGAAACTGATTTCTCATTAGCACAAAATTTGTCCATGTGGGTCCTTTCAGAACAGAGGCTCTCAAAATATGGCTTGAGGACCCCTAGGGAACCCCAACCTTTCCCAGGATCCATGAGGTCAAGCCTATTTTTATATATTTATATATGAATTCATACATAGGTAGATAGCTAAATAACCATTGTTACAATAATACTCTCTAATGAGTGTACGGTGGCGTTTTCTAGAAGCCACACAGCGTGTGATATTGCGCATGGTGATTGACTGTAGAAGCAGATAAGAGAATGCAGCTGTTTTTTGTTAGGCAAAACTTAAAGAGATTTGCAGAGATGTAAAACAGGGCCCCTTCTCGTACCTTCTGTGACTCCAGGAATATGCCGCTAGCCAACAAGTGCCTGCACCTGGTTAATTTCCTTGACAGGATGCTCTGTGTGAAAATGTGGTGATGATCCGTCGTCCTTCGGGTAAATAGCGCCTATTGGCAGTGGTGGATTAATGTGGATCAAACTGCAGGAGCCCCCGTGATAGGATGCTTCACCTTGGCTTCCTGCCGACAGTTGTCAGCCCTCCTGGTTTGCTCCTGACTTTTACGGGGTTTCCTGAGGTAACCATTGGAAAGATTTTATTACGTACCAGAAAGACCTCTCACAATAATTTACCTAATTTAGTCCTTCACCCTAACCTACCATCCCAATAAATTTTAACTCCAGCAGCATGGGGAGTGAGGAGCACTTTACTTCAAAGCTCGGGGTCCATCTTATCGAAGGCGCCTTGCTCCTGCTAGCACTGGCCGAGCTCTTTCAGGAAATGGAGAAGGTATATCTAGGTCAGAGTTTACTTGGCAAAACCTCAGCTTTCTCCCCTAGCAAAGCTGATGGAGCAGGACGAGCCTACAGTATTTGGATAAGCTCCTTTGAACTCTCTGTGGAAAGCAGTTTTTATGAGGCAGTTTTGCGTTAACACCAGAGGCAGCTCCTAGCAGATTTTCCCTCAACGTACTTCAAACATAGGTGATGCCAGGGGCAACCCAAGTGGCACCATAAAGTCCCGGGAACTGCAGGAAACTTCAGAGGAGAGTCAGAGCCGAACTTGGCTTCTCATGATGAGGAGGATGGGAGGAATCCTGGCTAACCCTAGTGGGTTAGGACTGGTTGGATCCAATGGAACCTCCCTGAGTTCTGCCAGGATGGACAGAGGGCAAAGCTCATCCGTTCTCTAGACTTTCCTGATCTACCCCAGCAGCACAATTGGGGTGGTCATAACTGGCACCTGCCCACCTCCTGAGGCATTAAAGGCTAGATTACCATGTGTGAGTGTTTTCGTATCCCTCGTGAAAAGTTATGAGAGCCTCTGTGAGTTTTTACGTTTTTGTTTGAATTGTTGAGGGGTCCCATTAATTCAGTGTAGCTAATTCTAAACGTGTGATACTCTGATCCAGTTGCTTAGTAAACACCCTGGTTCAAGTATAGGCAAATTGACATCGGAAATGCATTAATTGGTGAAGTATTGACCTCCTACTATGTTCTAGGTGTATCATGAGAATATTGAATATTTAAAATCTCAGTATTTAAATATTTAAATACTAAATATTTAAATACTTATTTAAATAATTAAACACTTGGAAGAATCTTCCAGGTTATTGAGAATCACCAAGTTGTTTGTGTGTTAATATTCTTAAATTGGTCTCACATGCTTATTAAAGCAAGTTTTCCTATAGCTTTCTTGAAGTACCCCTTTATTAGTGACTTGATTTACTGTTTGTTCTTGGAAACCACAGCACTGCATCTGTGTTGTGGTGCTGTATACTGGGGAGGCTTGGCGGATTTTCCAGCTTTGTTAACAGGTCTGTCACTGCTCTTTCAAAACTCTTAAATGATCTCTACTCTTTCTACCTTATACGTATTTACTGAATATTATTTAATTTCTGCATTAATAAGAACAGTGGTTTTAAAAAGCTATGGCTTTGACCATAATTATCTCACTATAACAATTTTTTTTCTTCTCAAATTAAATTGTATTTTGTCAAAGTAAATACATGTCCACACTTTTAAAAGTCAAAGACTTTTCAACATGTCTGAAAATAAAAACCAGCCGTCTCCTGCCCCACTCTTCCCTACCTCTGATTCCTGCTCCTCCAGAGGCAACCACTTTCAACACTTTTGACTGTTTCTTTGATTTGGAGGTATTTGCCTCTCTGTTTCTTTAAAAAAAAAAAAAAAGTGCTATTTCTTGCTATCGTTTGACTTCCTAGTCCCTCCCGTTCTTTTTCAGTATAGTTATATTGCCCTTTTTGGGTAAATCAGAATTCAGTTTTTACATTATTATGACTATGTCAACAGCATTCCCAGTGAAGCTACTAGGTTACTATGTTTCCTTTTTGGCTTCTTTTTTTCTCCCTGGAGTTAGTAACTGCTTTGATTATTGTTGTTTGCTTCTTTTGCTACATGAATATTCCCATGTAATCTTCAAACTCTTACTTACTTTCATGTTTTTTTATTCCAAGTTTAGTAAGTCCTTAAAAATTTTTTTCTATCTGCCTATTACTAACTTACCCACAAACTCTTCTCTGTGTGTTTAAAAATGTATGAAGCAGTTTATCAGTGTTAGGATTCTTCTTGCAAGTTCTTCCCCTGGGTGCCTTCTGCTCCTGTCTGGACGGACTGCTCTCTAGAACACTCTAGAGCCGGTGCCCTGGTGCTCAGTTCTGAGTTTCTTCCATTGGTTTGTTTTGGTCTTTTTCTTTCATGAACAGAGACCGTTCTCAGGTGGTTGTGATTCTTGACTGTCTGTTCTGCTCTCCTTTAAAGTGGAGGCACTGGTGAGCAGCGCGGGAGCCCTGTGCAGGGCCTGGGGCCTTCCCGGGGAGGGGTAGCTGGGGCCTGCTGCCTCTGCCCTTCTGTTCTGAAGGGGATGAGAAAGGGACCTGCACGTCTAGCTGCTGCTTAGGCTGTTAACCCATCTTCCTGTTCTCACCACCCCAACACCCTCACCTCCCTGTTCCTCCCTTTTTGTCTCAGGCCATCAGGGCTTCTTGGTGCCCCATCTTTCTGAAATTTGGTGGGTTTTTCCGTACTAATTAGCTTACTCCTCTGTGGCTGCCACTCCCTCAGGCTTACATTTCAGCACCACATGTCCATCTGCTTTTCAGCTTCTAAAATATTGTTGACACCTTCTCTTTATCCTTTTGGATTTGTGCCATTTATATCCCTTTGCTTTCGCTTTAGAGACGTCTCTGGACTAAATCTGTCATATTTAATCAGAAGTCCTATAATTTGGACTTTTCACTAATTCATTCATCCTTTCTTGATGTCCTTTCCCCTCACATCCAACCAGTAGTTCCGAATTAATGTGGTTTTACCGAAATCCATATCCGTTATTTCTGCTAAAACATTCTTTAAGTTTGGTGGTAGTAAGAAATTAAATAATAACATTATTGCTGATGATTTCTGACCTGATGCAGGCATTGTTCTAGGGACTTTACATGTATTATCCCATTTAATCACCACAGCAACTTCTAAACAGCATCTGGTTGGGCAGTCAGCAGCCCTTCCTTCCCAGGAAGGTTTAGAATGGGTCTGGTGAGAAGTCGTTGCTACTCCCAACCGCAGCTTTAAGTCTGGTCTTGGTCTTTAATCTCTCATTCTGTGTGTTGTAAAGAAAACAGGTTGTAGAAGGCTCTTGTCAGATCCCAGGGACATGAAAGAAATAGCACACCCCACAGTAGTGACATGGCCCTGTCACCACCCCTCATGGAACCATAAAAGCTATTCAGAGGGGCCGGCAGCTGGTGAGCGACTGTACTTAGATCCTGGGTGCTGATGGGTGTTTTGTAGTTTCCAAGGGAAGTTGCTGAAAGTTTTCTTATCTTGACACTCCAAGGGCAAGAGGTCTTTCTTCAAAGAGAAGCACTCATTTCAGAAAGAGATGTGGAAAGAACATAAAATCACAGCTCTTCCCCAGTTCTGGAGAAGAAATGGGAAGTGGCACTGTGGTAGCCAGTGTAAAAAGAAACCAAGTGTTTGCAGGAATCAGGACGGGGCTCCCGCAACACTCTTTGGTCCCCACATCTATAAAACAAGGCCAGAGGGCCTTTGGGAGGCAGACAGTCCTGGATCTGAGTCACGGCACTGCTGTTTGTCAGCTGTGGCCTGGAGCAAGCCTGTCTGTGCCTGTCTCTGAGGTGAGAGTCCTCTCGCTCCTGTGGAGTGCGGACAGCAATGCCCGCCGTCGTGGGTGCTCACGTGGATTAGATGGCACATTGGACGTAAAGCACTTAGCCTGCTGTGGGGCGTGTAGTTAGGACTCGAGAAATGGCGTCGGGGTCCGAAGTCTTTCTGAATACGTATTGAGCGTAAGTGAAACGGGGATTATGTCTTCGCCGCTCATCTACACTCTGTCCCTGAAAACATGCTGACCGCTTGCTCTAGTCTACGATGCCAAGTTCACATGCTGTGTTGGGTTTCTGTCCCTCCTTTTCTCTTTCTTCACACAGACTAGACATTAAAGTCAGACCCACACACTGGTGCTAGTCATGGGGTTGCAGTTGCTGGGTGGGAGAACTCACCTGGGCTCTCAGCCTCTGTGTATGAGAACCCCTTTGAAAAAGGTGTGCAGAGGCCACGAACTCGCTCTGAACCCACTTGTGAAGAGCAGGTGATCCCAAACTATTGTTAGTGTCTGCTGTAAATGATATGCCTCTGGGTTCGAGCAGAGTTCAGCCAGAAGCCCCACATGACATGGAAATCTGTCCTGGAGCCAGGTTTGTCGGGTAAAAGTTATGTAGCGAATGTCTCCAAACATTGGCATCTGTTGTCTGCCGAGGCTAGGACGACCGGGAATGATGGAGTGCTTACGGAAATTGGGACGGGGCATGCGACCCTGTGACAGCTGACAGACGGTTCCAGGCCACTGTTGCTCATCCAGCTTTTTTGATAAACAGCTTTAAAAGCATTACGTGGTTTGGAAAGCATTCCTCAAAAACAGTTATATTTTCCAGACGCATGACAGTCCACTGTTGAGTATTGAGGAAGGGTTTTGAGTTGTAGAATCAGATCCCCCTTTGGTGGGGCCGTTGGAACTATTGCGGGCTTATCTGTGTGAGTCCCTCCAGGACGGCCTTCCAGCAATGTTATCGCGTAGGTCGGGGTCCCCTATGTCTGTTAAACAAGCAAAAAAGTGCTCTCGGGGTCAGGCCTGGAATCTAGAAGGAGAAACTCTTTCTTTCATTTCTGCGTAGATGCGATGGGCTCTTTGAAGCGTCATTTTCATCGTGCACCCTTTATCTTGTGGCTTCCGCGTAAGGAAAGGGAGAGAGAACAGCTTATTGCAAAGCTCTGAGCCTTTGAAAATGAGCTTCGTCTAGATTATAAATGTTCATTTCAGACTTCACCTTCCCATTTGTCCTATTTCCGGAAACGTAGCTCTTGTTGCCTTTTGCTCTTCCTGGGAGACCCGGGGTGTCGAGGGCGAGGGAGGTGGCTCGCTGGGGAGTGGCGTCTGGGCTCCACAATTCATGTGGGACCTAGACTCGTACAGACTGTATGAGATGTACAAAGTGCTCCGGCGACAGGTTTTTTTTTGTTTTTAAACTTTCACTGAATCCTAATATACCATAGGTTTTTGTTGTTTTTTTCAGTTTGGGGATAAGAGTCACGGGATTTTATTCTTAGTCCCAAAATGCAATGGTGGTGCTGACAGAGTAGCATGGAACATCATTCTGATTTATTGTGTCGAAGTGACAGCAGTTCACATTCTTTTAATCTGTCAGTGTAGGATCAGTTCCTCCTTGACTCAAGTCTCTGCAATCAAAATAACCTATCTGGATGTTCCCTTTGGGTATTGGAGGCAGCGTGGCCTCTTGGCAAGAGGACAGGGTCATAAATCGTGAGACCATAACCCTGATTTCAGCCCTGACATCCCTCTGCCTTGTGGTCTTGCGCCAGCAGCCTTTTGTCCCCTCCCCAGGTCAGTCTCCCCACTTCAGAGGGAGTGTGGGGCATCCCGGCCAGGTCCTGTCTGCCTGGCTGAGGTGAATAACTCCCTGAGGCATGGCACGGAATGGGCTGGCTTCGCCATCACGGAGGAAGCTGGGCACTGAGACGAAGCAGGAGCCCAGGCAGGACATATGAACGCTTGATAATATTTTCTAAAAATAAGAAGGCAGTAGGTTAATCTGAGGCAGTGTTGTACCTAAAATATTCCTGAGCAACCCTTGGCCCTAGGCTGAACCCCAGCTGGACTTAGCACCATTTAAGTTGGTTACATCTAATCCCCCAAGGGGTTGGATCTGTGGCCATGCCTGCCCTGTCACTGCTTCAGCCCTCCCTCTGATTTCACCTCTGGGAAAACTAAAGTGGCCTGAGACACAGCGATCTAGATCCCACGGGGGCAGCATGTGAGGACAGCCTCCATAAGACGCGGCATCCAGGCAAACCCTCGTATGCAGACTGCTTCCCACATACTCAGTCGTTGTAGAGGTACTTGAATGTGACGCAGCTTCTTTGAGCTGACGCCCAAGAAGTCAGTGTTTAAAAAACAAAACAGAACAGAACCCTTGACAGAGGCCATTTTGCATCAAGAATGGATGTGCATGGTATGAAAAAGCAAATTCCAAAACATATTCCCTTTTGGTTCCCAAACTAGTATCGAATTAGTCCTTCTTAGCCCTACCCACAATGCTAGAGTAAATAGCGGTGTCCCGGAGCATATGGAGAAGGTGGTCCGGAAAACGCATGGGAGACAAGAGTGTGCAGCAGTGAGTCTACTGAGGCGGCTCTGCATCCTTCTTCTGAGCAACCACGTTCCCGCGTTTTTGGAGTCGTGCCTCTTTGGTTACGTCTGATTGTATGACCCCAAATACAGTCATCCAAGGGACCCTGAGATAAGGTCCCACAGGAAGTGGGGGCGTCCAGGTCACGGTGTGTCAGCTCTCACAGTCTGTCTTGGTCCATAGGAGAGTCTTGTTCTCAGTGGTGAGCTTTTCCAGATTTTAATGTATCGGGGAGTCTTGATGTATCTGGGCTCGCGATGGGCCACGGTGAGCCTTCAGAAGACCTGTTACACACCCGACACCCAGTGGTAACTGGCTTTCTCTGTGGGTATTGCTGTAACCTGTGTGATGATGTGGGCGTGTGCAGGTGCTCTGGAGACTGCCCTGGGAGAGGTGAGGTGTTACTATGATGAAAGACTTCACTGAACCCTGAACTCGTACGTGAATAACCAGAGACAGATTGAATAGATTACACATTTTTCCGGAGAATTTCCTAAATTAGCCTACCTAACTTTTTCTTGCCCTTTCTCTTTCCTGACCTAAGTAGTTCTCTCTAACCTATATTTCTTACAAACCCAGAACAAATAGTATCCAGTGAAAGAAGTGCCATATAAACAGGGATTCTCAGTAGCTGGAGACAATTTTCTGTGATTCATTCATTCCAGGACACCTCCTATCTACCCAAAAAAGGTGCTTTGGCCTTTGGAATGACAGACTCATTAGCTCATCTCGAAATATCAGCACAGTGGATAAGGAAACCTTTGAGGAAAACATAAAAATGTGTGTACAGTTCACTCCAAAATAAATACATGGTTAGTTCCGATCAGGAGGCACCACTTTCACCTTCACGTTGGACGTGGCCCTCATTCGGAGCAGACCACTGGCCTCGCTAGACTCCATCGAAGAAGTGCATGTTGTTGCTAGTGTGGGATTTCTGGTTTTATTTCTAAACAAGCTTGGGCCCTAGCCTCGTACTGCACAACGGTGGCCAAAAAGACCAGCAGCGACTCCCCTCAGAGGCTTTCCTACCTGGTCCTCTCAGCATGTCTTTGGTTTAGTTTTTGGCTTGGGTTTGTTTTTTGTTTTTTTTTTTATCCCTCTGTTCCTCTTAATCCTTCTTGCTCTATTATGCTTTGACTTTGGTTAGAAGAGTTCTGATAATCATTCCAGACTCCCAGTAGCCTCATGCAGAGGTGGGCCCACTGAGACATAACAGACGACAAACCATGCTGGTTCACCTGCTGAACCGTGGATTTACAGCTCATCCCTTGGAGAGCCTGGATTCAGCTCTGGCATGACCCCCTTTCTGGCCGTCAGATGGCATCCTCTGGAGTGAGCGGCAGATGCACCCTTCCGGAGCCGTTCTGGGAATGCTGTCCTTTTGGGTTAAACTCTAAAACTGAAGTGAAGGCCTGCCCATTGGGTTGACTGTTCAACCCTTTATATACTAATCAGAGATGCTAAAGATCAAGGACGGAACATGTGGGCAGACCCGGCAGGTCTGATGCACGGGACCTTCTGTTTGATTCCATGACACTGGATCCCCCGTGCTTGCCTCCCTTCTGTGCATCCCAGCCTTGTAGCCAAGGACTGGAAAAGGAGTTTACTTTTTCCTGCATTAATATTCATTTATTTTTTTTTTAAAGATTTTATTTATTTGAGAGAGAGAAAGAGCACAAGAGGGGGTAGCGGGAGAGGGAGAAGCAGACTCCCTGCTGAGCAGGGAGCCCGATGCGGGACTCGATCCCGGGGCTCCAGGATCATGACCTGAGCTGAAGGCAGTCCCTTAACTAACTGAGCCACCCAGGCGCCCCTGCATTCATATTCAAACTAAGACCAGCTACTAGTCAGTGTTTGCCGTTCCATCCCCTGCGGGACCTGGGAAGACTAGAGGATGGCAGTGGGTTGTGGCTCCTTTTAGTGTCTTGGCTCTGGGAAGGGCAGGCTTGCCCCCATGGTACCCCCGAATTCACACGTTCGCCTGGAGATGTGCCCCAGGAAGGCCTGGCTGCCATTTCCTAGACGGTTCAACAGGGATCAGACTTCAGGTTTTGCTTTCATGAGAACAAAGTGCAGTCGTCCATCCAGGAGCAGCTCCGGGCCTATATGTAGGGCCCAGGGCCTGCTGGGATGGGGTTTTACACTTGGGCTGTCCTTTTGCCCTTCCACTGAACTCTTTCATTTCAGTCATGAGCAAACAGCCAGTGCCTGAGCTAACAACCCTGCAGTCCTCCAAAGCACGGCTCGCTTACAGTACCGAACAAAGGGAAGGAGGGCCGCGTGGGCCGGCCCAGGCCAAGGAATGCGGCTTCAGGGTTCTGCTCCATAAATTTAACCAGCACGACGAAAAGGAGATAATATGAGCCTTCGTGATGCTCTGAAAGGGGGAGGTTCTGTGTCCCATTGATTGCGGTCTGGCCCAGTGCCAGGCCCAAGCCTGACCGACAGTTGAACCATATCGTTAAGGCGTGTAACACAGCTCGAGTCTTGTACTGCCGCCAACGAGTACATGTCCACAGGGCAAACGTTTATAAGGAGCTGAGGCGGCTGTCCTGTTTAACCCTCTCACACCACGTGTAACAGACCCGGCTGCCATCCAGAACTTGCCCGTCCGAGGTCAAAAAGGAAAGCTAGCACACTTCTCTTCTCCAAGCAGAGCTTCTCAGGACTAGGGGAAGGGAAGAAATGCTGTCTAGAGAGGGTTTCCCTCGGGAGAAGCGAAGCCGGCTACCTCCTCCCCCCATGGCCAGAAACGGGACACCAGAGCGCTTTATTCAAAGTAGCTCTCTGTTTGCGGTATAATGTTGCCGCAGGAAGTGGGGCTGACACCACAGGAAACCTACCCGTCTCGGCAGCGGTGGCTGGATGCCGACGGCCGAGCGTGCTCCTTGAGCGCCTGAGCTGCGGGACGATTCTCTTTCCCTTCCCTGCCACACAGCCGCCTCGAAGGCTGGTGAAGGCCGGTGGTCGCCTCCCTCTCGGGCTTTCCAGAGCTGAGCCCAAATGCAGACACAGAGCAGGTGGAAGGCTGTCCCGTGGGATGGCCTGTTAGGCCAGGGCTCTGGCTGTCAGAGGCAGCCCACCAGGGAGGGCGTGGGGGAAAGGGGGGCGCCACCACAGCCAGGCCTGCAGACGCCTGGGTTTTCACGGTAACGCTGCACAGAGTAAACGCAAGACAGACACGGCTTCGGGTGTAAGTAGCAAGGAGGAAAGCACGGTCTGTCTTCCGAGGACCCTAGGAGAACAGTGGGTTAAGGGTATAGTTTAGAGCTGTCCATCCTTTGGCCAAACTGGGGGCCTACATGTCCTATGTCCACACCGTCCAGCAAGACATACATTCCTGTCATTTCCAGAGAGCTTGTCTGCAAGGGACAAGGCATCGGAGGTGGATAACCCGTGTCCCGGCTGACAGTGTTCCAGATACTGAATGCTTATGTGTGCCACACACTATTTTCGGCATTTTATTTTTGTGTATTACTGCCATACTGTTTCATTTTCACAGCAACCCAGTGAGGTGGGCGCTTTATTTCCCCATTTTACAGGTGAGAAACACGAGGCGCAGAGAGGTTACGTGACTGATCTAAGATTGCAAAGGTAGTGAGAGGGAACCAGAATTTGAATCCTGGCACACATTCCTAACTTCTCTGCTCCTTTTGGATCACCCCTTGTTCTCTCCCATCAAAAGACCTCATGGATTTAAATCTGAGGCTTACCAGGTCTCCTGATCTACTTCCTTTCGATTCTTGGCCATGAATATGGAGTGTGGGAATAGGCTATCTGCCTCTGACCCAGAAGATATGGGGAAAAATGCCAGTGCAGTTGTGTGGGTGGGGGGGGTAGTTTCTATAAACCTTGGATCTCATGGTGTGGAGGATGCTTATCACATTCATTACCCACCTCCAGCTTAACCCCGAGACAGTGTGAGAGGACCACAGGAGACCCTCGCCTGCCAGTATCCATGCCTGGGGAACCTGGTCACTGAACTTTGTGTCCAGGAGCTGTCCCAGGCCCTCCTTCCCACACCCACACCCCGCACCCCACCACCACCACCAGTGAGAAACCACTGCAGCCTTCCAGGGCAGAATTTGTCAGTTTCACCAATGGCGTTGATCCATCCTGGCTCCGCCTTATCTTTGCTCTGCCATCCAGCAAAAGCTATTTTCACCTGCTGGTCACCTGGGAACTCCAGCTGCTACACAGAACAGGAAGCCTTGGAAGAGACTGTCCAAGTAGTATGTGCTTAGCATGCTATAACCTCCTTTTCATGGCCAAGGATAGCTTCTGCCTACTTTGGTGCTATGGGGCCTGGAAAAAAAAAAAAATGCGTTTAGGGGTAGGAGAAGCACCTGGCCCACCCTGAGGTCACTGGATTCTCTTTGGTCATACTTCTATGGTCAGGGTACTTCAAAAGCCTGGGTGGAACTAACTTATGGTGTGGACTCCACAAAATGATTGCTAAACCCAGAGTTCAGCAGACCTTGGTACTAGAGGTCTCTTAATGGGGCACCTGTTTGGAGGTTCTCTTTGTCACATATTTGAATGCATTTGGCATCAAGGAGCTATGCTGTACCTTTTGAAGTATGCAGAGAGAAATGCTAAGGGAGTGGTGAGCAGTTAAATTGTAGGAAGAAATTCTGCTTTTTAAAATTGTTTCTGTTAGGTTTAACAATGATTGAAGATGCCATGAGGTAGCCAGATGATCCACTAGCTGGGATTTATAGAAATTCTTATCTGCAAAAATTTTAAGACAGAGAGAGTATTAGCTTCAATGCTTTATGTACCATGCAGAAGGAAGTCTGGTCCGAGCGTTTTGCATCTGAGTGATCCTCTGGAAAGGGGGACGATGAAAAGCAGCTGAAGAGTCACTTGCTTTATGTGTGACTCACCCTCCTTTATCTGCATCAGGGTTGTCCCAGGCCTGCCCGCGTCTCTCCACCCCAAGGAGCTTGGTCTTTGGAAAGCCACATGCCTACTCTCCCGATCTGCCTCCACCTCGAGGTCCAGAGAGCATAACCAACACTCAGCTGGCAGGAGAGGCTAGAATAGAGGTTTTGTGTGTGCCGTTGGCCGAGTAGGGAGAGGTGCCGTCACCCCTGCTCTGGGTAGACTCCCAGAGGCACCTACTTTTCCCAGAGGTGCAGTGAGGCTCAGGCAGAGAGCCTGGTGCTGACTGCTGATGGGTTTGTGCTTCCCGCAGGCCTGGGTCCCGATGCCTGGGGAGGCCGCTTGCCGAAAGCTCAGGGAGGGGTGGGCTGGACCAGATCCGAGAGGACTTTATTCTGCTGTCCCCTGTCTGAAACGATCTAGCATCTTTCCCCGCTGCCTTGTTGGCTCCCAACAGGCTCTCCAACACATTTTGAATCCACATTTTTCCTAGTCCTGTAGAGGCAAGCCCCCGTCTGACAATTCAAATGGGTTCAGTCTTGTTGGTTCTTGTTTCCTAGGAGGACAAGGCGCGCTGAAGGTTTGGTGTCGACTCTGACCCAGGGGCTGCGTCTGATTTTTAGGAAGGCACAGAAATGCACCTGGGATGACCCCATGCCCTTTTCTTTCATTTTTTGAATTCTCACCACCTGGACCATTAATTCTGCTTTCAAAGGGGGATGGGGAAAGGAGAACATTTCAAAGCAAAACTGATTTGGTCTGTGAGCCGGCTTGTCTTCTAGGTTGTGCTTCACCCTGATGAGAATCAGAAAGGACAGTCTATAAGCCCCTGAAATGCAATTTCCAGTGAAACCCGAACTTCACTCTAGTGGCTCTGCAGCTGGAGAGCCTCAAAACCAGTTCCAGATGTTCTCTCTCCCCGTGTTAGCAGACTGGGACTTTTGGGCAAGCTGGGAGGCAGCATGCTCTTGCTTCTACCCATTCTTAGAGTGCTCCCTGTGCAGTCCCTGACTTGCCTCACAGGGCTGTTCAGGCTGTTCAGGCTGTGAGAAGAAAAGGGAAGAAAGCCATTCCAGACGAAGCCTGGCCATTCCGACTCCTTTTCCAGTCTGTGTCCAGCCCATGCCTGTGTACGGGGTGTGTGGTGATAGAAATTTGAACCCACTCATGCTTTGCTTTTTAAGTGTGCTTTAGACGTTTTGGTGTTTGTGCCTCACTGCACCCTGCATCATCTTCTAAAAGAATAGTTCTGTTGTTTGAGTTTTAAAATATGTACAAATGTGAGCTGCTGTGAAAATTCAAACAATACATGAGCACTTACAGTGCATAGACACTGTTCCAAGGGCCTTGTGCAAATTACCTCCTCACAGCAAACCAGTAAGATAGGTACCCTCATTCCCATTTTAAAGAAGAAAGGAAGAAGAACTCAATTGCGCTGGCCATTGATAATCCCCAAAAGGCTAATAGTGGCCACCCTGGCAGATATTTCTGTGTGCGTGGATGTATGTGTGTGTGCATGCACGTGTGTGTGTATATGATTTTACACGAACAGGAGCACAGACCTTGTTCACTCAACAGTGACCCTGGAACATCCTTCCATTCCAGAAGTAAATCATCATTTTTAACACTTACATAATATTAAATTGCATATAATAATACACTTCCCTATTTTGAAATGCATGACACATTGCCTTCTAGGAAGTTGAAACATTTTGTGCTCGCACCCACAGTGCTTGAGAGGACCCATTTCTCCAACCCTCTGCCAGCCCTGGCTATTCACCTGTTCAAATTCCAGCCAAGAGTTTTATGAAGTAAATCCTACACTAAGAGCAAGGCATTGTGACTCTTTTAAGTCCCCGCCAACCTGATCTGAGGAAATGGATGTTTCCATGTTACTGCGTGCATTTCTTTGATAATTAGGAGTGCGGAAGCATCTTTTCCTACTTCCGTTGGCCATTTGGATTTCTTGTTTTGTGAATTCCCTTTGCATATTCCTCACCCCTTAACCCTTCCTATAGCCCTCGAGATCAGAGTTTGTCTCCCTTTTTAGTGTTTGGCTTTGTCTCCTCTCCTCCTGTCTTGGCCCGATCCTTCCAGTAGTTGTCATTTAATCCATTTCTCATCCATATTAGTACATATCTTTCTTCCAAATATTAATGAAATTTGGATTAGTCACTGTATGAATCCCTGTAAGTTAACGTCTGCACCTTCACTTTATGAAAGGAGAGCTGTCACTGCTCATAGTTCTTCAGTCAGTTGCTTTAACATTGAGAATGAGACTTCAATCAAATGTTTTAGGATTGTATGTGGTGTGGTCTGTTAGCCAGCTTTTATCTTGTTCGTTTCCTCCGATTTCTCCGTATTTGATTAGCACTAGTTCCTGTTATAAAACTTGGCAGATTAGTACTGATGCTATACCTTGTTGTCTGCTCTGCCTGTAGGCAGGAGGACGCTGCCCTCTGTGTGGTGCCAAACCCCTTAGCAGTCTCATTACAGATGCATTTTCTAGGTTTCTTCTCCACCCACTTAAAGGATGTCAGGCTTACCTTCCCAACTGGACTATAAGCTACCTGAGGTCATGCTTCTGCCTTCACTGGTATCCCTCTAGGATCTCCAGAACGCCCAACACAGTGATGGGTCAGAGTATTTACTAAAGAGATTTTCATCAGCATTCATGCTGATTATAAGTTTACCAAGTCCAAGAGAATCAGACCCAAGATCAAGTCTGGCTTTGCCACTTACCAACTGACTGACCTTGAGCAATCTTGATAATCTCTCTAAGGCACGATTTTCTCCTCCATGAAATGGAATACTAATTTTTTTCTTATATAAATTTTTTTTTTTTTTTTTTTTTTTGCGAGAGAGAGAATGAGAGAGAGAGCACGAGAGGGAGGAGGGTCAGAGGGAGAAGCAGACTCCCTGCCGAGCAGGGAGCCCGACGTGGGACTCGATCCCGGGACTCCAGGATCATGGCCTGAGCCGAAGGCAGTCGCTTAACCAACTGAGCCACCCAGGCGCCCGAAATGGAATACTAATTTAAAAACCTCTATAAGAATGTTGTGAAATTAGCATGCCCCATGTATAGTCAGCACAATAAATGCAGCTGTGGGGACACAGTGTGGACCGTGGTGGCCCAGCCGTCTTTAGTGTTGGTGTCTCTCACGTAAGGTTGATGGGGAAAATATGGAGGTAAGAGAGCTGGTTGAGGTGGCAGTACACTGTTTTTCCTTGGAGTATCCTTAGAGGCTCTTTATGCTCCTCTCTGTAAAGACTCGTTGTTGAGTCTGAATCTGGTTTTTTCCAACACGGAGCCTTATAATCATTCAGGGACTCAACACGATGCCACAAGTTTAAAACATGCCAATTTCTCTCTCATGTGTGCCAGTTTTTCTTAAATGGGAGCATGAGTGCCTGTGCTTATGCGTGTGTCTGTGTGTGAGAGAGAGAGAGAGAGAGATGCTTAAGAAATAAAGATGGGGTCAGATTTTGCTTGGCATGACAACTATCATCCCTGGTAGCCTCTAAGCATTTTACCAAATGGACATTAATTGGTTTCCTTCTGTTCTATTTTTATTTTGTAGTCATTTTAATGTATATGGAGCCAACCCCTTCAAATGAGACATTTTGTCATTAAAACATGTTATTTAGGTTAACCGCCATGGGCCTAGCTTCAGTGGCATTGAGGACCATGAAGGAGGGGTCCGAGTGCTTGTTCCCCCATGACCTAACCACAGCCGTCTCTAACGCACATGTGCCCAAACCCAGGCCGCCGGCAACCATGTGTTGTCTGCATTGTGAGCTTGGCACACCCGCCTCCTGGTACCAGCCCCTGCCCCTCCTTGCCTGCCTCCAGTGGCCCTCAACCCTGCTGTGGCCTGTGGGACAAGAGCCCTTCTGGCCCACGTCACCCTCGTGCGCTGATTAGACAGGAATCCACAGATCTGTTGAGTGCAGTGTTTAATGTGACACAGATGTGGGACACACTGCAGATCTTTCTGCTTTACAAATTTTCAGCTTTTTGCATTTCATCAGTGTTGCTTATTATTTACAGAATGTAACTTGAGAAAGCAGAACAGATTGTAATTTTTTAAAAAAAAAAAAGGTTTGGGGGGTGATGGGGCCGCAGGGGATCTGGGAGAAAAAAAATCCAGTAGTGTGGAATGTTGTTTGCTGTCCAGACCAAACAAACCAGTTTGCCAAGGGTTGTGGGACTATGGCAATCAGTCCCATTCATGTTCACACTGGCAGCACTTAATTATAAGGCAGTGTGACCTTCTTATCGCCAAATAAGGAGCAATCTTTTGTCACCGACTTGAACGTCACGGCACCAGGCAGACACGCAGCTTTTATAGAGGCCCCGAAGGGTATCACGGAGCTGCTAGCTTGTGTCCTGCTTCCTTCCTGTCCAAAGAGGAAGGACACCACAGAACCCACTCCCCACTCAGACACGTGAATGTTCTCCTTGCCTTATTCCTGATCTGGCTTTATACCCAGCCGCTGTGGCAAGAGCCAGAACAAGAAAAATCTCTTCTTTTGCCTGAAAAATCCGAGATATTCTTGAGGCTACCAGAAGGATGGGCCAGAGCCAGTCGGACACAGTTCAAAGAGAAAGTGCCGTCTCTTGTTGGTAGAGGGGCAGATTTGACTGGAGGTGGCCCTGGCTTCTGAGAAGGCTCAGCCGCAGGTTCAATTTGATGACAAACAAAAAAGCACGAGCTGGTCAGCAGGAAGATGAGGAGGAGTGGGTGACTGGTCGATTCCTTTCTGGTTCTAGGTCAAAAGAGACTAAAACTTGGGACTGAGCTTATGAAAGCCATACGTTAAAAAGTCTCTGAAGAACGTTCTCCCTGGAATTTGAACTAGTGCAGAGAATCGGTCACCTTGGCTGGAAGGTTCTGAGCTGTGTCAGCGCTAAGTGTCCAGACTAGATGAGACTGGGCCTCTGAGCAGCTCCCAGAGTGCCAGGCCCCGCTCTTTCCCTCTGCTGGAAAAGTGCGCATGGTGCACGGTCCCCCGAGGCCACCAGGCAGCTGTCCAGTGGCTCCCTGGGAGAACGCCACCGAGGCAGTAACTTTCTGACGGGCCCTTGCGTGCTTGCGCTCCAGGGGTTCCTGGGTTGTCACCAAGTCCCCGCCTTTCTCCGTTGTCGGGGCTTAGACCCCCCCCCCCTCCCTTGGCCTCAGTAGCTCGGCCTGCGCCGGTGCTAACACAGTCTTGGGGCCATCGGTCTGTCCATCCATGAGTCTGCCTGTGCCAGAGGCTGTACTAGGGGCTGGGGTACGGCAGCGCGCAGGACAGAAAACCCTGGTTCCACGTCGCTCCTGCTCAGCGCTTAGCTCGCGCTCCAGGCCACGGCTGGCTTCAGAATGCGAGCCCCCTCCCTGGAAGAGGTTGGTGGCTGCCAAGGGGGGGGGTGGTGTCACCCTCCCAGGGTCTCAGTGTGACACTCTACCACCTCCAGGCTACACTCAGGGCCGGAAGCAGAGCCTTTTTATCCCCGGGAGTGTGGAAGCCGTGGGGAAACTTTGATTCTTGTGGCAGTTATTGGTTAATCTTGTGTCTGGTCCATTTTTGAGGCATCTTCTCGCATTCCCTCTTTCTCCTTTTCCACGCTCCCCCTCCCCCATGCTCTGCCCGACGGTAGAAGGTCGTATAGAACTTCCAGCCTGGATGAACGGGTGGTCTTGAAAATCACAAGCAGCCCCTTGGTGGGCTGCAGCACCCCATACCTGCTCTGCTGTGGTCACGAGGGAGGCCCTTCGCACAAGAGTGGGGAGGCCGTGGGCGGGGGGTGGGTGATGCTGAGGGCACATCCGCAGCCCCTCTTCAGGGCAGCTCCGGTTTCAGGTGTATTCAGGTTATCTTACAAACGTCATTTAGGGTAAGTGTTGTGCCACTAAAACTGTCTTTTAAAAACCTCTCTTATGATGAATTTTATTAATGGCAATGTTCTAAAACTCCCCATTCCAATTGTCAGAGTTTGCCATTTGGTGCAATTTAATGAGCTGCGGGGTGGATTAGCTCCAGCTCTTTAAGGACAGTTCGTGAAGCACACGGGGTGGATGGGGTAGGCCAGGTGAGTGCACACTCCGGCGCATCCGAACATTTGATGTACTGCTTCTGAGTCATTCGTACGTAGTCAGTAAGTCGTGTTTCCGTAGTGTTTTTTGGGCTTAAATTTTAAATCTCAATTTTAAAAGTTGTGCATTTTGGTATTTTCCATTGAATAAACACCCAAGCATTCTGAATAAGGGCAGGGGAGAGGGAGACACCCTGGCACCTACTGTGTGCCAGGCACTGTGCTGTGTACTTTCCATATGTTAATTATCTCACATTATCAGCCAACCAAGTAAGTATCGTATTCCAATTTATTGATAAACTGAGGCTGCCAGCAATCTAGTAACTTATTCAAGATCACTCAGCTAATAAGTGAATGGACTGGGATTTCAGTCTGTGTTTGTCTTTTTTCAAAGCCTTATGTTCTTCTCTATACCACCTAAATTTCATCTCTCTCTTAAAAGAGATCAACTTTGGGGAGAAGGTAGATAATATAAAGATAAAAGAAGGAAATTAGTAATCATTTGCCAGAAATCAGTCTGAAAAGATCTGGTTTATTTTGTTTAATCAGCTTGTTATCCTTAGCATTTGCATTTAATAGCCACAAAATCAAGTTTACCAGGATTGTGTGCTTTGGCCCAGGTGAAATATTTTAGGATTGACATTTGAGGTGACAGGTTAGCAAGGAATTTGCCTGTGGCTTGAGAGATTCCTGTAAGCACTGCATTCTGATTCAGAACGCTGTGTTTAGAACACAAACGAAGCTTGTGTTGGTCAAATACCTCATTTTTGTAATGATGTTGAAAGTTGCATACCACTTTATAAGTTGTCTACTATTTAAAAAAAAAAAAAAAAAAGCAAAGCAACCCCTGAATGCATACAGAAAGGCATTTTAGGAAATGCAGGCTATCAGGCCATTATCTCACTATAACATTATCCACTTGATTGGAATTCTTAATGAAGCCAGCCAGCTTTGCCCCTCCCCCAGCCTCATGAACAGGTAGGCTCACCCCCAAGGCAGTTAGTTGCCTCGGACGGGGGGGTTGGGGGGGGGACTTTCAAGTAGCGTTGTTCTTAGAGGTTAAATCCCAGTAGGCGTATCTATTGGCATGAGTCCTACCAGCTGTCACAGTTGCAATGTTAAGGGGTCCCCAAAACATGTGTTGGGTTATAGGAAGCCTTGACCCCTATAAACAAGTCAGGTGCGAATCCCACTGATGGGAGAAAGCCCAGCCCAGGAAATGTTGTCCCCACTGCAGGATGTCAAATTACTGAAAACTTAACAGCAATAGGAATATAGTTGCTAACGATTTCATGAATCAGCATCTTTCCCACATTTTTCAATTGTGACAATACAATGCAGATTTTGTGTGTTACACATACAACTTCAGAACTCTAGAGAGAAGGAAGTAGAATGTTAACAAGAAAGCGGAAGGAAAAGGGAAATATTTCTGTCTGAAGCAGTTTCCCCAATAAGAAAACTAAGTGAGGAAGACTGGCTGTTGGACCATAGTCCATCCCGGCTTTGGCAACCTAAGCTAAGTAAGGGCCCGCCTTGTGTACCCATGGCACTCTCCACAGGTACATCCTCTTCACCATCACCATCATAGGCAGCATTTCGTTGATTGCCTATCACATACCAGGCACTGTTATGAGCGCTTAGATGCATTATTTACTCCTCACAACAACCTCATTATTATCATCCCCATTTTACAGATGAGGAAACCAAGGCCCCAAGAGGTTACACAACTTGCCATAGGTCACAATTTGTAAGTGGTGGAACTGGGGTTCCAACCAGGCAGCCTGGCCTCTCCCCCGATGCCCTCCCCCCCCCCCCAACCGCCCCGCCACATTAGAATTGCTTGCTTTTGTTTATCTTCTACGTTAGATTCCAGCAGGGTCCCTGGAAACTTGATTGTCTTCCCAAAGGCCTGGCGCTGGCCTATGCATGTGATAGCTCAGGAAAAGTCATTACATGGAGTGGGGACATGGGGGTAGAGGCGGACACACACCATTCGCAAGGCTCTGAGCAAGCTCGTTTTTCTGGCTGCCTTAGATTGGATCCTCGGTTTCATTCTGCCCAACCTATTTTTTCGTGTGTTCAAAATCCAAATTGTCGTAGCAAATATTTGGTGCAATTTTCTGGGTTCAAGGTTTAGTGCGGCCAGAGCTCAGCAGTTATTATTAAACCAATGGATTGAATGCTGTCTCTGAGTGGGTTCTAGAAAGTGTATTTCTGTTTGTCATGGAACTCTGGGGAAGAATTTCTCATGTAAACTGAGCCAAGCTTTAGAGGCTTTCATCCTCTCGTGGAATCTCCTCTGATTACAGTTTCCACTGAAAGGAGTAAAATCTGTGGAGGAAAAATGCTTTCCCACTTAGTCGTTGGAAGTGGGGACGGTAGGGACGAGAGGGCTAGAGGTCAGGGATAAGATGGAACCCATGGTGTGGTGGGCTTTCCTGAACTTCCAGACACTCTACCACAGTGGGTATCGGGGGCAGTTTTAACCAGTTTGTACACTCCAGTGCAGAGTATTGTTTAGACAGACTGTTGAGTCCTTTTAGAGAACTGACAAATGTTTGGTTGAACCATTCAGTTGAGAATCCTGGTATCTTGTAGCTGTCATCCATTAACAGTATTTGAAGAGATAGTCTGGGTTGACCTTCTGTTCTGAGCTTAACTGTTTGTGCTCAGTTGAGCACACTATATATCTGTAAGATACTTAATTGAAACAAAAGTCTTGGACACACACATAAAGTAAATGCAGGCACAATCCATCACTCTGTTGGGGTCAGTACACACAGCCCCTGAGGAAGATGGCAGTCATCAGGCGAATAAACATTCCATTGTAGTAGGAAGTCACGTGTTTGACACATACACTTTCCCCTCATTTACTGATTGTTTTTGAACCTCCCTTGGTTGATAGACATTGGCCATGACAAATTTCTCAACTGACTAATAGCTTAACTTAAGCTGTACAGGGTACGGGCCTGTGTGTACAGCATCTGTCTTCAACTAATAGAGCTATGACATAGTTACTCATCATATAAGCGAAGAACAAATAATGGCTGGCCAACTGTTGACCCTCGGGCTGAAAGGCAAGATCAACCCAAGTGGAATTGGTTAGATCTCCTGGTGTCACCTTGTTTGGGTTTATTGTTGCTTAAAGAACGTGACGTGAATTGTTTTCATTATCCTCATCTTTGGTTTGGGGCCTCCAGTGTATGTCAGATAGCAGTGACCAGATGCAGACCTATTCTGTATTGATCACGCTCACGGGGTGGATATCTGCTGTGTATCAGCCACTGTATCAGCAGCCCCTTCCCTGGGGGAAGGCTTGTCCGTGCCGCACAGCCGACTCTCTGACATTTTCATGGAGTTCAAAGCTCAAGTTCATTTGGTGCTGACATTTTGGATTAGCTGGTTGAGTGGAAGGCCTGCTTCTTTCTATACACTGTGAAATTTATAAACCGCAGCAGCTGAGAGCTTAAAATGGCCGACAAACCCCCAGCTGGCAGCAATTAAATACACCACAGACCTTTGGCTAAACAAAGGTTTGTGGAGGCAGAGTTGCTGCATATGCACTAAACAGACTCATGTTTTAAACCATCTTTTATGTCAAGTGTTAGTAAGAGACACTGTCAACTCATGAGAGGTGAGTGGGCCGAGTTTTGCCACCTCTTGTGTAATGGAGGATCCACTACCCCCAGGGCCATGGTGCCAAGACCCTGCCCAAGAAGCAGCACATCCTGACAGGGAAGGTGATCAAGGGAGAGGGAGCAAGGCAAGCCGGGAGGCCAGAGGATGGCCCAACAGTGGTGGGCCAGCATACCTGAGAAGTTGACCCTTCGTCTCTGGTATCCACAAGCAAGGCTCCACGGCCACTCCATTTCTTGTAATGGGCACCATCATCCTTTAGGTTGAAAAGGAAAGGTGGTGATGAGAAGAAAACAACAGGAGGGGCGCCTCGGTGGCTCAGTCGGTTGAGTGTCTGCCTTCGGCTCAGGTCATGGTCTCAGGGTCCTGGGATCGAGCTCTGCATTGGGCTCTCTGCTCAGTGGGGAGTCTGCTTCTCCTTCTCCCTCTGCCTCCCCCACACCTGCTCTTTCTTGAACTCTGTCTCTCAAATAAATAAATAAAATCTTAAAAAAAAAAAAAAAAAGACAACAGGATGCCCATTTTATATCCATTTGAGCAGCAAAAACTTGAGAATTTAGACCAGTACTGTTTAACATGCAGTTTAAATTTAAATTAATTTAAATTACATTTTTTAAAAAGATTTTATTTATTTATTTGACAGAGAGAGACACAACGAGAGAGGGAACACAAGCAAAGGGGGTGGGAGAGGGAGAAGCAGGCCCCCTGCCGAGCAGGGAGCCCGATGCGGGCCAATCCCAAGACCCTGGGATCACGACCTGAGCCCAAGGCAGACGCCCAACAACTGAGCCACCCAGGCGCCCCTTTAAATTACATTTTAAAAATTCAGTTCCTTGGTCACACTAGCAACATTCCAGTTGCTCAGTAGCCGTGTGTGACCAGCGGCTGTTATTGGACCAGTGCTGTCCTAAGTGTAGGAAAGGATATAGATTGCGAGGCTCTCTTAGATGCATTGTTGGTGGGAGTGTAAATTTGAAAACAATTTAAATCATCCATCTTGTTAGGTGAACATTCATGCTTGGTGATCCAGCAAATACCTCCTAAATATATATATATATCCAAAGCAACTCTTGCCTCCATTCACCAGGAGACAATTTATAGGAATGTTCATAGCAGCCTGTTTGTAATAGCAAAACCTGGAAACAATCTATGTACCATCTACAGGAAAACAGATGAATGATCGTATATCCATACAATGAAATGATAGTAATAAGCAGGTACGATAAATGGATTATAGATGCACACAAAAGAATGGCTGAATCTTAGCAGCATATGACTTAAAAGGAAGAAGTAAGTCCCCAAAAATAAGGAGGCAGTGACATCCTTTTTCAAAAGACTAAAACAACTAAAACCAAAGAATATAATGAGACTATACCAGAGCATACGTTGAGATGTAATAAGGCCACAGGAAGAAGAGACGCAAAGGAATGATAAGGACAAGATTTAGAATAGTGGCTGTCTTAGGTGGAGGAGGAACGGGGGGCGGGAGGGAACGGCAGAGGACCACACAGAGAGATTCAGGTTATGGTCAGTGACGGCATTTTTGTGTTGGGGTTGGTGGTTTCACAGATGTTTATTATACCATTTAAAATAAAGAAAAGGCCAATGATGACAGTGGGCCTTGAACTGAGGGTAATGATGAGCCTAGTCCTAAAGCGCAGTTTACAAGAGAATAGAGTCCTTTCCTTCCAGGTGCTCATAGCCTCCCAGGAAACATGAATACAGGAAAGCGACTTAAGAACTGTCACTCAGAAATAGACATGCCGCGTTCCTGAGTCGCAGCGGATGAACAAACAGGATTGCTATTACCTACAGCCACACTGGTTCCAAAGGGTTATTTGAATTTAGAGTGCCGTCAACAGATGGAGAAAACCATTCCATCACTCAGTGGCCTGCACTGGAGAAGATCATTTTAAAGTTTTTTCTGGCTTACAAGGTTTGAAAACACTAGCTTGTGGTTTTTTGTTTATAATTACTTGATTAAGTTTGGTACCAGATTTATTCACACACAGTGATTTTAAGTGCACACACACACATACACACACCCCACCCTGCAGCCTCCAACTTGGGCTTTAGAAGTTAAAATTTTAGGTGAGTTTTGGAGAAGAAAGGATAGTTTTTCAACAGCAATGAAGCAATAGGGGATTCTGGGAGGAATTCCTTTAACCCGTTTGTGCTCCTAGTAAGAATATCACTGAACCACCCCTTCCGGCAGCCCCTAGAGTTGCAAGACTATATGGGGAGACTGTTTCCTTCCATGGCAAAGCTGAACTCTTCTTCTTCTTCTATGTCCATGTGAGAAATGAGCCTTGAATGCCACAGCCTTCCTTGATGATTGGTTGGTCACAGAATGAAGACCTTGGAAGTGGGAAGACACTTTGTAACCTGTGGGGAAGATAGATAAGAAACTTAACAGATAGGGGCACCTGGGTGGCTCAGTTTTTAAGCATCTGCCTTCAGCTCAGGTCATGATCCCGGCGTCCTGGGATTGAGACCCGCATCGGGCTCCCGGCTCAGCGGGAAGCCTGCTTCTCCCTCTCCCACCCCCCTGCTTGTGTTCCCTCTCTTGCTGTGTCTCTCTCTGTCAAATAAATAAATAAAATCTTTAAAAAAAAAAAAATCTAAAAAAAAACAGATAGGCAGTGTTTACGCACAAGGGAGCTACTCGACTTTCCTGTTCTCCGGTGTTTGGGTGTGCTTATCATTTACTTCAGAGATGTGTTGGGAGTGGAGGTGAGGTTGGGTCAGTGAAATTTGGGGAGGATCCTGAGGGATGCCATGGAATAAAGAAATAACTGTATGCACCGGACAGCTATTTGATAATGTGATAACACGGGGCATACTTACGTTCTCAACTATTCTATAGTTGTTACAAGATGTCATTTCTAGGAGCTCAGGTCCAGAAACAAGCCTCCTTTCCTTGACTTCTCTGGCTTCTTTGGATCCTACCAGAGGGATTTAGGTCTCTTAATAAGTCTTCTTCTCATTGGTAGTAGGCTGTTCCCACTTTGGGTACTAATGAAAAGATTGTTTCTTTTAAGGAAAATACATGTGTTAGCAAAGACATTAATTTCATGACCGTGCCTTTCCTGCCCCTTCCTTTGTTTTGATCAGTGGACTGGTATAAACACACCCTTGATCTTTCTATCAGGAAGATATGACTCTAGCTGGTTCACATTTTGCCTTAACTTCATTGACCTCCAAGGCTCAGAATCTCTGGTCTTCAAACTCTCCACCAAAGTTTGTATACCCCTTTACTTTTGAGTTCCATAGTTAAAATGGCCCTTATGCCTGCCCCCCACCCACCCACAAATGCATTCATTCGTTTATTCAACTAATGTTTATTGTTTTTCAACCATGAACTGGGTACTGTTCTAGATCCCAGGATAGCAGTGAATGAAACAAAATCCTTTTCATGAATGTTCCAGATGGGGTGCCAAGCAATTAAACAAATGTTTTATCTAAGTGGGATGTGAAGCAAATGTGTTTTGGACACATGGCTAATTGATCTAACTTGTATTTTAAAAGCGTCATTCTCGTTGCTGTGAGGAGAACACACAAGGGTGGAAATAGGATAAATTACAAGACTATTGTAATAATCCATTACAAATCCAGAGATCGTTTGTTAGTTATGATAGAGATGGAGAAGTAGTTAGAATGGGGGTATATATGGATGTTGAGCCCACAGACCTCCCAGTGGATTGGGAAGATGTGGTGAGAAGCATCAGGATGAAACCTTACATTGACAAGCTGTGGGGAATGGGCTCCGTCATGTTCCTCTTGGAGGGGCCTTTGGGCTTCTGCCCCAATAGCCTGAACCTCTTCCAGGAACTTCATGGGCGACAGAATAGTAGGGGATATTTGCCTTGGGAGAAGGACCCTTCATTAGCCTGCCCTGGGCAGGGCTTGGAATGACAGTAGCTGTCTCACAGGCAAGGCAACCAGAGCAGGGCTTTGCTGCCTGGGAAAGGGTACCACGCTCCCTCCCCGTGCTTAGCCGGCATCCCTCAAACAGCAGTTGACCGGCTTCTCCACTGGTAGCCCTACAGCAGCTCCTTACACTGCCCTCCCTACCTTCAGTCAATAATGAGCATGTAGAGAGCCAACTAAATCTTTAGGCCAATATTTAGAGGGCCTAAATCTTGAAGAAGAGATTGAGACTATGTGTGGTGGGAGTATGTGAATACATGATGTAAGTAAAAATTTTTTTACCCATTCCCTTAGTACAGATCATTGAAACTTCTTAACAGTCTCTTTACATCACCCTTGAAGAGCTCAATTAGTGGTATCTAGGGCATCCTTAGTCCTGAACTTTTAAAAATTTATCACTGGCTTTCTGGCTTTCTTGCACATACCAAACATTAACCAGGTATGGGACTTCATGCATCATGGCCCAGAGCAGAGTGTTGACCCGGGTCCAGGAGTGCTTTGCAATGTCCCAGTTTCACCGCTACCTCATTGCGTGGCCTGTGGCAAGTTTCTGGCTGTTTCTGTCCATATTACTACCCCTGTTTGCCCACTAGGGCACTTCTGTGCCTTTGTAAGTAAGTCTCTACATTGCCATTAGTACATGGTTCTGAAGTGCTGATTCAGTGCTGATTCAAGCCTTACTCCTCTCTGTTAGCTGTGTCTAGAGAGGGATGTTTTGCTTCAGTGGAATCCAGGAACAAATAATGAAAAGTACAGCGAGTACAAGGCTGAGGACAGACCCGGCACACTCTTATCAGTCATCTGAAATATGCACAGCCTTTCCAAGACAAATACGGACTCCTGTTTCTAGGAAAACACCGAAAAGTACTTATCAATTACCCTGTATATGGTTTGTGGAAAAAGACAACATCAGCCTACCCTGAAAGCCATGGCAAAGCAGATTCCTTTGGGCAACTGACAGCCGAGTGGCATGAGTTAGAGCCGCTGCAGAATCCCAGACTGTGGCCTGGGCCCAGTCCATGGAGCCTCTCCTCACCCTCCCAGAATTCCTGTGTCCCTTGCTCTGTGCCCAGGCACTGAGCTCCTCCTAACAGAAGTCCAGAAGCCTGGCATGTGCTTCCTAGATGCCCAGGCCCCCTCACTGTTCTTCCTGGCCCTTGCAAGTCCAGAGGCACCTCTCCTAAAGATTCCTAGAAAAGCGGGGTTTTCCCAAGTAGAAGTCTCAGTAATAACAACAACAGGAGCCGTCACTGGTGGCTAGCCCACATCCTGTCCAGCACAGGCTCCACGAGCTGTCCTGTGAGGTACGTGTCCTCCTCCCATTTTACAGAGAAAACTGGAACCTGGCGTCAAAGAAGCGAACTCTCTTGTCCATGGTCGCCTAGTCAGGACATGGCAGAGACAGGGTTCTTGTCAAAACTGGAGTCTCAGGGCACCTGGGTGGCTCAGTCAGTTGAGTGTCTGCCTTCGGCTCAGGTCATGATCTCAGGGTCCTGGGATCGAGCCCCGCGTCGGGTTCCCTGCTTGGCGGGGAGGCTGCTTCTCCCTCTCCCTCTGTGCTCGCGTGCTCTCTCACTCTCCCTCTCAGATAAATAAATAAAATCTTAAAAAACAAAACAACAACAACAGAACAAAACTAGAGTCTCGAATGGCTCCCTCCTAGTGCATTCACAGGTGATGCTGTGGCATAGTTCTGGTCACTAAATTTGGAGCATGCCTTGTATGACGTAGTGCTTTTTATTTCAGATGAGGAAGGGAGATCCTCTGAACCATAACGCTTAACCTCCCTGCTTGGTGTGCCTTTCCCTGTGCAGGACTCAGGCCCAGAGGGTTCGGAAGCCGCGCTGCTGCAGTGGGCCCCAAGGGCTGCTTCCTCGATACTCGGAGAGCCAGGCAGAAGGGCAGGAGCAGCTCTTCAAGCTAACGGACAACATTCAAGATGAATTGTAAGTGGAGCCGTGGGAAACCGGCCCTGTTGGCTCACTGCGTTCATTGTCTTTTCTATCAAGTCCAAGAAGTTTCTCTTGTTCTGGGCATCGCCGTGCCTCTTAGACCTTGGAACTTGTCAGAGATTCCTTGGCCCAAACGTTCTACAGGTGTAGGTATAACTACTTGTCCAAAGCCTTTTACTCAAAGCAGTGGTTCTCAAACTGAGTTCCACACTGAGACCTCAGTGTTTTGTTTCTCGAAAATGGCAGTCTCTTCCTAGTTTGTTCAAAGAGAGACGATAAGGAATAAAACGTTCCCAACTTTAAGGCTTTTTTCTGTGTGAAACGTCCTTAAGCTTTGGTGTTCTACTGTTTGCTGCAGAATGCCTAGTGAAACAAAACAGGTAAACAAACGGCAGACAACTAGTGGCTGAAAATTTTAGAAAAGCAATCTTTAAAACATTGTTTTGTTACTCTTTGAATGGGAAGCCTTACATACCTCGGGTATGTATCTTCAGTTAGTGAAATTATTCCAGGTTGGTGTGATACGATTCAGTTTATCACTCTTTCAGGATATTCTGCAGAGACCCTTTTAGCAGAAAATGCTCTGTAACTTAAGTGGGTGTTAGAACCACCAGTCCAGAGAAGGCATTTGGTTATGCCTGATGAGTAGCAAAATGCTCGTTTAATTTCTTTTAATGCTTACTTATCTCCTTTAAGCTAAAGCAAGAAAGGGAGGGTTCTGAGGGCCGTGAATATGTCTGGGTTGATGGAGGAGTTTCTGAAGCAGAGGATAGCCTTCATTGTCATTGTTCAAGACAGTGCTCAGCTGACCTCATCTCATATTTTTGTAGCGGTATTTGAATGGAAACATCAAAAATTAAGTCCAGAAATCATTTGCTGCTTACTGGATAAGATGGCTTCTTCCTGGATGTATGTGTTTTGTATAACCCAAACCCCCTGCAGTGTTACTGGAAGGTCTCTTGAGGATGGCGGTACGTAATATTGTCTGAGCTCAGGCTGCCATAAAAAGCACCATTTTGTCACAGTTCTGGAGGTTGGGAAGTCCAAGATCAAGGCACTGGCCAGTTTGGTTTCTGGTGAAAGCTTTCCTCCTGCCTTGCAGATGGCCAACTTCTGACTGTGTTCTCACATGGCCAAGAGCGAGCAGGCAAGAGCTCTGGTGTCTCTTATAAGGACAATAATCCTATAGGGTCAGGGCCCTACCCTTACGACCTCATTTAACCTTAATTACTTCCTTCCTCCAAATAGGGCTTCAACATAAGGATTCTGCAGGGACACAGTTCTGTCTGCAGTATGCTTCTTGTATATGTTCTGCTTTTTAAGTCTAGGCCCAGCTCTGATCACCATTGCAATAAGGGACTCCCCAGGCAGCTTCACTCCGGGGAGGACTTTCTCTTCCTGCCTGCTTGGGGAGGATTTGGTGAGGCATGGTGGAACTTTTGGATCAGAGGCCCTGAGAGTCATGCCTCAGGTCTAGCAGGGCTAGAATGGCAGCCCCAGCAGCACTGGGATTTTTGTCTGTTCCATTCACTAGGCCATGCTCAGCACCTAGAACGGTCCCTGGCACATGACAGGCACTCAGTGAATATTTGTTGAATCAGTGATAGCTGGAGAGCTGCGGTATAGCATTATATTAATGTGTGTTCACTTTGCCATCTTTTGGGGGTTTTTTGGTCAAAGATTGAGATTATAAAGTATTGTACGTTGTGCTTTTAATTTCCTCCCCCACTCACCCCTATTCAATTCGAACTGTCTCTGGCCCTTACAAAATTCATTTTCAGTAGAATGACATGTGCCAAAAACACAAGGGAGAGATTGTGTGGTACAGCTAACCCAGGATTGTTCCCAGTGAGACACGCACATTGAAAACAGAGCCACGTTCGGCTGAAAACTGGAATCAAACTGAAGTCAGTAAAATCGATTTCATGAAACTCTTGATATTCATATGAACTGGGGAAGGATATTGGCATGAATGAGTTTTGACTCTAAAGATGAAAACCATGTGTTGCTACCCAAGTTTGTGGGTTAAATCTCGCCAGTGAATGTTGAAGAAAGCACATGACCGTGGCCATCCTCGGGTACAAGGAAGAAGTCATCAAGGAAGCCGGCAAATTCTCTGAAGTATCCTCGGTTGTCAGGCTGGGTCTTCACGGTGACGTGAACATTAGAATCATCACTTTGCAAGAAAGGGGTTTTCAAGAAAAGCACACAAGTGCCACATTATACCTCTGACTTTTATCCTAGAATTGTAATTAAAAACATATTTAAAGACCTAATTATTTGCATATTTTCCTTCAGAGTTAACCCCTTAAAAGGTCTTTAATACCTTGCTCTACTGTTCTAACTAAATGTTTCCACATTTTTTTCCAGTTAGACTCACTGTTTCACTTCTGGAAAATGTTGTGTAATTACTTCCTGATGTAGTGAAAACCCCACAAAGTCCCCAGTGCCATGGGCACTTCAACTTTGTCCTCCCAGATCAAGTTTCATTTAATTTTTCATTTTATTTAATTAATTAGTATTAAAAAGATAGTTACTGACATAGGATTTAAGGTCTGGCCAGCTGAAAAGGCTTCGGTTTCAGGAGAATCGACTGTTTCTCTGGTATGTTACAGACTTACCATTGCTCCCATTCTTTTCAGTTTGGGTTTTGAAATAGGATCCTGGGTTAAGATGATGTTAAAGTAAATTTGTCCCATCTGATTACATTAATTTTGCCTTATAACTAGCATCTAATCTGTAGCCAGGGACCTCATTTTCACTTAAAAAAAAAAAAAAAAAAGGAAAGGAAAAGAAAGTTCCTATTTTATTTCTAATACTTTATCACAGACAAAGTGAGACACCAGTATTGCAAGCGTTAGGGTGGCTCTTGACCTGATCAAAGTAGGTGGCTGTGAGCCACACACGTGACCTGATACTGTTTTCTGGAGTTTGACAGCTAGGTTCTATTTTCAAAATGTAGTTTCAGAAAATAACATTTACGAGATTTTTTTTTTTAATACAAAGAAGTATTAAAAAAAGAAAAAGAAAAACAGCCTATAAACCCACCAGCCAAACAAGTTCTTTCTCCATGAAAGAAACTCATGCACATGGTCAGCACATTCAGAGTACAAAAAGAAATGAAATCAAGAGCAAAATTTTCCTTTCTTGCCCTCTTTGTAAACGTACTGTTTTTGGTATTTTCAATCTGTTCTATCCTTCCTGACAAATTGCAGATAGAGACAGAAATCAGAAATTTTTTTAGAGCACAGGTTATAGTGTTGATTCTAACAGCATAGAATCATCAATATAAACCTTATAGTAACATATACAGTCCGAAAACAAAAACGAAAGACAGGTCCTTTTGAGGAATGGGATAAAATTCATTAGCTTCCATTTTCTAAACCGGATAATAATCTGTCAATAACCATTGACACTTAGGGAATTGGATGTTCTTTGATATGCCCCTACATAAAAACTTTTGTGTGACCGATTAGCCAGCTATGCTGATAAAAGTTAATGGCTTGATTAAATCTTTAAAAAGTTAAATCAAGAGTTCCAAGAGAGTTTTGTAACTTTACTACTGGTTAAAATATATGCAACATACAAAGTTGCACGTGCTCTGGCGAATTCCACCGGACCTTACAATGTAAATTCACTGTCATTTTGTAAGACTACCTAACACGTAAGTGTATTGAATGCTACTCTGTGCCAGGACGAGTAAGAAATTTGCTCTTTCCTTGACGGGTTTGCAGTCTAGCAGGGGAAGCAGGATGGTATTACCAACTACCTATAACATATGATTGCTTTTAAAATGGAAGTGTGAGCCGTGTGTTATGAGGCCTCAAGGGGAAGTGATTAATTTATGCTTGGAGAGCCGGGGAAGACTGTGGACAGTTGGCCCGGCCCTGCAGGATGAGGGAGATTTTGTCCGGGAGAGCAGAGAGAAAGCCGCTGAGAGAAGGGTGCCGGGCAGAGGTGGCCGAGCTCCTGGCGTTTCTGGATGGTTGGGGTCCACCAAGTGTGGCGGTAACACCCGTGTGGGACGGTGGCCCACAGGCCAGATCCTAAGAGCCATACCGAGTTCACCTGTTCTGTAGGCAGTGGTGAGATTTTGAAGAGGACCCCACTCCAAATCACGTGTTCAAAATGTAACCTTGCCGGCAGCGGAGAAACGGATCAGAGTCGGAGAGACGAGACAGGAAGGCGGTGGCGGGTGCCCCTGGGCATGATCCACATCAGCGACATAGACGGTGGCTGTGAGTGGGAGTGGGGGGGACAGAGTTGAGGGTATTTGAGGAGGTAGCATCAGCACTGACTAAATACAGAATTGGAGTGAGGAGGGGGTGAGAGTGACCCCCGGGCTTCTTGTCCTTGTGGTTGGATGGCCAGGAAGGGCTGGAAGCCCTGTGGCTCTGAGAAAGAAGGGGACAGAGGATGGCGCCACTGCGGAGGGGAAGGCCCCAGTGCGCTGCCTTGGCTGGCTTCTCCGGTCACCCCGAGTTGTGGTTCCTCCGGTGGACGACTGACGCGTTTGCCATCTGTCTCCATAGCAGGGAACCCCCAGTCTACAGCTTTGTTTTAATCATCCTTTGATGTGGTTTCTAGATTTTGTAAAAAAGAAAAGATGATGATGATGACGAAGAAACCCAAAGCGTCGGTGGCTGGTGGCAGGAGTGCTAGGGAGGCGTCAGGAGGAAAATGGGGAGGCAGAGCTGTCGCAAAGTCAGGCTCTGGGTTCTCGCTCAGACGGCACTCGGGGAGGCAGTGAAGCCCAGCCATGGCTTCACTCTCTCCCTTTCTCCTCCCCTCGATTGTACCGTTGGCTCTGATCTGCTGTTGATTGGAAAAGACTTCAAAGAGTTGACACACACGTCCAAAGAGTGTTATTACCTGTGGTGACGGCAGGGTATGAACAGGGCCCCTGGTCACAGAACAGAGGTCTGGCCATGAATCCTTGAGACTTTGCTACTTGGTAAAGAACCTGGCAGGTAGCATCACCTCTGTCGGATGAAGAAACCGAGCCACAGGGACGGCAGCTGGCCTGCCCAGAGTCGCCTGGCCTGGCACTGTTTCCTCATATGTGGGAAGTGCCACCGTATGGCCTCCGAGCTCAGAGCCACCCTTCTTCCCGCGGCGGCTCTGGCCGGACTGAGGACTTGCGCCCTCCGTGGCATCTTGGAAAGGAGTCTATTTTAAAGCCCATAAAAGTGTTCCTGTATGGAAAGTGCGCTAATAATGTTAGCCACCCTGGCCCGGCTGTGAGAACAGCTGCCCGGATGGAAAGGCCTGGCTTTCGAGAGGCTGTGCTTCAGTGTCAGCCACGGCAGGTGCCAACGGGTGAGAGTGGGGGCAAGGGTCCTGGGGTAGGTCCATCCCGTGCTGGACCAGAGGAAAGGAAATAAACTCAGTTGGATTTTTATTTATTTTCTTTAAAGATTTTATTTATTTGAGAGAGAGAGAGAGAGCACAAGCAGGGGTAGGGGCAGAGGGAGAAGCAGACTCCCTGCTGAGCAGGGAGCCCAACACAGGACTCGATCCCAGGACCCCAGGGTCATGACCTGAGCTGAAGGCAGCGCTTAACAGACTGAGCCACCCAGGCGCCCCTCAGTCGGATTTTTAGTGCACGTTCCTGCTCTCACCCCAGTTGCGGCGGCTGACTTTGGGGTCTCCTTTGGGAGCCCGTTGCATGCCCAGCCCACCTGTGCTCAGAAACCATCGTACGTTTTCAGTGTTCATGCCAGTTGCTCAGCAAGTCCTGGCCCAGTGGCACTTCCTGTCTATGTCAGGATGCTTTTCTCATTTCTCTCTCTCTTTCCGTTTGTCTCCCTCTGTTGCCTCTTTTCTTCCCCCTGGACGAGCTGTTTTAGATTCCATTCAGTTTGATGAAGCGATAACGCTGCCCCCTTGTTACTGTCAGAACCCAGAATGTGGGAAATTCTGTGCTGAGTGGCCTGAACACCAAAAGCTGCTGGGTATTTCTAATTTTGGCATTGAGACTTTACAAGTCTGCATTCTTGGCATTGCCAACCAGTTCGAATAGAACAATAAACCCCAATTTTTGTCATGCAAGGCTGTAATTAAAATGGCAACAGGAACAGGCAGATACTTGCTGAGTACGTAGGGGGTGGCTGACTCAGTAGTGGTCTCTCAGGGAGACATGGGGGTGTAGGATAGGAACCCCACTCTGACATCAGCTTAGAGAGCCAAGTCCATGTTTGGCAGTGCTTTTGAAGGTAAGCAGTTAAGCCGTCAAACGTGGGGGCAGGTTTGGAGTATTTCAGGGAGGCTCCGTGGAGAAGTTGGAACTTGGAAATCCTCAGGTGGGGAGGCTTTGGATAGGTTGTGCCCTGAGGGGGGCAGGGGTGGATCTGTGACCCTGCAGGTGAGCGAGGGCCTGGCATATGCTCTGGTCTGAAAGGAAAGCGGCCGGGGCCCCGGTGGGCGGGCCTCCGTCCCATCAGCCGTTTGGTGACCGCTGAGAAACAAAGCCATCCTGGGACCCCAGTCCCCAAGCAGCTCCAGGGGGAGCCTTGGTTCAGCGGCTACAGTTTGGAAATTCCTCTCAGGACATCAAGTCCCAGGGGGCCAGAGCTTGACAGCCAGCCTGTCGTCAGCTCTTAGTATTCTTGCCGTCATCTGGTCTCTTTTGCTGTCCCTCGACGTGGCCGCCCCATTGTGGCAGGCTGTCACAAGATGCCGCGGAGGCGGCCAGGCCCCGGAGAACCGCCGTGGCCGTTTCCAAGGGTCACTGCCCTTCATTCAGGAGCCGAGCTGAAAGGTCTGACATGCATAAATTTCCACTTTAAATCTGGGAGCTCCATGGAGGAAGAGGAATGGGATTTTTTTTTTCCGAGCGGCCCTACCGCCCCAAGTGATGACTGAATGTTAGTCAAATCAAGATTACAGCTTCAGAAAGCACTTTCTAATTTATTAGACTTTTCTGAACATGCAGGGGCATTCTCTAGGCTTCCCTGTCACTGAGGTGTGGAGCGGAGACCCGGACAAGGAAGGAAGCAGACGCTGTCTTCCCACACCTGCCAGCTGGGGAACCCTGTTTAATTCCCAGTCACCCCCCCACGCCCCACTCTGGGCCACATCTCCATCACCCCGCTGGTGTCTTCGGGGCCCTGGCGGTCACCCCTCTGCATAGCAGTGAACGTTGTCAGTGGCTACTTCATCAGTAGTGAAAAGCATTGTATTTTCCTCCTCTTTTGTGTCCAACAAAGCCTGGGTACATTTCCTCTGGGCCTTAAACTCCCTAAAAACTCTCCCTGCAGAAAACCCCCCCACACAATGCAATGTCAGGATATAAAGTGGTTTCTCTTATTTATACTGTTGGTCGTCGTCACGAGCCGCCTTTCTCGAGCACCCCTGCGTAGGGGGCCCCATGCTGTACAGCCCCGGGAGGTCAGTGACACTTTTATTCCTAATCTGCAAATGAGGAAACTGAGGCTCAAGGTGTAGTAGACGTGAGGGAGCCTGGACTCGAGGTCAGGAGCCGGCACCAGGCCTTCTCCCCTTTTGTTGGCTCAGTGACCAGGATCGGCCCTGCTGTCGTGGGTTGAGGCTCGGCCCGGTGTGCCATACTGATTTTCCCCCTTTCTCGGCAGCTTCATAGCCGTGGAGAACATCGACAGCTACTGTGTGCTCATCTCCTCCAAAGCCGTTTACTTCCTAAAAAGTGGGGACTATGTGGATCGAGAGGCCATCTTCCTGGAAGTCAAATACGACGATCTCTACCACTGCCTCGTCTCCAAAGACCACGGGAAGGTGTACGTGCAGGTGACCAAGAAGGCAGTGAACTCGAGTAGTGGAGTGTCCATCCCTGGCCCTTCTCACCAGAAGCCCATGGTAAGTGCGCAGCTGGCCCGTCTCCTTAGCCCCCCTGAGTGTCTGTAGTCAGTGGTTAAGAGATAGAAAGGGCCCTCGGAACGCTGTTGCCCTGCTTATTATGCTTTTCACCAGGAATTCATTTTAGGTTCACGCTGGGCTGTCATTAACCCCCTAGGGGTACTGCTTCTCAGTCCTACATACAGAAGGAGCTCAGTGTGCGTTAACTGGGGTGAGGCTATCCTCCCAGCTCTACCAGTGACGACCCAGCCCGTGTGCCCCCACTGCCCATCGATAACAGTTCGGGCAGTAACCAGCTCTAGCAAGTGGCCAGGACCTGCTGACGTGATAAAACATGACTCTGCCGTGCCTTGGCTCCACAGTGTTAGGGCACACGCTGGCTCCCATAACAATTGCAAGCTTGTTTTTCTGTGCAGAGAAGCAGTATCTAGCATAGGCCCTTCCCCAGAATAAATTCTAAATAAATGTTTATAAATAAAATGTATATATTGCCTCCAAAGGGTACGAGATGTTGTCATGGCAGGACTTTTAAATACTAGCGTTCCCATTAAGGATACGCTGTCTGCCAGGCTAGATAGATACTAAGTACTTCCTGAGAGTTGTTTGGTGTTGTTCTGTCTTTGTGCCCACTTGCCTGGTAAGGAGGCTTGGTGAGGGCCACTGACTCGCTCCAGGTCATATGGCCAACACTGGGAGGAACTGGGGTTCAAACCCAGGTGGTGTGACTCTGGAGCCAGCAGTCTACACCCCTTTGCTTGCTGCGTCCACTCAGAGAAACTGTTGGCTCAGCAGAAGCACGCGGGAGGAAGCTCACCCCCTCTAGCCATAGTCAGACTTCGCTGGCTTTTCGTGAGCCTGAGGTGTTAGTCATGCCCAGTTTTCACCTGGTTTGCCAGGATTTTCAAAGCTGCATTTGAGAATGATGGGCCATTCAAATGGCCCTGCTTATCTCTGGCTCTCGCTACAGATCAGAAACCGCAACCAACCTTATTGGGCCTCTCTCCTCAGGAATCCCTTGACCTTCCCCTGCTCAGGAATGCACTTGGGTTTGGCTTGGCTTGTGCAGGCTCCCCTGGGTTCCTTGGCTTAAGTCAGGGCTGGTAGATTCACAGAGTTAACACCCAGAAGTTGAATATTTCCACAAGTTCCTTTTGATGGTGGGGAGCCTTGCCCAGCTACGCTTTTGCTCCTTTAAAGGCAAGTGAGCAACTAAGCATTCTTGATAAGAAAGGCCTCTAGGCATTTGTCTGAGAATCCTTCTTCCCTCTTCGTCACCAGACAGTAGAATTCCCTTGGTGCAGTCCTTTCCTCTTGCTCATTGTCTAGCCTCAGCAGACCCTCACCTCCTCAGAGCTGAGGCTGGTGCTCCTATACGGGGGGTTCCAAATGTCAGGTGACTGTGGTTTGGCTCCCCAGTCACCTGGGGCGTATGTTAAAGATACAGATTCCAGGAATCCACCCCACATCTTGAATCAGCATTCACCAGGAGCAGGCCCTGGGAATCCTTCTTAAAAGTAAACCCATGCCAGGGGCGCCTGGATAATTCAGTCGGGTCCGACTCTTGATCTCAGCTCAGGTCTTAAGCTCAGGGTCATGAGTTCAAGCCCCACTATGGGCTCCACACTGGGTGTGGAGCCTACTTAAAAAAAAAAAAAAAAATGGGTGCCTGGGTGGCTCAGTTGGTTAAGCGACTGCCTTCGGCTCAGGTCATGATCCTGGAGTCCCTGGATCGAGTCCCGCATCGGGCTTCTCCCTCTGACCCTTCCCCCTCTCATGTGCTCTCTCTCATTCTCTCTCTCTCAAATAAATAAATAAAATCTTTAAAAAAAAAAAAAAAGTAAGCCCATACCGTTCTGATCTGCCGCCAGGCTGGGAGATGCCTGGGCCAATTTAATTGTCCACATCCTGTGATTTGTTTGGCCCCCACCTCTGGGCGGGTTACTGATTCTGTTTTGCTCTCCAGGTCCATGTGAAATCCGAGGGCCTTGCTGTCAAGTTATCACAAGAGATAAACTATGCAAAGAGCCTTTACTATGAACAGCAACTTATGTTAAGACTCAATGAAAATCAAGAGCAGTTGGAGCTGGACTCCTGAGAAATCCCAGCTGCCAGAGAGCCGCTCCCAGACACAAACCCCAGATCAATCAGGAGGAAAGGCCCATAGGCTTGGCCTCAGTCAGAGGCAAAACCAGAATAAGGTTTGGGGGACGATATCAAGAAACGAGGGGAGGATACAAATGGAAACCATATTAATTTGTGGGTGGGGTGGAGGGTTACTTTAGATTATGGGGAAGTAATTTTTAAAAGGTTTTGGTTGAATAACGTTAAAAAAAGTGTACTGAGATAAATCTAATTTTAGATTGCCCTGTATTTTGTTAACATGTATATATGTACAACTGTGTGTTTGTAAATATATAGGAGCATTTCTGGACAGGGCCTGTGATGTGTGTAAAGGTTTGTTAACTGTAAAATAATACAAAATTATATTGGATCTTCTATTGCACTAATTCTACACGTCTAATTCAGGGTACTCTCTTTAAAAAGGCATTCTTGAGAGTTGAAGAATGTTCTGTGTTAGTTTTGGAAACCAGAGAAGTCACAGGAACGAAGACTGAGTGAGACTGGAAGTGCTCTCGCGGGCGCCTTTGAGTCCTGTGGCCCCCAGGGCCGGATCGGGGAGCCGGAGCCGCCCCCGAAGGAGATGCGGGACTGTGGCTCGGAAACCCATCTTTTATTTATTTCCCACTCCCATTTTAAAAGTAGTTCCTAGATTACCACAAATTCATTTTTTCTCCTGACTAATCTCGCCCAACTTTGAGATAAACTGTGTTCCGTTACTGTGTGTGTCTGTGTGTCTGTCTGTGTGCGCGTGCGCACAGCCACGCACGCAGCAGCATTATAAGATTTTCTTGGGTTATCATCAGAGAGGGTCAGTTTGAAACACTGGTAGGCTCTGTTGATTTGGAAGGAAAAACCTCTCACAGAGCTATTTGTTTTAACAAATCAAAAATCCACAGAATTATCCAAGTCCCCAGTAAGAAGGCTCTTCTTTCTGGGCAACAACAGGGAGAAGGTCCTAGGACTCTCCTTTCTGATAAAGCCGCAGGCAGGTACCACAACCACGCAGCCCTGGCCTCAGCAGTGGTAACACTGGACGAGAAGGGAGAGAGTCTCAGAAAAGGGAATGAAATCTCAGTGTTAAAAAGCTGTTTTGTCCGTTTTTCATGGAACCAAGATTTGGCTAGAACATCTCTTGTCCTTGGTTTTAAATTCCAGCCAGTTAACAAGGCCTGGTATGAGTGCCCCCCTCCTCCTGGGTCTTGTTTTTGCTGTTTCCCTTTTCTGTAAGGAATAAACACATTGGGAGGGGGGGCTCGCTCTAGAATGAATGACTAGCCTTGTGACTTTTTAATTTTCATTTTAATAAAGCTAATCAGTTTCTATGACCTTGTCACACATAGCTGAGATCTAAAATGACTCAGTGGATCAGCGGATGTGTAGAAGGTTTTGGTGTTTATAACTCATGACCCAAACCCTTCCGAGACGCAGATGAAGCTGATTTGTCCATCTCACTGCCCCCTCACCTCTGCGAGTGTGTGCACGTGTGTGTGTGTGTGTTTTCAAAGAAGCGGGAAGGGAGCTTTAGCACAAGTGCTCAAGAGCTTTTGCCAAATAGTGTTTCCAAGGTTATTGTCTTGAACCCCAAGGTCTTTGTCGTCTTCACGGACTCTAAGTTGGTGGATTGCAAAATTGGAAACTTGGCTTGGGAAGGATTGGGGTGGGTTTTGGTTTGTTGTTTGTTTGGCAGTCATGACTCTCCTGCTCACACACAAGATCTCCTGCTGCAGGGCAGCCCAGTGTCACCTGCTGCGGGTCCTCCTCACCAGCCGCCCCGTCCGTGCCCCACAAGTCCACCTTGTGGTTTTTGCCATCAGTGACCCACTGCCAGAGACCACGATCTCTTAAAGATGAGACTCTTAGAAGGGTTGATTGCCTTGGTGAGCCTTCTGTCGCTTTCTGGAATGAAGTCAGGGGAATTGCGTGTGACTGAGGAGGGCGGCCCTCAGCCCCTGTGGCAGCTATGATGCAGGGAGCCGAGCTGCTTCCCGTGCAGAGGTTTAGCGATGCCCTCCTCCCTGCTCCTTTCTAATTTTAATCAGCTCTAGAAATAGTCGCCCATCCTGGTGGATTGCGCAAGCCCTCGCCGAGCACCAGACAAGTCTGAGAAGACGCTAGAGCTTCTCAGGCTCTCTGCCCTCGTGGCCCCCACGCCGGGCTCCGGGGGTGGTGGGTGGGGGAGGGAGGCTTCGGGGAGGGGGCGTCCTTGGACACAGTTTCCTGCTTGGCCAGGAAAGAATTCAAAGCTCTGAAGGAAGCAGGCCCTGCCCCGGGCTTCTTGAATGCCCTGGTTCTTTTTAAATTGGTGTTTAGCCCGTGAGGTCTGAGACTTTGTTATGATAATTTCTCCCAATTTTCATGCTGTCCCAAATACAGAGTTTCTCTCTGAGAAAAGTAAAAAAGAAATTGAATGAGGAGAAATTGGATAAGGAGAAATCAAAAGCCATCCTAATTCCCCAGTTGGCCAACCCACAGGGCTGGTTGGCCAGAGCTGGTCCGGGGCCGGCCGGGGGGGGGGGGGGGGGGGGGGGGGCGCGCGGCGGCGCCTCCACCCCCCCAGGGAAGCAGGGTGAGGGGGGGATGCAGCCCCTCACCAGCCCCGGCACGCCTGCTGCCTGGTGGGGACTCACCTGGATGTTCAGGAGGCTCTAGGGCCACGTTGTTTTTAAGCATCATCTGTGCCTCAAAATACCATAGTAGCTGCTTGATAAAACCTGAAATTAAAATATCTGGTTCTCTATTGTGTAAACATGATTACATACGGTCACCAATCTGTTAAGACTCTTTCGTCTGTTTCACATGTCAGAGTCGTTATTTTTCTTCCTGTGGAATAAAACGCTTTATTGACTTCCCAGACAGGTTGTTTGCTTCTGGTTTCTTGGTATTCCACAGATTCTAGAACCATCGCCAGTGACAGATGCCAAGCATATTACGATGTTCACAGTAACACGCAGCCTCTCCCCAAGCTCCAGGGAAGCACAGTACTGGGGCAAAGTCCTCACCTTGAAGAAACGCTCACCTTTCCTCCTCCAGAGCCCAGCTTTGTGCGGGCAGCTCCTCCCCTCCCCCGATTCGGGTGACTGACTAGGCTAGGCATCGGCGGGATGGAAGTTGTCATGTTTGCTGAGAAGGGGGGACTTCGGGGGAACAGGTTTAGAGCTCACTTTGTATGTGGTAAGTTCAAGGTGCCTACTTGACGCCGCTGGAGATGTCAGGAAGGCAGTGGGCATGCGAGTCTGGAGCTCAAGAGAGAAGTCCAGGCCAGAGGTGCCCCACTAGGAGTCATCAGCATCCAAATGACAAGTGGAGCCTGGGTGAAATCCCCAAAGCAGTGAGTTGAGTGGGGCTGGCAAAAAAAAACAAGAACAAGAGGCCCCAGATCTGAGCCTTGGGGCTCCCCAAAGTTCAGAGTGTGGGCAGGTGGAGAGGAAGAGTGCAGGAGACGGCAGGAGCATCCAGAGACACAGGCATGAAGCTGGGAGGGTGTGGGTCCTGGAAGCTGAGTCCAGAAAGGTTTCAGAGAGGAGAGCGGTTATCAAATGCTGCTGCTAAGTCAGATGAGGACGGACAATACTGGGCTTCCAGCATCGAGGCCCTGGAGCCTTCTCGAGCAGCTTCAGTGGAGCGGAGAGGGGTTAGAAGCCGGATGGCATTAGAGCCCAGAGGAAAATGGTAGGGGGGACATTGGCAACAAGGAATATCGGCAACTCTCTGGAGGAACCTGGCTAGAAATGGAGGGAGAGAAGTGACTGGTACTTCGAGAAGGGCGGGGGGTCGGGGGGCTTGATAATCAGTCGGGCAGTGAAAGGGGAGAACGGAGACTAGCCAGGAAGAGGAGTAGATGTGGTGGAGACTTCAGGAAATCCTCATTTCCTCGTTTCCATTGCTTCTCCTTCTCAGATCAGCAGAGAGGGAGCATGGGGCGGGACGTGATGGAGATTTGGAGGAGCGGGGGAAACTGGAAGACAGACATCTGAGATCATGGGAAAGTGAGCAGACCAGGGAGGTACGGACAGTAGGTCAGCCAGGAAACATGAAAGGCCCATTCGAGGTTGGGGATCATTAAAGTGAGACCAGGCAGCCTGGTTCTGGTTTTCTCCAGCCACACTCAGCCGCACGATTTAGCGTGGAATAGGCAAAGAATTGGATTTAATCAAGAACCGTCCCCTCCTGCCCATTCAGATGTTCCAGCCACCATGGCCCAACTGGAGCTCAGCAAGAGAGCCAGCCAGAACCAAATGTCAAACAGAAATCCGAGAGCTCAGAGAAGAGAAGGGAGGGGCTACACTTTCCAAACCAAAGCACGCAGCCAGAGACTATGCCCTTCCAAGTGGGAGAGACTCCAGGAGCTGTGGCTAACGCCCTGAAAGGCAGACCGCACAGCTAGAATAGTTCAGGGGCTCTGGGCAGGGGGGCAATGGGGGAGGACAAGCTGTCCTCTGAGCACTCTGGGCCTTGGAGAAACCTAGCACAGAAAGGGCGTGCCTGTCACTTCTGCCTGCCTTCCAGCTCCTCGGTCCACCTGTTCACGGGGAGGCCAGGTCCTGCCCAGCTGCTACTGGTCCAAGCTTCCTTTCTCTGGCGGGGGAGGGGGGGGTGATTCGAGCAATCATAGACACCAGAGGAAGAAGAACTTGTTGCTGGAGAAAACTGTTGAAACTTTTAGAATTAGCTTAGATCTTTTTTCATACAAACGCAAAGCAAAAATAGGATGTCACATATCATATGAAAGCAGGTAACTGCAGTATTTGCCCCTCTGCCCCTGCATATCCCCCTCTGATAGCCTCGTGCAGAACAAGGCCACAATAAACAAACATCCTCCCGGTTTATGGGCACGTTTGGGGGTAGGGGCGGGCACTCCCTTGGTTCCATGGAGTAGACTCCTGGGAGCTGGTTGCAGTGGGGATGTACGCCAGGTCATTTCCCAAACCCGCTGCTGGGGTTGTGGAGAGCTGTGGCATCTGAGGTGTGGGCCAGTCTGATGGGCACAGAGTGGTGTCCTGTCTTTACTTGGCTGTCTTCTCATTTGTAGGGACCCGTCAGCAATGACTGCCGAAGGACAGCAGCTGACCTCTCAGCATCCATTCTTAGGACCACTTTGATTTTTCCCCTGTTTAACCTTTTTTTTTTTTTTTTTAATGTCCTACGTGATGTGGATAGATTTCCTGATAGGGCGCCACCCTTACTCCCTGGAATAAGCCCCATTTGGTCAGAATGTGTTAATGTGTTATTCTTTTGATACATTTCCTGGCTCCATTGGCTAATATGTTGAGTCTCTGCATCTTTAAAGTGAGAGGGCTCCATCATTTTCTCTATGTGCGTCAGAGGTTAGAATTAAAATTACTCCAGCTTCATAAAATGGGGCAGGGAGATGCCCTCCATTTTCTCTGGCTTGTGATACTTAAATTACCTGAGAATTTCCTGTTCTCATTTTTTAAAGTTAGATGGAAGGTTCTAGACTCTTCTTCAATGGCTCCCCTTCGTCATCACCCCCCTGTGCATTCTGCTAATTGGAACGTCCAGTTTCCATTTCTTCATGTGTCCATTTTGGCAGGAGGTTTGGTGGGGGTTTTTTGTTTGTTTTTTTCAATTCTTCAGTTCTGATAGGTTTTTCCTGTGTTGCTAGACATTTGCTTGTGTTCTCCTTCAGATGATTTGAATACCTCGAGGTCTGAGTCTGGTCATTTCTCTTTCTCCTTCCTAATCTTGCGTATTAGTTATTTATTGTTCTTTTCAAAGAACCCCAGTTTGGGATTTGTTTCTCTTTGTTATTTTGTTTTATTATTTTGTTGATTACACCTCTAATCTTTTATTTCCCCTACCTGGCTTATTTTGATTTCTTTTACTTCTCCTATCTTGCTTTCTAAGATGAGTGCTCAGTTTTGTTTTGTTTTGTTTTGTTTTGTGTCACCCTTTCTCCTTAAACAGAGATGGCATTTTTGGGTTATAAATTTTCTTCTGAATACAGCTCTGTTTCGCTCAGGTTTGGGTATGAAGTATCCTCTCGTTTTCTGTGTAGTTTTTACTTGTGCTTTAGATTTCTTCTTTGAGCTAAGAGCTACCTAGGAATAGGTCATTTCTAAATATTAAATTTATCCTCGCTAAATTAGTTATTTCAAATATTATTGGATTATAAGCAGTAAATGTAACCGAAGATTTCTGCATTTTTAAAAAATGTGCTGTAGTTTTCTTTTTGTCCAAGTACTTGATCGATTTTTTATAAATGTCCCACGAATATAGGAAACAAAAGCGTATGCTCTTTGAGGCTTGTAATGAGAGGTGCGTACATACATCCATACTTACGCAGATAGAAGTTTGAGTTTGTAGACTATATTAATGAAATCCTGTATGGTCTGACTTATTTGTGTGTAAGAGAGCTCTGACCCACATCTTTAAGTGGCCAGAGAAGCGAGTTCAAACTTACACGTACTCCCCTGGAAAGTGCATAAAGTAAACAAACTTAGAAGAAAGAAAAAACCAGCAGCCTTAATTAAGCTGCCTCCAAGCAATGCAGTTGGAACTTCAGAGGGACCTGGGAGCTGGGCCCACCCACTTGTCGCCTTCAGGGAGCCCAACCGCTTCTCCCACAGCCCTGACCCAAGCAGCACGCCCAGTGTAAATAGTTCCCAGGGGGTAATAAAACCTCACACCTCCTGCTTATTCCGAGCAGCCTCAAAAACACAAAAAAGTCATGGATACATTTTGCCTTGGAGTAAATGGATGCATCCAGACCAAACTGACCCTTGGAAGCCCTGAACAATTGAGCCCCAGAGGGAGGGCGTCTGGGGAGAGGGGTTGAGATGACTTTAGCGGGGGATGTCCTGCCTTCGGGGCATGTTTTCCTAAGGCACTTAACTTTAGGGGTACACGGAGACTTCTGGGAAGTTCGGCCCAGCCTCCAGAAAGGCAGCTCCCAGTTTGTTTGATGGACCCATTCCTAGGCATGCCCGGACCACACAGCTGTGGAGCCTCTGCCCGTCCAAAAACAGGGAGGCACTGTCCACCCTTGTTGTGAGCAGCTACCTGGGTTCAGGCTCAGGACTGGGTGCCAGGGATATGGGATGAGTAGGGTGACACTCTCACTGTCCTACCGGGTTCGTGGACCTCGGGGTGGGGCACGGAAGACTTCACTGGGGAAGGGACAGGGAGCCGGAGTCCAGAGGGCTGAGAGGAGCTAGTGACACAGATGAGACAGGGGTGCCCCCGTGAAGTCCTGGACATGGGAGCTGCTCGGCACATTTGAGGACTGGAGTACGATGAGCTGAAGCTGAAGAGACGTGGCTAGGGGCCAGGCCATGTTGGACTTTGTAAGCTATATGGGCAAAGGTTGTAAGCAGAGGATTTCACTGTAAGACTGGCATCTATAACTACCTCTCTAAAAAATAAAATAAAATCTCTCTGGCTACAAAATGGAGCCTGGGTAGAATGAGTCCAGAGTGGAAGCCTGCTGCACAAGTCCAGGTAAGAGACGGTGGGGGCAGTGGAGATCGAAGTGTATAGATGGGATACGCTTTTGAGGAAGAATAGATGAGACAGAGGGATGGATCTAATGTCTAATAAAGATTAGGGGAAAACGGGGTATCAAGGGTAGTTCTCGGGTTTGCAGCTTAAGTAACCAGGTGACCGGTGATGTGATTACCAAGATGGGGGAGCATTAGAGAAAGAGCTGGATGTTTATGGCTGTTCAATATGTGTTGGATGCTAAATGAATAAGTGAATGTCTTCTCAGGTTATGGGCATACTCGGTTTAAGACATCAGTGACCTTTTAAGCAGAGATGGTGGGCAGTTCAGAGCTCGAGAGAGTGGCTTGCCTGTGAGCAGTGTTGGTGTCATGGAAGTCGATTAGATTATGGGGAGAGCAGCACGTGAGAGGAGGAGGGCCGGACCAAGCCTGGGAACTCCAAAGTCTAATGGGTGAATGTAGGAGCAGGAGCTAGTAAAGGAGGCTGAGAAAGAGTGCCCAGAGATGCAGGTAGAAAAGGAGGAAAGAATGTTTCAAGATGGTGGATGTGATCAGCTGGGTTGAATGGTGTTGAAAAGTCAAGATGTATGTTGGATTCAACCGTCTGGAGGACGTTCCCCGTAAAAAAAGTTTGTTGGAACGATGGAAGCAGAAGCTGAATCAGGGCGAGATGTGGATGGCAGATCAAGTGTAGGTAGCAAGTGTCCTTTTCTGTGACAATGACCCACCAAAGGTGAGAGTGGCAAGTCTAAAAATGTATGATAAAATTCTCCTCCTCTTAAAAATCTTTAGTGGGCTTAAGTTCCATTGAGTTTTAATAGTATATAGGTAAGCTCCACATTAGCATGTTTGTAGTACTTATCCTTTAATAAGCCTTGTATTCCACATGGAAATGAATTCCGAGACCCCCACCCCCACCCCAGTTATGCAGTGGTCTCCCAACACACAGACTCAGCTATACCCTTCAGTTGGAGAGGAGATTCTAATGACTTGGAGTTGTTGTTCAAGCCTACTCTGGGCACAGTTAAAGTCTCCAACCCCTGTTTGACTACATGCCTGCGTCTGAGTAGTATTGTGAAGTCAGTGATGATAGGCAATGATTGTAAGACAAGGCAATAGAACTTGAGTCATTTTATGTGACCACTCGCAGTTTTTAACTTGTGCTTAAGATTTTAAACAGTGAAAAAGAGTGCAGACCATAAAGTGTAACATCTTTGTGTGGAAAGTGCAAATTTTAGTTTGTAAATGAAATATAAAGAGAATAGAGCACTCTTATCAGTGGTGTAACTTATTAGTTGCCAAAATTGTACCTTTTGCCAATGTGTTGATTTAATTAAAATTCACTTACTACCGGGGGCGCCTGGGTGGCTCAGTCGTTAAGTGTCTGCCTTTAGCTCAGGTCATGATCCTGGGATCCTGGGATCGAGCCCCACATCGGGCTCCCTGCTCGGCGGGAAGCCTGCTTCTCCCTTGCCCACTCCCCCTGCTTGTGTTCCTGCTCTCGCTGTGTCTGTCAAATAAATAAAATCTTAAAAAAAAAAAAAAAAAATTCACTTACTACCAGACAGTTATTTAAATAAACATTTATTATGTAGGTCTATAACCAAACAAATAAAAATTCAAACCATTAAGTATAAAATATACATAAAAAGATTAAGTAGTTGTGCCCTTCTTTGAACTTTAATACTTATTTAATGCTTACTGACATCTTTGAAAAGTTCAATAAAATTTTAAACAGCATTTCTGTCCTTGTTACTATTATTTGTTTCATTCACGATTATTACTGGAGATACTTTTGATATATTGGCAAGGGGGATGTTGAAACAATCCTCTGAGTTTCAAGTACACCAGGTATGCCATTGGCCCAAGGTGAGAATCCTTGGGGATGCCCAGGTCTGCTATCCCTAAAGATGGGGCAGAAATTGGGTCCAACAACCAGGGAGACCAGACTGAGCCAAGGCCCCCAGTGGCCCTGATGAGAGGAATTCACAGAAGGCTAGGAACACAGCACACCTTCAGTACAGCCTGAATTGGGGTAGGGAAAGGCAAATGAGAGAGGCGAGATATAAAATGAAAGGACCCTGAAGTGGAATCTTGTACTAGTTTGGAATGAACTCGTTTTCAGTCCTTTGCCCCACTATGCCATGCCCCAGGCAACAATAATCCTGTCCACAGAGGCAACTACTTTCAACTCTTTTTTCTTTTTTTTTTTTTAAGATTTTATTTATTTGACAGAGAGAGACACAGCGAGAGAGGGAACACAAGCAGGGGGAGTGGGAGAGGGAGAAGCAGGCTTCCCGCCAAGCAGGGAGCCCGATGCGGGACTCGATCCCAGGACCGTGGGATCATGACCTGAGCCGAAGGCAGACACTTAACGACTGAGCCACCCAGGTGCCCTCAACTCTTTTTTCAATTTCTTCTGGTATCTACCACATGTTTCTACTACCTGTTCTTGATTTCTTCCCATCAGAGGTGTTATCTACTGATTTCCTACTGTGGAGAATTAGGATTTAGTTATTTCTACCCACCCCCCCTACACACACACAATATTCCATGCCGAAAAAAGAAAAGAGGGACATTATTACAGATCCTATAGACATTTAAAGGATAACAAGGGGATGTTATGAGTAACTTTTTGCCTTTAAATCTGACAATTCAGATAAAATGGACACATTTCTTGAAAGATACAAATTACCAAAATTGACAGAAGAAATAGAAAATCTGAATAGCCCTAGATCTATTAAAGAAATGAAATTTGTAATTAAAAAACTTTCCACAAAGAAAAGTCAGGCCCGGATGGCTTCATTTGTGAATTCAGTCAAACATTTAAGGGAAAATTAGTGTCAATCCTATACAAATCCTTTCAGAAAACAGAAATCATTTCCAAATCATTTTATTACTCTGACACCAAAACCAGAGGTTTTACAACAAAAGAAAACTAAAGACCAATATCCCTCAACACAGATGCAAAATTTCTTAACAGTTTTTTAGCAAATAAACTCAATGAGTCATGTAAGCCAATTGAAAATAAGCAAACAGTTCAACAAACACTTCACAAGAGAAATATACAGAGGGCCAAAAAGCACATGAAATATGTGCAGTATCGGGGCACCTCGGTGGCTCAGTCATTAAGCGTCTGCCTTCGGCTCAGGTCATGACCCCAGGGTCCTGGGATCGAGCCCTGCATCGGGCTCCCTGCTCAGCGGGAAGCCTGCTTCTCCCTCTCCCACTCCCCCTGCTTGTGTTCCCTCTCTCACTGTCTCGCGCTATCAAATAAATGAAATCTTTAAAAAAAATGTGCACGGGCGCCTGGGTGGCTCAGTTGGTTAAGCGACTGCCTTCGGCTCAGGTCATGATCCCGGAGTCCTGGGATCGAGTCCCGCATCGGGCTCCCTGCTCGGCAGGGAGTCTGCTTCTCCCTCTGACCCTCCTCCTTCTCATTCTCTCTGTCTCAAATAAATAAATAAAATCTTTAAAAAAAATAAAAAAAATAAAAAAAATGTGCAGTATCACTCAGAAAAATGCAGATTACAACCATGACAAAATACCACCACACACCTATAGAATATTAAAGTTACAACATCCAGGGGCGCCTGGGTGGCTCAGTTGGTTAAGTGACTGCCTTCGGCTCAGGTCATGATCCTGGAGTCCCAGGATCGAGTCCCGCATCCGGCTCCCTGCTCAGCGGGGAGTCTGCTTCCCCCTCTGCCCTCTTCCCTCTCGTGCTCTCTGTCTCTCATTCTCTCTCTCTCAAATAAATAAAATCTTAAAAAAAAAAAAAGTTACAACATCTGATAATAGCAAGTATTGGCAAGGGTGTGGAACACATGGAATTCTCATACATCACTGGTGGAAATGTCAAGTAGTAAAACTAGTTTGGAAAATAGCTTGGAAGTTTCTCAGTTAAACACACTTACCACAGGACCCATCTGTTCTACTAGTTGCCTACCCAAGAGAAATGGACACATGTCCACACAAAGACTTCTACACGAATGTTTAATCATAAGAGCGGAAAATTGGAGACAACGCAAATGTCCATCAACAGGTGAATGAATAAAAAAAAGATGGAGTATATCATAAGGATGGAATACAACTCAGCAGGAGGCCTGAGCAAACTACTGACATGCATGCCGAGAGACAGAAGTTCTCCTTAGGGAACCACTGAGATAGTGCAGGCAAAACAACAGACACACAAAAAAGAACCAACCTGGTACTTTGGGGATATGTGATCAGGAAGGAAAGGACAAGGTCATGGTACTTCTTAGGTTGGACATTTGCCCTTGTTGCCTGACCAGAAGTCAGTTCTCCCTTCTTCTGGAAATAGACCCTAAATTCCTTTTGGGAAACCATCTCTCATCCACTGTCTGTTCTCGTAGTTCAAGAGGGGCTCCAGCCCCTAAGGGAGAGGCAGGAACTCAGTCCTGGCTAGCCAGACAACCCGGTCTTCCTAGCGACTGTCTTCCTAACATCCCCTAGGGGGGATATTCTTCCTAGTGACTGTCTATATATATAATCCAATTGCCAACCGGTGCAATCCTATCTCTGGATACAGGGATTGATTCTGGAATGGACACTTGGTCCAATCAGAGTGAATCCAGGGAGTTGGGCAGAAGTCACCAGGAAGAGATACTTTCTTTCCACTGGACTGGAACCTGGAGCTGTCAGGAACCAGCATGTCAGGAGGGCCTGCCTGCGCCTGAAGCCAAATGGAGAGAGGCTGACCCAAGAGATGAAGGGAGGCCAGGTCCTGAGGACATCACTCGAGGCACTGGGCTTTTTAAGTCTGTTCAAAGGTCCATTTACTTATGAAGGTCACTTGCAACAGGAAGGGTGTTGACTGCACTCCTTGAATGTGGAGAACTGGGAGGTGAGTTTCATTTTGGACGCAGTGAACCTGCGGCCTATGGACCATCCATTCAGCAGTGTTGGAAAGATAAGGATTTAGGAGTCATCCCGTTGGAGATTATTCTTTAAATAAACCGCAGAGTAAATGACAGTGCTCTGAGAGGGCATAAGGTGACAAGAGACAGGAGCTAAGGTCGGAGCCCTGGGGAGACCTGATGGAGGGATCGAGAGGGGATGAGGAGCCAGGGAAGGTCAGAAAGGAAGTGAAGATGGCCGGCTCTGCTCTGAGTTCAGGTTGAACAAGACTGAAAAGAGCCCAACGGATGTGGAAACTAGACCGTTGGTGAGTGTCACCCCAACAGTTCTGGGAATGGTGGGTGTCAAAATAAGATCCAAAGGTGAAGAGGTGAGTGTAGATGTCTCCAAAATTGGACTGCAGGGGAGAAAGAGTGAGGGAGGGTTTTTTTTTTCCTTTGTAAGTGCTTTATGAACAGCGGAGAGGTGGGCATGCTCGTGGACAGGAAAGAAGCCAGGGGGAAGGGGGATGGTGAAGGTGAGAGAATAATTTAGGGGTGGGTGGAATGCAAGGAAATGGAATCTCAGATGCGGGAGCAGAAGGCCTCATAGTGAAGAGCAGGCCTCTTGCTTCTGAGACGTGTCCAGTTGTACTTTGATACATTAATCAGTGTGTTTTATGTTCTCAGTTTTTTTTCCTGTGGGTTTTTTGTTCTATTTTGTTTTTTACTCAAACTAGATTAGGGGGCCTCAGGGCCTCCAGAGGGACAGGCATCAAGCAGGGAAGCAGAACCACACGGTTATCAGGGGATCAATCAAGATTGGGTTGTAGGAGTGAGACCACACCCATCTGGCAGGTGAAGGTTTCGAGGGGAGTTCGATCAGAACAAGGTCGTTAGGGGCGCCTGGGTGGCTCAGTTGGTTAAGCGACTGCCTTCGGCTCAGGTCATGATCCTGGAGTCCCTGGATCGAGTCCCACATCGGGCTCTCTGCTCGGCAGGGAGTCTGCTTCTCCCTCTGCCCCTCCCGACCCTCCCCCCTCTCATGTGCTCTCTCTCTCTCTCTCAAATAAATAAATAAAAATCTTTAAAACAAAACAAAACAAACAAGAAAGAACAAGGTCGTTACTGTCCCGGTGCTGGGGAGTGCACAGGACTAAGGAGGGGGCTCAGGAACAGCTTTGGAAGATTCTTGGTTCTTTGTGGCTGCCCTCTTGAGTTTGCAGCAAAGGGTCTGGGGCGGGGTGGGTGTTGGTCCACAGCACCGTCCATCAGGAACGATCAGGGGCAAGAGCAAGGACCGACTGGAACAGCCTTGACCCAACAATGACCTTCAAAGCCCAGTGGCCACTGCTCACTTTTGCCTCCCAGATCTCAGGCGCCTTCCCTTTTGATGACTCTACCTTGGACACATTCAGGAAGAGAGTCTGAGAAACCCAGTTCTTAGTGTGACCAAGTAGATGCAGATTGTCTTACAGAAGTGTAATGCAAGTCACATACATAATTTAAGATTTTCTAGGAGTCACGTCTTACAAAAAGGAAAAAGAAATTGAAAATTAATTTTAATAATATATTTAACTCATCTGTCCAAAATACTCTCATTCAGTGTGTAATTAGTATAAACAAGAATTAATGAGATATTTTGCACCACATCTTTCAAATCTGGTGTGTGCTTTATACTTCCGGAGTGGAGTTTATTGTAAGGAGTCCATTCAGACTAGGCACATTTCAAGAGTCACAGGTTGCTGCCACACTGGACAGAACAGAAGGAGATGATAGGACAATCCATGGCTGGCTGTTACACAGAAACACAAAGAAAATGCTTTTGGAAGTGGCTGACTCCTGAGCCCTCAGGGAATGCAGGCTGGGAACTTGATGTGAAGAGCCCTGTTCACAGAATGGGCCCTGGCCCCAGCTGGGGAGCGGCCTTCAGCCTTCTTGGCCAGCACATCATCTGCTCCCTGTCTCAGTCGAGAGAGACTAACTGTGTCACCCACGACTGTGACCCCACTTGACTCTGCATGTGGACATAATCTTTTGTAATAGCTCAGGGCTCTCCCAGCCCCTCAGGATGGCGGTGGGCTGGACAGTGGAGGGGCGGCTGAAGGTGGTTAGCAAGGGGCAGGCACCCCTCCCTGTGCTGGACGGAGCTGAACCAGCTGGACAGTGGTGGACGGAGTCCCATGGGCTGTCTCCTCCATCCCCGGCCCTCCTGGACCCCCGAGTGTGGCCAGAAAGGCCACCATAAAGATTCACGCCTCTGAGTGAAGTCCTGGGTCCTCGGGGAGTTTCTTGGATGGAGGGCAGATTGCTATCAGATACTCAGCCCTGGTCTGTGGGGGTCATGAATCTGTTTGGTTTTGGAGTTTTGTGGGAACACATTTCGATGAGAGGAGGATGAGGAACAGTCAAGAAGACCGCAGAGAGAATGCAAGACCCACGGGCTCCAGGGTTGGCTGTGGAAGCAGAGAGAATAGAGGGAAGGAGGGTGCTGAGTTGACAGTTCTGTCGGCCTTAGGGAAGGTTACTCCAGGTCTAATTGGCCATGGAATTTGGGGAGCGTCTCCCCTGAAGACCCCTAGGGATTCAAAGAGGCAGGAAGGCCATCTGTTTCGCTCCTGTTTGGGCTCCCGGAGCCTGGCTTTGTTTGCTAACCACCAATATCAGATTGGGCAACTCTGCAAATAAAACCAAGGCCTCTGGCTAGCTGCCCAGGTTGTTTAAAGTCCCAGCAGAGAGGCAGCAGATGTGGAACAGGACAGGGCAAGAGCCAGGCCTCGGTGGCCGGGTCTGACCCCAAGGCACCTCAACACCTGCCTGTCCCCGTGTTTCTCAGCACAGGAGTTAGTGATGATGCACTTCACTCAGTTCATTTCAGAAGATGACTCTGATGATGTTCTAAAAGCTGAGGTATTGGGGAAGGAGGCATTCTACCATCTTGCAGCTCACATTTTGACCCTCAGCGTTGTTCTGTTCATCCAGTCATCTCATCAAGAGAGGCCACCCAGATGACGACAGAGAATGTCTGTGAATATTAGTGTTTTGATTCAATAATCCATAATGCTGAAAGTATGTCCACAGACTGATGTGACCAGGAGACTTGCCTACCACTCATGTCTTGTCAACTTAACCTAGTCTATGGTCGAATTGTTGGGTTTAAAAGTCCTTCAGATTTTCTTGATGGGATTTCTGAAGCATGTCTGTTTAGAAGATGAAATACAGTATTTGGAAAGGGAACAGGAAGTAAGGTAGACTATGTGAGTATTGTTTGTTACACACTGTCTTCTGCCATCTGTGTTTGTTTTTATTTATGCTTTCTTATCTTTTTCCTCCCTCCCACTCTTACCATCCAGAACCAGCTTCCCTCCCTGGTTCCTTATGTATTTATCCAGGGAGATACACATAAACTATATCTATCATCTATCTATCTATCTATCTATCTATCTATCTATCTATCTATCTATCTATCTATCTATCTATCTATCATCTATCTATCTATCTATCATCATCTATCATCTACTTACCTTCCTATCTACCTACCTATCTATCATCTATCTGTTTATCTATCAAGGTAATGACCTATATACCTATATACTTTGCTTGTTTTTGTTTTTTTTTTTTTAAGATTTTATTTATTTATTTGAGAGAAAGAGAGAGAGTACAAGCAGGGGAGCAGCAGAGGGAGAGTGAGAAACAGGCTCCCTACTGATCAGGGAGCCCTACGTGGGGCCTGATCCCAGGACCCCAGAATCATGACCCTAGCCGAAGGCAGATGCCCAATGACTGAACCACACAGGCGCTCCTTGCTTGCTCTTGCGTAATTCTATTTATACTTTTCCTCCTTTGTGCTATTGTTGTATATTTTATTTCTACACCCGTTATAAACACCATCATACATTTCTATTATTTTTGCTTTAACTAGTCAATATTCTTTTAAATAAATTTTTGTAAACACCCACCATGTTTACCATTTCTGATGCTCTTTATTTCTTCTGGCAGATCTATGATTCCATCTGGGATCATCCTCTTTAGCTGTAAGCATCCTCAGTATTTGTTGTAGTGACGTTCTGCTGAAACAAATTATCTCATTTTCATTTTCCTGAAAATGTCTTTATTTTATCTTGAGTTTTGAAGGTTATTTTCATTGGAAAAAGAATTTTAGGCTGGTAGTTTTCTTTCAGCACTTTAAAGATGTCATTCTATTATTTTTTAGCTTCCCATGTTTCTGATGAGAAGTCAGCCATTATTGTTGTTCTCTTGAATGTGATGTGTCCTTTTTTACTTTAGCTGATTCCTAAGAATGTTCCTTTTATCTTTGGATTTTAGTAGTTTGACTATGATGATCTAGGTATGGTATTTTTTAATTTACCTTCCTTGGGATGTACTGAGTATCTTGAATCTGTGGATTGATACCTATCATTTTGATACCTTCATTTTGGAAAATGGCCACTATCTCTTGAAATATTTTCTCTCTCCCATTTTCTTTCTCTTCTCATTTTGGAACTACAAATACATCAGCCTATTCAATATTGTCACACAGCCCTTGGGTGCTCTGTCCTATATTTTATTATTCCTTTTTCCTCTGTGTGCTTCAGTTTGGATGATTCTGTTGAGAATGACCAAACTCATTCTTCTGCTATGTCCAATATGCTATTAAGTGCTTCCAAAGAATTATTCATTTCATCTACTACATTTTTCAGTTCAAGAATTTCCATTTAAGGGCGCCTGGGTGGCTCAGTTGGTTAAGCGACTGCCTTCGGCTCAGGTCATGATCCTGGAGTCCCAGGATCGAGTCCGCATCGGGCTCCCTGCTCGGCAGGGAGTCTGCTTCTCCCTCTGACCCTCCTCCCTCTCATGCTCTCTGTCTCTCATTCTCTCTCTCTCAAATAAATAAATAAAATCTTTAAAAAAAAAAAAAAAAGAATTTCCATTTAAAATATTTCAGGGGTGCCTGGGTGGCACAGTCGGTTGAGCGTCTGACTCTTGGTTTTGGCTCAGGTCATGATCTCAGGGTGCACTGTGCACTCAGGGTGGAGTCTGCTTAAGACTCTCTCTGCCCCTCCCCACTGCATGCACTCTCTGTCTAAAAGAAATAAAATTTTTAAAAATAAAATAAAATATTTCATTTCTGTGCTGAATTTCCCCATTTGTGCAAGTGTTTTGATCACTTTTTCCATTAAATCCTTCAATACATTTATATATTTTAGTCTTTGTCTGCCAATTCCAACATAAGGAATATATTGAGTTTGGGGCTATTGATTATTCTCTTGACTATGGGTCACATTTCCTGCTTCTTTACATGTTTAGTAATTTTTTTATTATATGCTAGACATTTTGAATGTTATATTGTGGAGACTCTTAATTATGATATCATGCTCTGAAGAGTGGTGTTTTATTTTTTCTGGTAGGCAGTTAAATCACAGAAGGATTATCTTGATCTTGTTGAGAACTGATTTTAGACTTTGTTAATGTGAGTTTATTTCAGTTTTGCCCATAGTCCTAGGGTGGAGCCCTTACATGTATGGTGTAGCCCTTCTAAACAGTAAACTTCCTGGGTTTTCAGGGGAATTCTCAGGGTATTCACTGGTATTTCTTCTCTCTAGATGGGCCAGAACTCCAATATCACCTTAGCACTAAGACCTCTGAAATCTCTGTTCAGCTTTCAGCCTCCAAGCAGGTTTTCTCCTAGACGTGGTGGAGTCTTGTCCTGTACATGCATATCTTAGAATTCAGCTACAGACCCAAAGGGAATCTCTAAGCAACTTTTTGGGGCTCTATCTCTGCTGCCTCTTCTCTGTAGTTCTCTCTTCTTTGGTAATCTGCCCCCAAAATTTTAGCTGTCTTAGCAACCCTAAACTCTGAACTCTCTTTTCTCCACCCAGTGAGACTAGCTCTCTGCTTGGAATCTACTTCCCTGTGCCACAGTTTGAAAATTACTCCCAGGCAGAAAGTCAGGGCGAGTGTGGAGCTTAGTCTTGTGTGCTCTCCTTCCCTTAAGGATCATAGCTTTTCATTGACTGTGGTTCAATGCCTGATCTATAGTTATTTATGACAGGCAGATAAGTCCAATACAGCTATTCTGCTCTGGATAGAACCTGAAATTTCTCCTGTTCTTCTCTGAGCCCTTTCTAATTAAGTTTTTATCCTCAAGACCCCATCCTTGGAGGCGCCTGGCTGGCTAACTCAGAAGAGCATGCAACTCTTGATCTCAGGATCATAAGTTCGAGCCCCATGTTTGGTGTAGAGGTAACTTAAAAATAAAATCTTAAAAATAAAAAAGACCCCATCCTTTTCAAGGTTATCATTGACCTCCACTTTGTCGATTCTCATCTTCATTATAAAGTCTCATCTAACCTGAACAATCAGCAGCATTCTTCACTGTTGATCACTTTCTTATTCTTTTTTTTTTTTTTAAGATGTTATTAATGTATTTGAGAGAGAGAGAGAAAGAGCGTGATTGAGAGAGAGCACAAGCACGGGGAGGGGGAGAGGGAGAAGCAGACTCCCTGCCGAGCAAGGATTCTGATGTGGGGCTCGATCCCAGGACCCCGGGATCATGACCTGAGCCGAAGGCAGACGCTTAATGACTGAGCCACCCAGGCGCCCCATCATCACTTTCTTATTCTTGAAGCACTTTTTTTCTCCACTTGTTTTCCCAGAAACCAATTGTTTCTTTGTTTTCCTCCTACTTCACTGACAGCTCCTCTGAAGTTTTCTTTGCTGGTGCCTTTTCACCTTCTTGGCCTCCAAATGTTTGAAAGCCTTGGGACTTACTATGAAACCTCTTCCTTTCTCCATCTATACTATCCTTGATTATTTAATTGAGTCCCAAAGCTTTAAATACCATCTACATACTCAAAATTCTTAGGTTTGTATCTCCAACCTGGGTCTGTGCCCTGAAATCCAGACTTGGAGCCCTAACTGCCTTTCAATATCTCCACTTGGAAGTCTAGAAAGCATCCCAGCCTTAACATGTCCACAACAGAACTCATGGTTTTTTCCTTCACGAGACTGCCTCTTCCCTTGGTTTCACCCATCTTAATAGATCATTCTATTCTACTGATTGTGTGGACCAACCATTTTGGAACCATTCTTAAAAACTTACCCACATGCAATCCACCTTAGAAATCTACCCACCTGGGCGCCTGGGTGGCTCAGTTGGTTAAGTGACTGCCTTCGGCTCAGGTCATGGTCCTGGAGTCCCGGGATCGAGTCCCGCATCGGGCTCCCCGCTTGGCGGGGGGTCTGCTTCTCCCTCTGACCCTCCTCCCTCTCATGCTCTCTGTCTCTCCCTCTCTCTCTCTCAAATAAATAAATAAAATCTTTAAAAAAAAGAAAAAAGAAAAAAGAAATCTACCCACCTGGATTATTGTGATAGCCTCCTGAACAGCTTCCTTGCTTCCAATCCTTGTCCCCCGTATCAGCCAGGGCCACATTAGGATAGAGATGGCACACTTAGAGGATATGATTGCAGAGGTTATCAAAGGGGTTTTGTGTTAGTTATGGGTGGGTCAAGGGTACCAATAAGAGATAGTGAAGCATCCTGTAACCACCCCTAGGAATGGATGAGAGTTACAGATTCTGGAAAGGGCCACTTGATGTAAGTCATGGCCTTTGGTAGAAAAAGTCCCAACTCCTGCCACACTACAGCCCAGCAGAGAGAGAGCCAGGGGAATCTCTGATCGCCTGCCACTATCTCCCACTGGCTGAACCTAACCGGAGGCAGATGGTCGGGAGTCTATTGAAACAGTCCATGGAGATGGCCTCCCAGGGAAGAGAGGAGGATGGGGACAGGGAGAGGCCATCAAATCACATCCCCTCCCCACATATGCACGTATAGTGGTCCATTCTCCATATAGAAGCCAGAGTAACATGTTCATTCTAACCAACCAGAGAGGGCTACAGAGCCACAAGATGGTTGGAACCTGGGTCTGTGAAACAGTAAATGGAGAAGAGCTACCTGCCCACCAGGCCTTCTTGTCTTGGTTAAGTGAGTGAGAAACAAACTTCTACTGTGTTTGAATTAAGAAACATTTAGGAGTCTATTTTTTACCCTTTAGCCCACTTAATTGATACTTCTATAAAACAAGGACCAGAAGAGTATCATTTCCATATGGTTGTTGGGGAAATAAATGAGATATCATTGCTAGGGCAATGCTTGGTGTATTGTAAGTTCTCAAGCAATAGTACCAATTATTGTTATTTAATATTTGAAATGAATACATAATCATGCCATTAATAATTTTTTTCACATGCCTTGTTATAGGCTTTAAGCAATTCTTCTAGAGAATAGATGAACTATGGAAGATATATATATATATATATATATATATATATATATACAGAGAGAGAGAGAGAATTACAGCCCCCCCCCCCCGCCCCACCAAGAAGCTTCTGGTCCACTTGGCCTCCAGGCCTCCAGAGAACCCAGTACAAAAGAGAACTTGTTCTACCCCTCTCCTGAGCCAAGCACCCCACCCCCCGGGATCACATGGCACATGGTAGCCAGGCTCCAAAGATGCCCTTAAAAGACCATGCCTCCCAGCGTCCAGTGCCCTGGGTAAGCCCCTCCCACACTGGATCTGGGCTGAGCCATGACTCAGTTTAGAATAGGGCCTGTTCCAGGCCAATGCCTTAAGAAACCCTAACACCTTCCATTCTTGTCCTTTTGGGAGCCCTAAGGCATGACAAATAGTCTGGCTACCCTGGGGAAAAGACCCCAAGACTCCATGGAGTTGGAGAGAGAGGCCCAATCACGCAGTGAGCCAGGTGTCCCCCCAAAGGCAGCCACCATACATGCATGAGCTATGTGGAAGCCTTCCAGCCCAGGGGAGCCCCAGATGACATCCCATGCAGCAGAAAATTCACCTCGTGGAGTCCAGTCAACCCTGAGATTCAAGAGAGATTAAAAAAAAAAAAAAAAAAAAAAAGTGGTTGTTTTAAGCCACTGAGTTTGGGGGATTTGTTTTGTTATATGGCAGCAGGTAACCAGACCGGGACCCAAGCTGGCCCACGCGAGCAGCATTTGTGGCCTTGAATTTCCAGCCCCGCCCCCATCGCGCCCTCCTCCCACCCCCCCCACCCCCCCACCCCCGCTCTCATTGCAGGGAAAACCAAAAACCAAGGGCGATGTTGCAACCAGAAGCTTGCAGGCGGGGTGGAACTCTCTGTACTCTCTTTGGTCGGGGGAGTCTGGATCCTGCCCCCTCGGCCACTGGCCACCGGGAGGCTGAGCTCACTCCACTGGCTTCCATTCCTCTTCTTGATTGGCACTTTAATGAGGGCAGAAGGGGCTGACCCCCTGCCAGGGGGCCAGTTCATGCCCCGTTTATCTCACAGCTCCAGGCGGACTAGAACAACACTGCAGGCGAGCAGCCGGCCAGGAGCCCCCGCCCTCGGTGATGGATTGAGTGACCGCGGCGGGTTGGCAGCTGAAGTGTGTGGGGCTCACACTGTCCTGTCAGCGCGCGACAAAGGGGCCAGCCTGCCCCTCCTGCTCGCCAAGCTGCTCCCCCCCCCCCGGGGGAAAGTGACAGGGGCTCCCTCTGAGGGGCTGAGTTCACTCCGCCTGCCCTCCCACCAATGCCAATGCCAAGTTCAAAATACAGGCCTGGGGCTGGAGCCCAGTGGGCTGGAGGAACTGTTCGGGGGGGTGGTGCAGAGAGGGTGGGGGAATTCTGGGCTTGCAGGAAGAGCTAGCACAGAAAACCTCCTCTCAGGCTCCTAGCTTTGGGGTCCGAGACGGGACGGGCTTCTCAGCAAACCCCCCTGCTGACTGTGCTGGGCCTTTTACTTGCTGTGCAACCTTGAGTGAATTTCCTAACCTCTCTGAACCTGAGAGCCCTCATCTGTAAGGACCACCACTCCTTAGAGCTCCATGACCAGGTCCCTGCACCACTGCAGGAGACCTGTTGGCAGAGCCTCCCCTGCTAGGAAGCAGGGTCCTACGAGTGAGGCCTCAGTTTACCTGGCTGTCCCCAGCATCTCCATTTTCCACATGGAGAGACAAGCTCGGAGAGGAAAATCTGCCTGGGATCCCACAGAGAGTAGAGGCGGATCAAGGATTCTGACCCAGTGTTGTCTGGCTCCAAAGTCTATGCAGACGTTCCCAAAGCCCCAGCTTCTGGGCTGGAATTTCCCGGTAAGGATGGGTGGGAAGCCAATGACATAGCTCCTGAGCGCTTGCAGAGGGAAAGAGCCAAAGCCTCTTCTGGAGAGCTCCCTTTGCAAATCACGAAGTACTCAAGGTGGGGGACATCCTCACTGTCCTGGTGCCGCAGAGTGAACTTGAGGTCTGAGCCGTTCCCTGTACCTTGAGGGACATTCCTCCTGCTCAGGGGAGTCACAGTGGTCCGGTGCAGCCCCAGGGTCCCTCCGTCCAGGGTCCTCCCACCAGGACCCAAACCTGTTCCCCGGGACAGGACCCGTGCGGAGTCCCTGCTGCTTCACCCCTAGAGCTGGGAAGTGGTGGGGACAGAGCTGGACAAATGATTCTTTGGGTCCCAGTGAACCCTGGAAGGGGAGGAAGGGGTCTTCCTGGGCCTTCCCAGCCTCTCTGGAGGGGAAAGAACCAGCCTCCCCTTGGAGGAGACTTCACCTCCCCATGAACTCCCGAAGGCGGGAGGCCAGGCTCCAGCTGAGGTCAGAGAAAGCAGCAGGGCAACATTGGGGCTCTACATAGCCTTCCTTGCTCCCCGGACACCTCTCCCGCTGTCATATGACGTGGAGCGGGGACAGACGGGCCCCTGGGGGTGGGCTGAACCAGGAGAGAGTCCCCCTAAACACTAACCCAGCGGACCAGGAGGGACCCAGCCTTTCAGCCCAGAGTCCCGGTGCCAGACCTTGACTCTAGCTGTGTGGAAGCTTACAGTTCTGTTTCCCACCCCAAGCGTTCTGCATGTGCTCTTCCCTTTGTCTCAAAAAGACTTTGCCCACTGCACCTGGTTAACTCCCAGCCAGCCTTCAGAAATCACCTGAGATGTCACTACCTCTGGGAAGCCTTCCCTAACTGACATCCCTGGGCCCCCAGATCAGACTAAGTCACATTCCTGTGTCATGCAGCCCTCTAGCTCCATGAGCCCTTCCTTTGTAGTTTATCCCTGTTAAATGGCACCCTCCGTTTATTCGTTAATGATGGTTATTTGGTTCATGATGACGAGCGCATGAAGTCAAGGGCCATCTCTGTTCACTTGGATGTCCCCGGCCGCCAGCAGACAGGCTGGTACACGGTAGATGCTCAATAAATACTCACTGACAATGTGCTGTTAGCCAGTGTGTGTCTCCCCCATAAACTGTGGGCTCCACTGGGGCGGGGACGTGTTTATTTTATTTACCGTTATATCCCCCAAATTCAAGACTTGCACATAGAAGGCTGCAAATTTGCTGCAAAAGAAGAAAGAAAGTGAGAACAACCACCAACACTAAAATCAAGAAAACTAACCCAGTTTGGGGCAAAAGCCACCCAGAATGGGGGAGATTCTGAGTCCTTTCATTTCAGAAGAATGATTCCACAGGCTTCAAAGAGCCTGGGGGAACCATGACATCAGGGAAAGCTGACTGAGCTTGACACAAGGTCAACTAACTTACTCCAACTGGTAGACCTCCAGATTCTGGCTTCTGCTCACTTAGGTCTTGGGCAACCAAAGGAGAGGGGGGACTCTAATGCGACCCAGGACAGCTTTGGGGAAGGAACAGATGTCAAAACCCAGAAATTTTCCAATATTCTAAATTCTGTGGACAGAGTAAAATGTCAAGGAATATGACGTATAGGAAGAATGGCTACAATATATAAAGAGCTCATTAAAATAAATAAGAAAAGAAAATCACGAGTCCAATATATGTGAACAAAGGAAAGGAAAAGATCGTTCACATACAAAGAAATTAGAGTAAGGCAGTTGGCGGGCCTTGGCGCTTATCCTGCGGTAGGCACTCATTAAGAGTTTTACATCTCGTTTAATTATCAGAGGAAGGGCAGCAAGAAAATCCAACCAACAAATGTAGAGTTTGGTGACAGTGACATGTTCCTAACTTTTTCCTACATTATCTGTGAAATGCTGTAACCCTTTTATTTGTCCCAAGAAAACCCCTGAAGTCCCATCTTAATTAAATCTCTCCAGCCAAGCAGATTTCTGATATCATCCATTCATTCGGGTGTGAAAGACGGGCAACTACTTCCGTATTCACAACCCCGATAGCTGTGTCTGGGATAAAATTATTTCTGAGTTGTCTGGGTTCTGCGAATAATGTAACTACTATTGTATATCCAAGCTACTCTTGGAAGACTCAGGGCAGTTCTGAGAAATACTAGAAAGACAAAAATACATATTGCATTTACATATTATAAGCTCTTGGGGCAAAGAGCATGTTTTGATTTGGGTACTCTGAAAGTGCTGTGTGGGCCTAAAGCTCCTATAGATATGTAAATAAAAAGAAAAAAATTGGCTGAATTGGAAAAATAAATGATGACAATAAGGCCATGAGGAGGTGGAGGTCTTATTCCCTTTCTATGTGATGAGCTGGGGCTCAGAGATGAATTCACTGGTCAAGCTCACTTGCTCCAAATTGCTACATTATAAAACATTTCTTTACACTAACAATCTAAAAAGAGCAGATTAAGGACGCACTGTGAGATTATTTTATATTTACTAAATTGGCAAAAAAAAAAAATGTTTTTAAGGCCACACCCAGCATTGGCAAGAGTGCAGAGAAATTCATATCCTTGCCCTGCTGCTGATGGAATTGCCAATTGGCGTCACCCTTTTGAAAAGCAAGGGGCTGACACCCAGGATAAAAGTCATAAAACTACTTGTGTTCTTGGTTCCTGTACCCCCCTCATTGGAATCCATCCCAAGAAAAATGTTTAAAAGGTGCAAACCCCCACAGCTGGTAAAATATCCAAAACTATGGGAAAGGTGCATGAAGGAAGAGTCCGAAGCCATTGAAATGATCTTTAGGGCGCCTGGGTGGCTCAGTCGTTAAGCGTCTGCCTTCGGCTCAGGTCATGATCCCAGGGTCCTGGGATCGAGTCCCACATCGGGCTCCCTGCTCGGCGGGAAGCCTGCTTCTCCCTCTCCCACTCCCCCTGCTTGTGTTCCTGCTCTCGCTGTCTCTCTCTCTGTCAAATAAATAAATAAAATCTTTAAAAAAAAAAAAGATCTTTAAAGTGAGAATTCTGAAGGTTATGCACAGAAAACATCAGGGTGTTAAGTAAAAATTGAGAATCATAAACATAAGTAAAAAGCCCGGGCATGTACAAATTTTGTGTGTGCTGAGCTGAGTCCCAGGACCATTCGCAGGCAGGAAAATGGTACTTGCTCGGGCAATGGGTGAGTGCCCAATTTTTTTTTTTCCACTTTCTTCTTTCTTGACACGACACCATCTTTTTAATAATACTAAAGAAATACTTTAGGACAATGAGCCCATGGGCGGACCATCTGCTCCGGGAAGCCCCTGGCCCAGGAACTGTGGGAAAGACAGGAAGCAGAAAGGTCAGTGTGCCCCAGGGAAATCCCACTGTTGGATTGGCCGGAATTCAGGGAGAACCTGTTTCTTTGAGCGGGGGGGCAGGATGCTGATGGGGGCATGATGCCCCATTCTTAAAGTTGTCAGCTCTCTTTGAAGGATCCCATAATTTTCTTCCTCCTTCCTTCTTTCCTTCCCTCACTCCTTCGACACATCTGCGTGGGACACCTGCCCCGTGACAGATGCGGCTGTCGTGGGGCAATCAGGGAAGGCAGCCCTCACACCGCAACATGGATGCTGACACCTGAATGCCTTTTAACAGTATTTTAATTTTTACAAATAATGAGTGTATATTATTTTTATAACCAGGGAACACAGAGCTAATTTCATGTCAGGAAGTGCAAGAAGGGTGATGCTTTATGGAAGATTTCCTGGCATCGGGGTCTCTTTGTAGGGAGGGCCCAACTCTCATCTTTCCACGCCTGGCCCAAGTTCTCTGCCTTCGCGGCCCCGCTCTGGGATGACGGGGTGAGGTAAGCGGGGCCCATCCCCAGTAGCGCCCTGTCCACCAGAGCCAGGGTCCTGAGCCCCAGAAGCCCCAGGTGGGAGGGAATGACTACCTCCGTGCCGCAGAGCCCCCTCCTGGGAACGCAACCCGGGGGGACCGGGTTCTCCACATCAGTTGGCCGCAAACCAGATACACTTGCTGACTGGGGAGATGGCTCTGGGTCCGATGGTGGAGCAGGCAGCTTCTCGGAGGCCTCCTCCCCACCCTCCTTGCCTACAGACGGCCCGGGCCTTCCTGCTGGCGGGGACCAAAGCAAGCAGGTTCTCATTCCCCCCAGGGGCTGCGGCCACATTTCTGTGCGGAAGAGGAACACCAGTGCTCACGCCTTCCTGCCGGGCGCCCTCCACCCTCTCCCCGGGGCAGTGCCGACTCCCAGGCAGCTCTCCTCTTCCTCCATCCCCGGGATGGTCGGCACTGAGTTCCCATCTTGCAGAACCTCCACCGAAGCTCCAGGTGCTTAGGTCCACCCAGACCACCCACCTCCATCCACAGGGCTTGTCACTGCCTAGCCCTCCGTGCTTCTAGGTGTCCCTGTCAGGGAGGCAGGCTGCCGTGAGCAGATGACAAGAGGATAAGCTACCAGAAGGGCCAAGGGCAAATCCAAGGTCGTGGCCTTGGCCCGGCCTCCGCTGCTGCCCATCAGCCCTGTGCCCCAGGCCTGCCCTCACCCCACACCGCTCCCTCCACAGGGGCGTCTCCTCCTTACGATTCTGACCTCAGCTCCCATGGCACATCCTGCAGGCGGCCTTCGTCGACCACCCCAGCCACCGACGGCTATTTGCCCTTGTGGCTGGTCTGTGTCCTCGTCTATTCGTCCACTCACCTGCTCCCGTGCTGTCCACTCAGCTGTCCCAGGCTCCTGAGCCCAGCTCATTCTGTGTCCCCGGGCCCGGGCCCAGTGCTCAGCATGCAGCGGGCGCTCCTCCGCACGTGCCCCGAGAGCCAGTGAACACCTGGCAACGTCCAGCCCCCTCCCCCTGCTGGTCTCCCGGCCCCGCGTACCTGCGCGTTAGGGTCGTGCATTTCTTCCGAGCACCGTCTATGCATCCAGGCTGGACGGGAGAACGGGACAGTGGGAGGAGACAGCCCGGTGACCGTCCTCAGGACCTCCTCCTGCTCTTCTGCAGACTCCCTTCCTGGTGATGCTCCCTGGGCTCTGCCCAACACCGGTGGCCTCCCCTGGCACACACTTTGTAGCCTGACGACCCATGAGGCTGTGTCTGTCCGTGGGACCTGGCACAGCCCTATTTGCGGCACCGAGCCTGGGACAATGGCCATTGCTTGGAGGACCCCTCAGGCCCGCTTCGCCATAGAGAGGGCCTCTTGTCTTGTCCCCAGAGATGGAGCTGGTCCCCGTAAGGTGTGGCTCAGGCCAGAAGCAAGCCAAGAGAGGGAGGTCTGGGGTGAGGGGTCCCGCTGGAGATCCCGCCCTAAACCTCTAGGGCTATTTTCATGAAAGACAACTCTGGCCCCACCGTAAGAGTCTCCGGCTCCATCAAGGGCACGTGCCGGGTCTCCGAATCGTGCGACCCTCTCAGGGTGAGGGTGTTGGGTGGGGGGAGGGCAGGGCGCGGGGTGCAGGAGGTCAAACTTCAGGCTGGGCAGGCGAGACGAGAGCAGCTCCTTGCCGGGCCGATGGCCTGGGAGCCAGAGGGCTCCATCCTCGCCCTCTCGCCTCAGGTGGTCGTGGTGGTGGCTGGGGGAAGAGGCGGGTGACAACCCCCCCGAGAGGTGACAGCCAGGGGGCGGGAGATGCTTCCACCTGAGTGGGTGTGGAGCAGGTTAGCTGGGGGAAAAGTTCACCGAGAGGGGAGCTGTCTGTTTCCCTCGCTTAATTTATCCACTATTTGGCTAACCTTGCTCTGAACCCAGGCCCCGAGACCCCTTCCTCTCTCCCCCGCCTCCCCACTGGGCTCCCGAGCCCCGCCACCAGACCTCCCGTGCTGTGCGGGGAGGCGGGGGACACACCGGCCTGGAAGAGGCCTCGGCCCGCGGGCCGCCCTGGGGGAGGGGCTGGCTGCCCAGTCAGGCTCTTATTTATGACCTGAACCTTCCCATCCTTAGTAACCAAAATAAAGTCCCGTTGCTGTCGAGGTCCAGGCTCCCAAACGCCAGACTTGGGCCGAGCGAGCGCTCGGAAGGCGCCCCACCCCGCCCGCCTCCGCCAGACACACAACCACTGCTCGGGACACACTGACCTTTCCTTCGGGGGCCATCTGTCATCCTGGCCTGGGGCACGTCACCGGGCGCATGGACCAGCTGGTCGTGGAGAAGGGGCTGGCCTCCTTCCCTGGCCCTGGGGTGGCCTCTGGCCCGGCCTCCGGTCTGTCTTGGCCTCTCCGGGGGCTGGGGGCGCCGACCCCTCCTCATCGGAGCCTGCTTTATTCCTGACATGTGCAGGGGGGTGGGGGGGAGGGTCAGCGGGTCGGGAGGGATTTGGGGGGGGGGAACCGGAGAGGACAGCCATAGCTGTGACAGCCGGCCCTGGCACTTACCACGTGCGATCTCCGGGACCCACCCGGTGGCCCCGGTCCTGGCTGGCAGAAGGGACTGGGCTGGGCAGAGCCGCCATCCGAGGCCTCCGAGCCAACCCAACAGGCCCGCGCCGGGAGCCAGCGCGCTCCCTCGCGTTCTCACCTTTCATTCATTAAATCTCTTCTCAGAACTATGAAAGTGCCCCGTGTGGCAGCCACCAGTGACAACAGAAGATGCATAAAGCATGAATCGTCCCATCCCGCCCTCCCCCACATCTCAGGCACCCTTCCTCTGCTCGCTCCGCGTGCACACATGCTCACAGACGGGGGGTGGGCAGATGCAGGGGTGCGTGAGTATGCCCGCGGGCACCGCAAGCGGCCGGGGACCCCCTTGTTTGTGCAATCACGGGACCCCACGGCCCCGTCACTGGGCGGCTGTTGACTAACTGTCTGGAGTGGGGGCAGCCCCCAGGCCCCACGATGCCACCTCCAGCGAGCTCACCCATCCGTCACATCCGCCCCTTTCTGCTGGGGGCCACCCCCCTCTCATCGGGATTACCCAGTTGCTCCCCACAATCAGTTCCCTGCATCCAGAAAGACCTTTCTAAAAGCCTGATCATGTCACTGCCCTTGGGAGAAGGGCCCAGATCCTTACCAGGGCCCAGCAGACCCTCTCTGATTCGGCCTCCCTGCTTCTCCAGAGCTGGTGTACCCCTCCTCGCCCCCCAGGCTGCTCTAGTCTTCTTTCCCTGCCTCAGACACTCCTCTAGCTGGGCCTGCGCTCTCAGCTCCTCCGGAGGGAACAGGCCCGGGCCTCAGCTTACATGTCCCCTCTCTGGAAGGCCACCTCCACCCCCATCAACATGGCACATCTAAGTCCGGATCACACGGTCGCGGAAGAGACCGGTTGCAAGCTCAGTGAGGGCCAGCCCTGCCTGTGAAGTTCATGGCCCCCACCGTTCCCCACCACCCGCCCCCAGCCCCAGCACCTGACCCGTGATGGGCCTTTCAGAACTCTTGGTGGAAGCTGAGTGGGACGGACGGTCGGGGGCAAACCATGCGCCATTCTCACGTTTCCTGAATCCCTGCATCCTGGGACCACTGTCCCCTGGCTTTCAGGGGCCACAACTCGCCCCAGAAAGTCCTCTAGCTCTGGCCTTCCAAACGCCATTTGCTCTCGGCCGTGGATGGGGAGGGGCAGACAGGGGTAGCGGCGAGCCCGGGAGATTCCCTGTCCCCCTCAGGGCAGCCCCACGAAGGACTGCCAGATAGGACTGGTCAGCTGCCAAGCATGCCAGGGCCAACTGCCCACCGGGGTGCCTGCTGACTGCCAGCCAGTAGGGGCCAGGGGGCAGCAGGGGGCCGCCAACCGCCTGTCACCACACCGGCCAACTGTCAGTCAGGAGAGGCCAAAGTCCCGCTCCTGGAACTCAGGACGGCCCATCAGGCACGGCCCAGGGGCAAGTCAGGGAGTCCGCCAGCGCTCATTCTGCCTATCGCTGCTTTCGCTACCCAGCATCCTTTCACCTTTCTTTTTTTTTTTTTTTTAGATTTTATTTATTTATTTGAGAGAGAGAGAATGAGAGACAGAGAGCACGAGAGGGAGGAAGGTCAGAGGGAGAAGCAGACTCCCTGCCGAGCAGGGAGCCCGATGCGGGACTTGATCCTGGGACTCCAGGATCATGACCCGAGCCGAAGGCAGTCGCTTAACCAACTGAGCCACCCAGGCGCCCCTCCTTTCACCTTTCTTCTGTCCAGGGCAGCCCATTGGACTTCTGGGGACCCACCCCGGTTCCAGCTCTCAGTCCGGGAGTTCCGATGGGCTTAATGCCCTTCCAGGCTGCAAGGACAGACCGCACGGCTCAGGTCTGGCCAATCAGAGCATTGCATTCCTCTGGCTTCTGTGATTGGATCACAGTGGACACGTGACTCAAATCAAGCCAATCATAACCAATCAGAACTAACTTGGATTGACTAGGAAAATCCAGTCTCACTTTTTTCTGCTGCCCTTGAACCTGGGAGGGTGTGAGGCTGGAGCTGAGCAGCTGTCTTGCCCTCACTAGAACAAAATGTCTGAGAGTGAAGCCAGCCCAGAGGATGTGAACTGAAAGAGAAAGAGAAACTGGGTTCTGAACCAGGTCCTGGAAACATTGCTAAAACGCCTGGATCCAGCCATACCTGAAGTCACTTATCATTGGGATTTCCGATTATGTGAACCGATAAATCCCCCTCCGCCTTTGGCCTTAGCAAGAATCACTGTGGGTGGGACCTGTAGTCACTCAGGGAGTCCGCCCGTGTCCCGTGCAGGGCTGTCTGCTGGGCAGGGTACCCGCTCTTGTCTGAAGCCCAGGGTGACTCCCAGAACAGACCAACTCCTGACGGAAAGCCAGAGGCACACAGCTTCCATATGTGCTTTCCCTGCTCCTGGCTGCTCCGGTGTGTGACCGTGACTCCCCTGGTCAGATCCTCCCTCAGCCTTTGACTCAAATAAGTGATGGAGAAGTGGGTGGTGGGGATTCTCTTCGGTGGCGGCCAGAGCCAGGATGGTACAGATGAGGAGACAGGCTCTGGGAGGTTAAGGGACCTGCCACACAGAGGTGGGACTCAGATCTGGCTGGCTGCAAAGTGCAGCCTCTTCCCCTCTCTGTGTGCACCCTGGCTCCTGGCTAGGTCAGCTCCCCGGGCTGGCAGCTGACCCTCAGCCAGTGGGGGCCCTGAGAAGACATTGGCCAGGCCAGAATCCTCCTGTTCCCCCATCCACGCCCCCACCCCCGTAAGAAGCCCACTGCCACGGGGCGTCCATCGTGGCGTTTGGGGGCAGTTTGCCTCGCCCTGTGAACACGCCAGGACTACCCACAGCTCGCCCCAGGTGGGGCTCTGCGCACGGTCCCCAGTGTGACCTCCCCAAGCAGGATCCAGTTACATCGCAGCCAGCAGCTAAGGAACAAACGCAGCTTGTGTCTTCCTCCAAGTGCTTATTTCCTTTGTCTTGTGAACATTGAAAAATGAAAGGAATGATAAGGATTTGGGGGCGGGAAAGGGGGGGGAGAAGCCCGGAAAATTCTGCAGTGTTGGCAGAACTTGCCAGGAGGGCGGCGTGAGGGAGTTTTCAAACCGAGTCCAAAGACAGAGACACTCAAGTGTGCTGCCAGGAGGGGAGGCCGGAGGGGCCTGAAGCCTCCTGGGTTCCGGGCTCCCGCCTGCGGGTCGGGGCGCACCCTGGGGTGGGCGCTCCCCGTCCGTCCTCCTCTGGAGCTGGCCTCTCCTCGGCCAGGCCACCGAGCCTCGCTGGGCCTCCGCCTCTCCGCCGGCAGGTGCCCCGGGTACCAGCTCCCATTGCTCCGGCTCGTGATGGGAGAGAAAGGGGGCAATGTGTGTGCTCAACTGGGGGCCAGTGAGCCCCTTGGGGGACACGTGGGGAACGGCTTGGTTGTCACAACTAGGAGGGTAAGGCGCTCCTGGCGTCTAGTGAGTAGAGACCAGGGATGCCACCAGACATCCTGCAGCGCCCAGGACCATCCCCACGGAGAACTGTCCCCATCTAAATGTCCGTGGTGCCTCGGGGAGACCCTGGTGTGGCGCCCTGAACACTTCACGGTAAATGTTGGTTTTAGGATTCAGGGGCCCATCTGGAATGTAACGGGAGGTGGGTGGCGGAACGGGGCATGCTGTGAAGAGGGGAGCCCACCGTGGTGTTGCCTCCGGCAAAGGCTCCATCTGACAGGCTGGCGTCGGCGCCTCGCGCTCCTCCATGGACCTGCCCGCTGCTCATGGGGCGTCCGCTCCCCAGGAGAAGGGAGCCAGATGGACCCGGGGGCCAAGGACACAGGATGGCCCAGAGCACCCTCCCAGAGTGCGGCTGGGTGAATGGACCATGGTGGACACACGCGCTGGACGATTATTTGGCCGTGCAAAGGCCCGGTTACCCTCGGCCACGGGCAGGGTGAGGCTGAACACGTTTGCTAAGGGAAAGAAGCCGGACAGGAGAGAGCACATCCTGCACGCGTGTTCCCAAAGGTGTCTGTGCTGGAGGTTGCACAGCCCTGTGACTATACCAAGTGCCACCGCGGTGCATGCTTGGGGCGCTTGAACTCTGCGGCACGTGGATTCTGTCTCAACACAGCCGCGCACACGGAACCCTCATCAGGGCTCGGGCCCACCTCCCGCCCGGTGAGACAGGCGCTGAGGGAAGGAAGGGAGAGGCTGAGGGGGGGCAGCCCAGGCCTCCGGGGGCAGGTGCACACCTCCCCGAGGCCCCCTCCGGGGCGGGCTGGCGTGCGCTGGAGACGGGGCTATGCAGGCGTGCCCAGGTGACCTTAGCGACCTGGCGTCCAGGCTTCAGGGCCCTGCAGAAATATTCCCTCCCAGCCGCTTCCATCCAGGGAAGTCGGTGACCCCCGGGTCATGCAGCTGAGCGCTGGCCGACCAGGCTGCCCTGCCCGGGCTAGTTTGGGGTGGCGGCCCTGCCTCCAAGGCCTGCCATCCACCTGAGGGGACCCACGTGCCGAGAAGAGCTCCCCAGCAGGGCCGTGGCCATCGTGCCCCTCCCGGTGATGCCTGCCCGGGGGACCTCTGTGCTTATTTTCTTCCCGAGCCACCGAGAGACTTGGGCGCAAAGGACCTGCCCCGAGCCAACCGTGGTGGGAGGGGCCAGAGAAATGTCCTGCCCCCCACCCCCCGCTGTGTGCTGGAAGACAGCAGTCCCCCCACCCCCCATGAAGCACCTCCCCGTCAGGCCTCTTTGCTCTGCCCTCCCCGGGGACCTCCTCCAACTGCTGCACCTACTACCCGTGCTGGGGCCTCCTGAGCTCCAGCTTCATTCCACCCCAGCCTGCTGTCACAGGGCTGGCCAGGCCAGGCCAAAATGGTGACGCCAGGTGCCCTAGCGGCACTTGGGTCCTGGCTGGGAGCTGTGGGAGCCGCCAGCATCATGTCATGCCCTTGAGTTTCGGAGCCTTTGCACTGGACACTCATCCCTGCCCAGGAGGCCAGAGGGCAGGAACATCTCGTCCTTTCTACAGGAGAGGAGGGGTGGCCTCACATGCAGGAGACGGACGAGCCAGTGGAACTCCAGAGTCTGGAGTCCTCGGGGGCCTCCTACCTCTTGGGGAGCCTCGGGCCTTGGTGGGCTGGGAGAAGCTGGGTGCTCGGGGGTCTGCTGGGTTCCTGGACACTGAAGGCATCAGGGGGGCCGTGAGAGGTGAGAGGCGACAGCAGGCCCAGGCTCCGCGCCACAGCATGCAGCCCCCAGCTTATGAGGAGAAGCGTGTTAACAGATGTTGGTAAATTGGACCCCAGGATGAGAGCCATCCGGAAGGGGAACGGAGTGGCTGGGGTGCCCACGGGCGGGTCCAGGCCTTCCTTCTATGCCGAGGGACAGGTCGTCACCCCCTGCTTTGCCTGAAGTGAGGGGTGTCTCTATACCGACGTTCTCTTCACAAACATAGACCTCTGGGCTCCTATGAATGATTCCCCCTTTACAAGTCCCTTCCTGAAAATCCGAGAAGCCCCCTCCGAGGAAGAAGTCCCGAGGTACTGTGGTGGGAGGGAGAGCCCCCACGGTGGCCCTTCCCTGACCCCCGGCCCCCATCCACCGACCTGCAATTGTTTTTTCCCTCTGCGCTGCTCAGCACCCAGACAGCAGGATTCATCTGTCTGTGACCTGGCTCCTTTTCGTGTCCCCCATCAGACTGGGACATCCCCGGGGGCGTGGGCTGTCCGCCCCGTCAGAGGGGCTCTTGTGGGGGAACGCAGGGCAGGGCTGAGCCCTGTCATCACCCTGGTCCCTCCTGGCCATAGGTTTGGCCCGAGAAGAAGAGACTCCACTTCTCAAAGCGTTCTGGCCCCGGGAGCGGGGCTGCGGCCACAGGATTCAACTCTTGGCCATTTGCCAGCCAGCAGCCTGGTGCCTGGAACCCTGCCAGGATGGGCTCGGGTCTGGTGCCTCCTGGGTTTAGTGCCCACCTCTGATCTGGTTCTCTTCGGAGGAACCAATGGCATGGCAACTGGGTCATTTCCCAGGGCCCAAGCCTTCTTTGCAGGGTCGGCATGCCCTCCTGCCCCTCGGGGGGTCAGGGAGCCAGAGTTCAAGGTGTGTCACTCTCTCCCTTGGCTAAGCCCGGGGACAGAATTAGCTCTCCTCCCTCACTCTCAAGGCTTTCCAAGCACCCAGACCATCCCGGGGAGGGACCAGGCTAGGGCTTCCTGGGAATCTGCCCAAGGCTTTTTCCCTGGTTCCTCTGGGAAGAGATCCAGAGAAAGACTGAAAGTGTCCCAGCAGAGAGTGAGGGGACGGGGTAGGACCAGGCCCTGCCTGGCTGTCAGGAGAAACCCCTGGGGCTCTGGAAAGATGTGAGGTCCCAGTGGAGCCAAGGCAATTCCCTTCTCAGTGGGCCCTGGGGAGGGCTGGCTGGCCCTTGTCACTCCCAGAGTCCTCACTCTGTTCCTGGTCTGCAGGCCAAATGCTGCATTTCATGGAAGCCTTAGGAGTCAAATCCCATCCAAATGGTTGGCCTGGAGCCAGCTGGGAGCACAGAAATCTTCCTGCCGCTCAAGGATGATCAGAAAAGTCGGGGCTCAGGGGACAGGATCTCCCCTTCTCCTTCCTCATCTACCCCTGCCCACGAGATGTGCCCCCTCCTTCAGCCTCCCTCCTGCGAGAGCCAGTGACAGGCTCCTGGGACAGCTGAGGGGCAGGCCCAGCCCATGGACCAACCCCACCATGTTGTCCAGAGAGGCCACAATGGGGTGATCGATACGTGTGGGCATGGACGTTCCAGGCCTGCCCTCACCGGGCTGGCCAGGGTGCCAGGAGGACACCTTTAGCAGCTTTCTCTCCCCCGCCCCCCCACCCCCACACTTTGGTGACACGTACCCTCAAGCACCAAAACACGGGTGACGAGTCACTTGCTGCAGTGCGGGTGCCTGCCGGCCAGGGAGAGCCACGTTCGAAGGCTGCCTCTGGAGTTACAAGCCCTCGGAACCTGGGCAGGCAATCTCCTTGCTCTGGGCCTCTTTGCTCACCTACGAGACCATCTTTCTGGCACCACCCCCACAAATAGCTCAGTGCTTCTTTGGGGCTCCACTCGGGACCTGGTGTGTGCACAGAGGGGCCACCACATCCCAGGGCAGCATCTGTCTGCTTCCCTCCATCCTCCATCCTCCGCCGACATTTCGATTTTCCCCCACGTTCTCGGGGACAGCTTCCGCTGCGTGGCAGACTGCGTTATAGTTCAGAGTGATCGATCACGCTTCCACGGAGTGCATGTCCCACGGCAGCCACGGCAGGCTTGACCACATGACCCGCTCTGGCCCGTGAAATGTGAGCCGAAGTGAGGCGCGCTGATTCCGGGCAGAAACCTTCGGAGCCCGGGCTGGGTGGCCGGGTGCGTCCACCTCTGCCCCCAGACGGCGGCCCAGATGGAGGCTGCTCGCTCAGCCAGGCTCCCAGTGTGAAGAGGACACAGAGCAGAGCTACCACACCCTTGGCGGACGGGGGGCAACTCTAAGACAAGCCCCCATTGTCGGCAGTCAGGGAGACCTGGGGTCACACCTTGGCTGACACAGCTTGGGGCTGCTGGAAGGGGTTCCCAGGGGCTGCTGGAAGGGGTTCCCAGGGGCTG